>NC_061510.1:81604037-81667208 GCF_022539505.1 Lolium rigidum
GGAACCCCGGTCCATATTTCATCATCATATACTTGTTCTACATGTCATTGGAAGTAGTATCAACTATCTTCCGGTGCCATTGCTCCTCGTGTTACTATTACTCGCTGATGTGTTACTATTACTACTGCTCTCATATCATCGCTACTTTCACATCACCCCTGTTGCTAGTGCTTTTCCAGTGCAGCTGAATTGACAACTCAGTTGTTAAGGCTTATAAGTATTCTTTACCTCCCCTTGTGTCGAATCAATAAATTTGGGTTTTACTTCCCTCGAAGACTGTTGTGATCCCCTATACTTGTGGGTCATCAGCAGTACGTAGCAATGCTACTGTGGTCACATCAACCACAAATCCATCCATTTAACCAAGATTACAAGTCATCATCATCCAGAAATGGATTCAAACTTTAATTATCTCCAAATTGATCATGAAGATATCAAATCATGCACAACAATGTATTTAAGCAACACTGCATAAGCAGGTCATCCATAAATAATCCACCCAAGTACACATATATAGTAATCCATGCATGAACAATGCAATAGCATCACTGAGAGGCAATAGCAGAATGCACCATTGCATCCTAGCCATTGGATCATGTCCAATGAGCTATGGACAGCAACGGCAGAACACACATACACACTTGAGCATCATTAGCAAGCACAAGTCACAGCAGAAGCTAGCACAAGCTAATTAATTATCCAAGGAGTAAGCCAGTAACTAGCCATTAGCATTTGATTGATCAAATGGATCAAGCAAAAGGCACAACACAGTATCACAGGCATGCAGTGATCCAAGAATTGGACCAAATGAAGCAAATACATGGCATATGTGAGCATCACTGACACCACACGTGTCAGTAGTGCTAACCTAGGTCAACAGTAGGCCATTAGCAAGGATTTGCATAGCACAAGGACATGAACAAAGAGAATAGGCCTAGCACAGTGAACCAGTAAGCTTATGAACAAGGACCAGTGAGCCAATGAACAGCACCAGGGCATGAATAGATAGGATAGCATGAGTCCAGTGTATCATCAAGAACTACACAGGCATAATCAAAGCACCAGTATGCATCAATAGGCTAGATCATGGCATCAGTAGGCTTAGGCAAGGAAGACAGCAAGCACGGCAGCACAGCAAGCTCAGCAGCATACGCATAGGGGGCAGTAAGCACAAATCAAGAAGAAGAGGATGGAGCAGAGGAGGTAGCCGAAGCAGAGGAGTAGGTTACCTGGAAAATCGTGGAGGCAGTCATGGCGGCACAGTGGCACGGCCAGCCACGGCGGCGCCAGACCAAGGCCGTGCCAAGCCACGCAGGCCAGCGTGGGAGGCGGCGAACACCTAGGAGTGGTGAGGTAGCATAGATCGATGGAGATCGCCACAGATCCGTCGGTGTCTGTGAGCATCGTTCATGCGCACGAGCAGTAGAGGAAGAAATGGTCAGATCGACGCGGATGAGGAGATGCTCTGTCACGCGTCACGTCCATAGCGACCAACGGAGTGCCCTAGATCGACCGGAGGCGTCCAGAGCACGACGGCGACCATGGCGGCGACACGGTCGCCACGCGAATCGCGACGGTAGGGTTAGGGTTTCGCGAGAGGAAGACGAGTGAGCGAATGGGGATGGGCCGACGCGGTTCGGTGCCCACCGCACTATTTTGGACAGGCCAGGTGGGCTGTCCAAATGGGATGTTTTAATGGGCTGGCCCAATTAGGCGAGAGAGAGAGGGGCATTTTAGTCCTTTTCTATTTTTAAATAACCTGTAAATTCTACCAAATATTAAATAATGAAAAATACATCTAAAAATCCAAGAAAAATAGGTTTGATGAATTAAAATTATTCTTAACAAGAATAAAATAAGAAGTAGAATTACAACAAAAATTCAAATTTTGAAATTTTTGAATTTAATAATGAACTTGAAATTTTAAATTTGCAATTTTCCTTGGATTTAAAAATCAAGGAAATTCCAAATGAATTCAAATAATTGTTATTCAAATGTTATAAAAAGGAGTTCTATTATTCCAAATATTTTCTTTAAAGATTAAGATTTTCCAAAAAGGGAAATACCTTAATATTCCAAAATTCCTTTTATTTCCAAAAAAGAGGAAAACTCTATTTTTCAAATTCTTAATTTTAAATCCATATTTTCAAAAGGAAAATATCAATTACTTTTTAATTATTTTCTTTTTAGAAAAGGAAACAATGTTAAAGGATTTCAAGAATTCATAAATTACTGCCAAAGGCACAAATATTTAACTCAACCCTAAATCTTAAATCCGGGGGTAAGGGATTCAACATAAAATAATGCACCCATACATGCATCATTTGGATCTTATAACATTGTCTTTACCGGACAATGATGCTTCTTTACAGAACCCGAGGTCCAGGTTCCATCCAACACATCGAACTGCACTATCTCGTAGTCACCAGGCAAGTTCACACTTTCTCATGTCATCTTGATTATTTTATATCAATTTACCCGCAAAAGTACTATACTTATCATTCCTGCATTGAAAATCAAATGTTACTTTTCCAATTATGAATATGACTATATGGTGGGCAATGGATCCATGATATGTGTTGATATGGTGGAGGTTCCATTACAAGGGTTTTGTTAATCTAGGACTAATCACCAATGCTATCTAGTGATTCTAGCGCTGTACAATCTGCGTTGACCATGCGATCTATAATGGCTCTGGGGAAGTCAGCTGTATCTTTCCCTCTTGCATATCAACAGACTTGATAGGGCCTGGCTGGGTGTTGGGGATAACACTTCAGTAGGTTGGGAAATTCTTTAAAATCCCCATCTGTGTGGATGAGAGGCTCTACCATCTATGAGGGATTGTCCATAGTACATCGGGGGTAAAGCCGTATGATCGGGAGATGTCTACCGGGGATGTACGGATGGACAAAAGGGTGGGTATGCAAGGTCGCGGAGAAGGCAGTGATTGGCTTGGATCTTACACCTGGCCCCACACCAAGGAAGTGTGGACGAGAAACGCGTCTCGGTTGGTATCAAGGATAAGTTCTCTTATGGGAAAAGTAACGCACCTCTGCAGAGTGTATCAAATTATGGCTGTCACTCCCTGTTCCGGGAAGGGAACTACGAATGCGGCAGGAAAGGAACTCTGTGAAGTTCTGTTCAACCTGTGAAGACTGGCGGGCATAGTTTTCAGAATAAAATCAATCTTTTGAAGAAATGTTTTTGAAACATGCATTAACCTGAGATTTTCTGATCAATGGTCGTAGCTAGTGCATCAAACACCTTTTCTCTTTTGAACTTGCTGAGTACCTCTGTACTCACTTTGTTTCGACACCCTTGCTAGACTGTGAAAATGAAGTGGAGGCCACCGATGGAGCACTGGAAGGAGATTATGAGCTAGTCTACGAGGAACCTGATCTGTCCGGAGGAGTGGAAGGCGTGTACTATGGGATAGTCTACGGACCTGACAACAATGAGGCGGAGGAGTAGTGTCTTACCCTAGTTATCATAGAGCCGAGCTGCATAGTAGCTTACCTAAATAAGTTGCTGAGCTCAATTTAATCTTGATGTTGGTTTGTAATAAGACTTCAGTAGTATCTTAGGGTGTTCTCATCGGACCTGTGAGAATACCAACTTGTTAAGACTATGATTGTAATATAAGCTCGAGTGTTATGACCTGAAATGTTTCTGTAGTACCACTCTGAGAGATGTGATATTTGTGACGAAGTCCCTTCATGAAGATCATATCATTGACTTGTATACTACAACATGCAGTGGTATGCTGGGTCACCGCATTGATCAAGATTGTGTTGGCTTCATGTCACCTCAAAAATTATTTTGTTATCACTTACCTACTCGAGGACGAGCAGGAGTTAAGTTGGGGATGCTTGATACGTCTCAAACGTATCTATAATTTTTGATGCTCCATGCTTGTTTTACACCAATTCATATATGTTTTGCTTACACTTCGTTTCACTTTTATATGATTTCCGGCACTAACCTATTAACAAGAAGCCACAGTGCCAGTTCCCTGTTTTCTGTTGTTTTTGTATTTCAGAAAAGTTGTATAGGAAATATTCTCGGAATTGGACGAAACAAAATCCGAAGTCAATATTTTACCGAAACAAAGACAGAGTCCAGAGGGGGGTTGAAGAGGCACCACAGGGCGGCCAGACCACCCCACCGACCTAAATCCTCCGCCTATTTATACATCTTCTCGGGAAAACCATGGATACCCGATCCTCCATCCAAAAAAAGTTCCATCGCGGCCGCCATCGCAGACCCATCTTGGGGGGTTCTGAAGCTCTTCCCGGCACCCTGCCAGAGGGGGAAATCATCGCCGGAGGAATCTACATTGCCATGCCCACCTACGAAGTGATGCGTGAGTAGTTCATCCCTGGACTATGGGTCCATAGCAGTAGCTAGATTGGTGTCTTCTCCAATTTGTTCTTCATGTATAGATCTTGTGAGCTGTCCTACATGATCAAGATCATCCTTATGTAATCATACATGTTGTGTTTGCTGGGATCCGATGAATATTGTATACTATGTTGAGGTCGATTATATATTCATGTCATATGTTATTTGTGATCTTGCATGCTCTCCGTTGCTAGTAGATACTCTGGCCAAGTAGATGCTTGTGACTCCAAGAGGGGGTATTTATGCTCGATAGTAGGTTCATGCATCTAGTAATCTGGGAGAGTGACAGGAACTTCTAAGATTGTAGATGTGTTGTTGCTACTAGGGAGAAAACAACTGTTATCACCAGAATTTGACCGGATCAGAGGTGGGCTGCGATTAAGATGGGCTTGAAGAATATACGCGGAAGATATACATGAATCGGCCTTGTATACAAAGTTTGGGCTAGTTTGCCCGTGTATCTGTAAATATAGTAGGATACGTGTCGGTTAGATAGAATTTGGCTCGTGCACGGTTGGGATTATTCCCACGTTAGAAAGTCTACGGACTATAAATATGTATCTAGGGTTATTGAGAAAAACAACAATCACGTTCATCACAAACCAATCTAGGCGCATCGCCAACCCCTTGTTTCGAGGGTTTCTTCCGGGTAAGCATCATGCTGCCTAGATCGCATCTTGCGATCTAGGCAGTATACGTTTATTCGTTGTTCATGCATTGCTCGTGCTGAAGCCTTGTTGATGGCGAGCAGCGTAGTTATCATAGACGTGTTAGGGTTAGCATTGTTTCATCGTGTCACATGCTTTTGTCCATGCAACCCTTAGACGTCTAGCCGCCCTTACACCTATATTAGGTGTAAGGGCGGCACCTCGCTTGATCATTATTTAGTAGATCCGATCCGTTATGATTGCTCCTTGTTCTTCAAGGATTACTTTAATATCTGCATAGTTAGGCCTTGCAAACGGGTTGAAGGATCCAGTAGCACGTAGGGTGTAGTTTGCTAGCCCTAGATAAGATGTTCCGGAGATCAACTTCATGTTGGTTTTTAGGCCTTATCTAGGGTTGGTTTATTATCACCGTGCGTGGCTGCCAGGCTCAATCACGAGTAGGATGTTCCGATTATGTGGTGAAAACCCTAAATCGTCGTAGGTCGTTTAGCTTTATTATGATCAAGCAGGAGCACCATGTGATCGTAGACCTCATACGAATCATGGGTGGATCGGCTCCTTGAGCCGATTCACGGGACAACCTCGAGAGCCGATCGAGGCTCGTATTTAATGTTTACGTGTATGCCATGCAGGAAACTAAGCGAAGCAAATCCATCACCTTCACGACCGGGTATAGGTCAGGTGGCACGCCCTTGCACCAGCATCGGACGTGCGTGCCGAGGCTTTGCGGGCCGTCGCTCGAGGGACCAGGGCCGGCCCGCAGTTCCGGGAGCCTCCCGGCTCTCTCGTGTTGCCCGTCGTTGCTCGCCGGTGGGTTTTTGACCGCAACACATTACGGCACGCCGGTGGGACAGTCTTCGACATCAAGCTGCATCGCCATTTACATCTGAGATGGCGGAAGGTACTCCAGTCACGTACGAAGATCTGACTGAGGAGCTCAAGAAGAAGTATGACGAGGTCAAAGCTATCCTCGAAGCCGACCTCATCGGCTCTTTCCAAAGGACCCTCTCACACGGCATTAGGTGGAAAGGGTTCTCACCTGAAGGCGCGCTCGATGGAGTGGACCTGTCTACCCCTTCAGAAGAACGCACCAGGTCTCTGCGTCAGGAGATTAATTTCATGGTAGCTCATTCGCTGCACCGCCATTCGAGAGCCTCGGTGAACACTTTGGAGTGTGTCGCCCTTCGGGTGATCCAGGAAATCATGAGGCATCAGTACTCTCCGTCAGGACCTGCTCTAGGGACTCACCAAGGAGAGATACCACTCCAGTCCCGACCACCGATGCCGTTCGCGTCGGCAACACCAGAAGTGTCGAGTTCACCGGCATTCGTCGTCTACAAGATCGGTGGTGACCCTAGTGATTACCAGTTCCTGTATGAGGCGCCTAAGGAGATCCCTCACGGGTACACGTGCACATATGTGCCGGACCGCATGACTCGGGCACTCACGAACCAGACTACAACAGCAGGGACTTCTGGGACAGCAGGAGGAGCTTCTGGATCAGATCTTGAGAAGAAGACGTGGCTAGCTAAGTATGCCACTCCGACGAACCTCCAGAGCACAACTCCTGCAGCTGGCTCAGATCGAGAGAAGCAGACGTGGCTAGCTAAGTATGCCACTCCAACAAACCTCCAAAGCTCAATTCCTGCAGCTAGCTCAGAGCTTGAGAAGCAAGCGTGGCTGGCTAAGTACGCCACTCCAGCGAATCTTCAGAGCTCGACTCCTGCAGCCAGCACCGTGGATCAGATCAGTACAATCTTGAGAGACCAGTTCGGCATGGTGCCGATAAGGAGGGCAATCGGTTATTCCAAGCCGTACCCCAACGAGTACGATTTGATCCCACTACCACCCAAATATCGGCTCCCTGAATTCTTCAAGTTTAGTGGGTCAGATGGCTCCAGTTCAATCGAGCATGTGAGCCGATATTTGGCGCAGCTGGGCACGATCTCAACATCGGATGAACTATGTGTGAGGTTCTTCGCACAGTCCCTCACAGGATCGGCTTTCGGGTGGTACACATCGCTGCCACCAGACTCAATCCGGACTTGGAAGCAGTTGGAAGAACAGTTCCACATGCAGTATCACTCAGAGGCTTCTGAGGCTGGCATTGCCGATCTAGCACAAGTACGACAGAAGCGCGGAGAAACAGTGTCAGAATACATCCGGCGCTTCAGGACCGTTAGGAACCGATCCTATTCAGCTCGTTTGTCTGAAAAAGAAGCGATCGAGTTGGCGGTGGTGGGTCTCGCATCACCGATCAAGGATGTGGCCTCCCAAGCGAGACTACCCTTCACCGGCGCATATGGTGCGAGAAGCTGTCATTATATGAACAGGCGCCACCCGGAGGTGTACCAGGATAAATTCAAGCGTGCGGTGGTCCTGGTTGAGGCAGATGAAGATGAAGGCTCGCGGGAGATCAAGAGGTAGCGATGGCTGAATGGACTCGGGGGCAAGCCCCGTGTCCCGCAAATGGGTTAAGCCACAAGGTCCTCCAAGAGGGTTTGACTTCGACGTGACCAAAGCCGAGCAAATTTTCGACCTCTTACTTAAGGAGAAGCAGCTAAAGGTACCCGAAGGCCACAAAATCCCCACGGCACGGGAGCTGAACGGAAAGCCATGCCGCAAGTGGCATAACATGTTCACCCATACCACCAACGACCGCGGGGTGTGGCGTCGGCAGATCCAAACGGTGATAGAACAAGGGCGTCTAATTTTCAGCCGATACGCCATGAAAGTCGACACACACCCTTTCCCCGCCGTTAACATGGTGGAGTGCACTTACCCCGGGAGGTGCCAGCCGGGTTTCTCGTTCAACATCAACATGGTAGGACCCGGGCACCACTCGGTAAGGACAGAGACGAGGGCAGCCGCTCTCATAACAAGGACAAAGAGGAAGCCGTTCCACGCGATCGGCTCCGGCACGATGGCAGGCGCTACATCACAGAGGGAGAAGTGAAGAATGTGCGATATCAGCAACCTCTCTCTGATCACCTCCTCAACAAATACGTGAGTCAATACGACCAACGCCGACGATGCGACGACAATGACGAAAGAGATCGTCTGGCTAGCAGGGACGCCAGGAGACATCGGCGGCATGATCGCGACGAGGAGAGATATGAGCGCCATGCCAAGGAAAAGTCAAGAGAGCAAGACGACGTGGATAGGCACTGGGACCTGTCCCTTCTTCGGACACTGCTCGGGATTCGGGAATGAGCCGATTGCCTACAATCGGCAACCGCCCGAATGTAGACGAAGAAGAAGGGTGCAGGAGACGTGTCAGTATTCAAACGTCTAGGGCCTCTCCCATCTCGGAACAAACACGCTGAGTCCTCTCGGGTGGAAGATCTCGAGGAGTTAGAAGACGACGATGAAGAAGAAGAAGAAGATAAGTACCACCGGCCAAGGTGGTGCCCTGATGGACTCAGCCGTTCCCAAAAACGTAGGGTTCAGCGACTACGTGGTTTGGAGGAAGCCGAAAGGTTATACCTGCACACGTTAAGGAAGGCGCGGCCTGATCTGGCCGCGAAAATTCAACGGACTCTGGACGAAGAGGGTCGGCCACAAAAGAAAGAGTGGCGCCCCAAACAAAGGAAAGCCGATGATGAGACATCGGCTGGCACAAACATGGTGTTCATCCTTCCAGCGGAGTTTTGTGCTCCAGGATTAGACGAAGCACCTGTGGCACAACTTGACTGCGGCCCACGGCCAGTTATCTTTGAGAAGCCACGAGAAAGGAGCTACAGACACCCGAAGGCCCTGTACTTACGAGGTTATATCAATGGGCAGCCTGTCAACAAGATGCTGGTGGACACCGGAGCGGCGATCAACATTGTGCCATACTCCATGCTACGTCGGTTGGGACGCTCTAGCTCGGATCCGATCAAGACCAACGTTACACCGAGCGATTTCAACGGCGAAGCATCCGAAGCACAAGGTGTTACGAACGTGGATCCGACCGTAGGAAGAAAAACCATCCCTACGACGTTCTTTATTGTCGATAGCAAGAGCACCTATGTTGTCCTGCTAGGGAGAGATTGGATCCACGCCAATCTGTTGCATTCCATCCACGATGCACCAATGTTTAATACAGTGGGATGGAGATGAAGTAGAGGTCGTCCACGCAGATGACTCAGCCGAGATTTCAACGGCTGGCATGAACGTTTGGGAGACAGCAGGCCAAGAGCCACTCTCAGGCATCACTTTGGACGACTGCGAGCGCATCGACATGACACAAAATGGGGTGAGGCTGGTCTTATCCACCGGCCTGACCGTGTAACAAGAGCAAAATCTATGGACGTACGTGGCAAGGCCGATCCCTGTGATCGGCCCCAAAAAATAAAAAGGGATAATCTGGTCTCAAGCATGTCACGGAGTTATAGTAAAGCAAGACCAAGATGTAAACCCTCATTGGGCAATACAAACAAAATAGGGGTCGATTCCAGCAATCGTCCCATATTATCCTTACCATACGTTTTTCTTCTATTCGGTGTCGATCTCACAGGTGACGGAAAGCTAGGGTATGGGTTTACATCGGCTGATGAACTGGAAGAAGTCAACATTGGTCTTGACGGAGCCGATGTTCAAGTACAGTGCCTTGGTTAACTACAGAGCCGATATCTGCAGTTACCCGACAGATTCGGCTCGGGGGGCACCTAATCAGATGAACATGTGCGATACATGGGCAGTGAAATATTGGGGGCCGATAGAGAAATCGGCCAGTAAAAAAAAATTGATAATGTACAGCCGATGCACAGCCATCGACTCTAGTACTAATTACACAGGGAGACTCTACTCCGCGTGGGAACATTTCGAGGGCATGGAGGGCATCAGCACAAACACGATCCACCTCCGCGTGGCGCAGGTCGATTCTCTGAGGAGCCGATGCCACTCTTGACCTGTAGGCAGACAGAGTTACGACTCGCCAAAGTTTCACCTGCAGCGTCACCGGAAGATGAGGCTGGATATCCTCCAGAATGCTCGTCACTGCTTCGGAGTCTTCAACCAATGGCTCGATGGAGGAGGAGAGCAGGGCCTTGAGATGCTGGAGTTGACCATGTGTAGTGCTGGGTCCTGGCTCTTCGCTCGTTTTAGCAATAGCCGGCTCGATAGATTCGGGGTCAAATGTTAGCAGGCTTGAAAGGTCATAACCCTGACAGGCAACAAGAAGACGTCAGGAGACAGCAAGGGAGTAAGGTGGAGCTAAATGGAAGGATCGTACCTCTCCTAAGACCAGAGGAACAGCCGATGAAGAGGTGATCGGCTCTGGTGTTTCTGGCCGTCGGTTTGGCCAAGTTGGCCACCTTCTCAACTACACTCGTAGAAGTTGCTAGGTCCGGAGTGGCGGATGGCATGGGTACCTCCTCGACTTCCCCACTTGGAGGTGTCATCAGCCTGCAAAGGGAGAGGTTAGCCGATAAGAACGACAAGGGGTCAGCACGCAAAATGAGCCGAGGAGAGGATGGAGTTACGTTTGATATCTCCTGGTTTGATGGAGAGGCTTGCGGTTCCTTGCAAGCTCTCTTGATGCATCGGCTCTTTGTGCGTAGGCTGCCCTGCCCCGCTTTGATGGGAGTTTGGGAAACGGCAGGTTCAGGGGCTGACCTTTTCTTGGAAGCCGACGGTGGCAAGTCTGGCTGGCTCTGCGTGGTGGTTTTCTCAAAATTGCCCGAACTCGAGTCCCTTCGACTGGACTGTGTGTCCTCACTAGAGTTTTCTTCACTGGAGGTTTGTAGAAGAAATACAAGTATGCTGCATAAGCCTAGAAGGATGAATGAAATCAGCCAAAGCATGGGCGAAACTTACGTGCGAGCCTTCTTCAGCTGGAGTAGGGCCTTGGCGCTTCAGAGTCTTCCTGGCAGCTACTTTCCTCGCCGCTGTTCTCGCCTTGACTGAGGCTCGGGGGGCAGCTGACCTAGTAGACACTCTACCTTATGAAGCCGATTTGGGTGTCGTCGGCTGGCTCTGCATCGCAACCTTCTTCAAAGGTGGTGAGTTTTTGCAGAAGAGGACCACCGGAGCTGCTGGGAGGAATCTGGAAGGGGAGCCGTCATCATCTACAGGGTCAGGACCGTCATGTTGCTGCAAGAAGACAGAGCAAGGTTATAAAGGGAAATCAGCGCAAACCACTTCAAAAATAAATTGCGAGTAGTGGTACCTGCTCTGCAGGGATGTCATATTCAGCATCAAGCTGTTTCAGCAATGGTCCCAGAGCTCTCCTGAAGGCGTGAGTCTTCCACATTGACCACCAAGTCTCAAAACCATCAGTTGACGAGGTAAAGGAGAGGTTGCGAGGAATGGGATGCGATGTCTAAACCAATGATCATGGCCACGTCCAATAGGGTTGGTGTCATGGGGCCATGACCAAACATGAAGCAATTCAAGGCATCAGACCAAAAATAGCCGATGGTTTTCAGAAGGTTTTTATGTTTCTCGAGGAGAGACAGTGATAAGGTCAAAGCATCGGCTATTCCTGCGGTTTCCCAAGTGGCGTGGTGGGTTTTGGAGACTCTGTTGTACCATGAAAACCCAATCTTCAGGAGGATTAGGCCAGGCTCGTAAGCAGTCGGCCCAAGGAGTCAGGTCTAGGTTTTGGTTCACGAAGGGAATTCTGTTTGCCTCGCATGAAGTCAGATGGGCAGGACTCTCGGTAGAACGAGGGCCAAGACAGAGAGAATTTGGAAGAGAAGGATGTGGCAGTAGAATGTCTGATACCTAGAAATTAATGATGGAACGAAGCATTAATTCAGATGTTTGTTGTTAATTCTAGCACTATGTTCGGACAGCAAGGAGCGGTTAAGGATTACCTTCAGGCCGGAGACCATAGCGTTGGCGTTGGGTGATTCCTCCATTGGGTCCGTTGCGGGTGCGAGCCTGCGCGATTGAGATCTGAGGTTTGTGTGGCCGTGAGTTGGATCTGTTCGAGCGGCGAGTTGGGGATCTGAGTGTTGCTCTTTCGGATAAGTCGCAGGTTACCGTTTGAATAGGCAACAGAGCTGGCCTTGCTCGCGTTTTATGGCAAGGGCCGATGCGCTGACATCGGCTCTTGGTGTGTTGACTTACTTTGACAATCGGCAAAACCGGTAAAAGGACAGAATCGGCTTAGAGATGTTTTCTTCATTAATAAAAGTGCTTTTACGAGAGAAGAGCCGATTGCTCAAGGAAGAAAGAACAAAAGCCGATTACTACTACTAGTCCTATGCTAGTAGTCCCTAATCTAAGGGCCGTTGCTGCCCTCGTCGTCGTCATCGCTGCCGCCGGTGCAGCTGCTGGTAGGCTCCTCGTCGCTGCTCCCGTAGCCTTCTACGGGAGCCTCGTTTTCCTCGTCGTCTTCGTCGCTGTCGTCGTCCCACCAGGCGCGGAAGCGCTTTGCCGGCGGGTATTCGTCGGAGGAGGTGTCATCCTCCTCTTCCTCCTCCTCGTCGGAGGAGGTGAAGCCGTCCCAAGAGAAGCGGTCGTCCTCGCTCTCCGCTTCCTCCTCCCCGTCGACGAGGAATTGGAGGTCGTCCTCTCCGTCGGTCAAGGACTTGTCATCCTCGGACCAGACGGAGGAATCGTGGTCCTCCTTGTCCCACGTCGTTGGGGCGAGGATGTCGTGCGCCGCCAACGAGCCCCACTCTGGCGTCGGCTCACGAAAGGGAGACGACACGTAGGAGAGACCTGATGTGGCCGAGGAGGAGGAGGAGGAAGAAGACATGGCTACAGAGGAAGGGGGTTTTTTGGCCGATGGCTAGTACGGAGCAAGAGGATGAAGAGGCGAATTGTTTGATGCAGTTAAATAAGGGGATATGGGGGAGTTAATGTTGCAGCAGTTTCCGAGGAAGTGATGTCAAAGCTATCAAATCTTGCAGAGAAGTTGAGAAGGCAAGGCATCATGATGAAGGATACTGTGACGGTCCTGCTCTGCCAACGACATGACCCGACGAAGGAAAAGCAGAGTGATTTTGGAATTATCATTTCCAAAACCAGGGGGGCATGTGTTATCACCAGAATTTGACCGGATCAGAGGTGGGCCGCGATTAAGATGGGCTTGAAGAATATACGCGGAAGATATACATGAATCGGCCTTGTATACAAAGTTTGGGCTAGTTTGCCCGTGTATCTGTAAATATAGTAGGATACGTGTCGGTTAGATAGAATTTGGCTCGTGCACGGTTGGGATTATTCCCACGTTAGAAAGTCTACGGACTATAAATATGTATCTAGGGTTATTGAGAAAAACAACAATCACGTTCATCACAAACCAATCTAGGCGCATCGCCAACCCCTTGTTTCGAGGGTTTCTTCCGGGTAAGCATCATGCTGCCTAGATCGCATCTTGCGATCTAGGCAGTATACGTTTATTCGTTGTTCATGCGTTGCTCGTGCTGAAGCCTTGTTGATGGCGAGCAGCGTAGTTATCATAGACGTGTTAGGGTTAGCATTGTTTCATCGTGTAATATGCTTTTGTCCATGCAACACTTATACGTCTAGCCGCCCTTACACCTATATTAGGTGTAAGGGCGGCACCTCGCTTGATCATTATTTAGTAGATCCGATCCGTTATGATTGCTCCTTGTTCTTCAAGGATTAGTTTAATATCTGCATAGTTAGGCCTTGCAAACGGGTTGAAGGATCCAGTAGCACGTAGGGTGTAGTTTGCTAGCCCTAGATAAGATGTTCCGGAGATCAACTTCATGTTGGTTTTTAGGCCTTATCTAGGGTTGGTTTATTATCACCGTGCGTGGCTGTCAGGCTCAATCACGCGTAGGATGTTCCGATTATGTGGTGAAAACCCTAAATCGTCGTAGGTCGTTTTAGCTTTATATTGATCAAGCAGGACCACCATGTGATCGTAGACCTCATACGAATCATGGGTGGATCGGCTCCTTGAGCCGATTCACAGGACAACCCGAGAGCCGATCGAGGCTCGTATTTAATGTTTACGTGTATGCCATGCAGGAAACTAAGCGAAGCAAATCCATCACCTTCCTGACCAGGTATAGGTCAGGTGGCACGCCCTTGCACCAGCATCGGACGTGCGTGCCGAGGCTTTGCGGGCCGTCGCTCGAGGGACCAGGGCCAGCCGCAGTTCTGGGAGCCTCCCGGCTATACTGTGTTGCCCGTCGTTGCTCGCCGGTGGGTTTTTGACCGCAACAACAACAATGTTTTATATAAGGGTAATTCTATTGTTTACTTTACACACATTGCTTAATGCGATAATATGTTGCTTGCAACTTAATACTGAAAAGGGTTCGGACGATAACCGGAAGGTGGATTATTAGTCATAGACGCAGTTGGATTACTGTCTATGTATTATATTGTAATGCCCAATCAAATCTCATAGTAATCATCTTTTCATGTATGTTCGATATTATGTCAATTGCCCATCTGTAATTTGTTCACCCAACATGCTATTTATCTTTATGGAGAGGCACTTCTAGTGAACTGTGGACCCCGGTCCTTTCTTTTATACTGATACAATCATCATGTTCTATTTATTTACTGCAACTCATGTTCTCTTTAATTACTGCAAACATCTCTTTCCACTCGATACGTCTAATCCTTTGTGTTCAGCAAACCGGTGAGATTGAGAACCTCACTGAAAGTTGGGGCAAAGTACTTTGGTTGTGTTGTGTGTAGGTTCCACGTTGTTGCTGACGCCGGTAGTGCGCCCTGCAACTAGTCAGCTAGCAACACCTTCAGAAGTCACGTATTTCTCCTGCTGGTTGATTAAACCTTGGTTTCGTACTGAGGGAAAACTTGTTGCTGAGCTCATCACACCTTCCTCTTGGGGTTTCCCAACCGCTTCCACAACAACGCTCAACAAGATTGTCTGGCGCCATCGCCGGAGCACCATCATGGGTGTTTGGTTTGAGGTGTTTGGAGATAATTCTTAGCTTGTTTTGAGAGTTTTGGGCTAGCAAAAAGATCTAGAAGCATGCCATAGTGTCCATAGTGCTAATCATTTATTCTCAACAAGGCTCCTTAGTATTAAGCATCCATGTATATCAGTATATGAGCAAAACGTATCGCTATATAAGGCACTAGCAAATTATCATTCATCAAAGTATTTGAAACTAGCAACACTAAGCAGAACTTTGAATTTCACTTTTTTTTTTGCTTTCATTCCCTTTTCTTTTCATGGCATACAACCTATTCTAGTCAAGGCTTTCAAGCATGGGATAGTTTGTTTCAGTAGATCTTTCCTAAGCATGTAAGATATCTATCATGGTGGTCTCATTTTGTTTCCAAGCAAAACTAGACATAACACTATACAAGGAAGCTCCAAGTTTCTATGATCATTCTATGTTGTTCAAAAAACAAAGTTGAGACGTTTTCAAACCGAGAGTTTTAGTAGGTCCATTGGGGTGCTTTGGGAATCCCCAAGCTTATGGCCTTCACCATCCTTTGATGTCTCTTGGTGTGGTGTTCCTCAATTCCCTATCAAAAAACTTGAACAAAAACCTTTCTCCCATTTCTTTTCTATGGGGTGACATTAATGTTACAAGAATATGACAATTGCTGCAATATATATCAAATACAAAAAAATTACTTGATAGTACATCAAGCATATTGTTTCCTACACATTCCTAGAAAATCAAAAGACTCAAGGAAAATCATTATATTTAAACCTAAAGAAATTTCTCAAACACAAGTAGGCAGAATTTGTCCAGATTTTCAGCTGCAGCAAAATGGATTTAATTAGACCACTTAAATTTGTCAGGAATTTTCCAATTTGTGTGCATATAGAGAATGAAAAGTTGCAGCTTCAGTGAATTTTTCGTGATTTTAGGAGTTGCGAAGAAACAATAGAAATCACGCACTAAAACGTAGCATGCATAAATCAACAACTCATGTTTTGTATCTTAACTTTAAAACATCCAAATGGGTAAAACTTGGTACTTTATTTGAAAACCTAGAGAGAAAACCAACAATAAACTATTTTTACAACATCAAGTGTGCAAAGGAAAAAAACAAAAACAACTCGGTTTGCCTCCCGCAAAGCTCTTTCGTTATAGCCATATAGCTAGGCTTTACTTACTTGTTTCAAGTGGCATGGAGATCATGTGGTAGCTTGTATCTTGGTGATACATCCTTCTTCCTTGGAAATTGTTCCATGTACATCTTATGTGGGAACTGAAACTTCACATTCCTTTCCTTGAAGTCAGTGATTGCACATGTAGTTCTCAAAGGTCTTCCAAGGATTATAGGACTAGAGGCTTTAGTCCCCATGTCCATGATAACAAAATTAACAAGCAAAAAAATTCGTATGTAACTAAACCATTATATCATTTACTTTTTCTAAGGCATGTGTGGTTGATTCATTAGCAATCAAAAGATCTATTGAGCATTTTTCCATAGTTTTGAGTTCTAGTAGATCATATAATTCTTTTGATAGCACAGAGACTAGATCCAAGATCTAATATAGCATCATGGGTCTCTTTGCCAATAGTGATTAATATTTTTGGGTATCCAAACGTCCCCAAGCTTTGGTAGTATCATGGCTTCATTATTGTATCTTTCTATATTTTCTTTGATTAGATAGTTTTCTATGTATGAGCCAAATTCTGCTTGATGAACATTAATGGATGGGTCATTAGAAAACTTTCACAGGATAATAATAAGTTCATGCAAGCTCCATTTATCAAGGTCAAGTAGAAGTTCTTTTGTTTCACTTAGCATTTTAACTTCTTCTACTTGGGTATCATTTGTGATGTGCCTTTTTCTTATCAATAAGCATAGTAATTTCTTCTTCTTCTTTCAATGGTTCTTTATCTCATTGTCCCCTTTTTACCTTTAAATACCCAAACTCTATTTTCTTCCTTTGTAAATTATTTTTTAGTTATACGCAATGTTGGTTTTTGGCTTGGGTTTTTAGTAAAAAATTGCTTGAGGCAACTCCCGTAAATATATCACCCAAGTATGCTACCCTTTTTCTGGACTTAAAAGTTGATTGTCATCTTTTGTAAATTATTTTTTCACAAATATTTAACCTTTGGAGGATAGTAACCATTTTATCTTCTATTTCTAGGAGACTGCCTTTAGAAAGGTGTTCTAAGTGTTCAAAATATTCCTTGTTAGGAAGTTCTTTGATACAGTTTTTAATTCTTGCTTTTGCTGAGTTACGTATTGTGATTATACCATCTACTTCCCTATCATTTCCTCGGTAAGTGCCAAAGATATTTTTAAGAGTAAGGGTTGTCCCTACAGTTGAGGATAAAATGTAACTTCCCCCTATGGATCTATCTAAAGCATTTTTGTACCATCCATCTAGTCCATTGTAAAAGAAAAGGTTCATATTGTTCTCACCATAGGGAATAGGATCCTCATTATGCATTTTGTTTGTTCTTTCCCAAGTATCTCTTAGTGTTTCTTCAAAGCGTTGTTTAAAGGAATTAGTTGTATTCATAGGGAGAATTTTTTCAGGTTGGTTCATGTTCTTAAGTTTGCAAATAAAGTTGATCGGATGAAGCCCGGTGATCAGGGGTGATACGTGAGCCCCCTGGCTACTCAACACGTGTCTAACGGCATCCAGTAATCCGTTAACACTCTCCAAAACGGGCTTCACTTTTTCTGCTTCAGAATGCATGTGACCGATTCCTGTGAGAGAGAATAGAAAAATAGGCAGTATTCAACATCTTGTTGTTTTGTCTGTTATCGTCACAACTCTTGGCAGAGTTCTCTTTTTCTCTCCAACAGAGGTGGGGTGCGGTGCGGTGGCCGGACATCCGTCGTGGCCTCGGCGAAGAAGACGGTGGGGCTGATGGGGTCGACGCCACTGAGAAGGTAGGGGTCGGTCTACTCGCTGACGTTCGAGGAGTTCCAGAGCACGCTGGGCGGGGGCGCTGGCGGTGCGGGAGGCAGCGGCCTCGGCAAGGATTTCAGCTCCATGAACATGGACGAGCTGCTCCGGAGCATCTAGACCGCTGAGGAGAGCCAGGCCATGGCTTCCGCCTCGGCCGCGGGACTAAAGCTGCAAATTCTGTTTTTCCCTAATTGTCAATTTAATTTGCTACCTCCATTGGGGTGGGGGCGAGCAGACAGAGCTGAGCGTTGATGGCTGAGCGCTGACGGCGAACTCCACGCGGACGACGATGAAGACGAGATGCGGTCCGATCGATCCCGCCCAAGCTGGCGCTAGCCTGGAGCCCATCACTGCCAAACCTCTGGTCACCACGCGAGCCGCTCAAGAGCTCATCCGGGTCCATCGCTGTTCACAGCACGAGCTAGCTTTCCCAGCAACTCCAGCCACCAAGCCGCACTTGCCTCCAACTTCCACGCGCGCGTGCGTGCACCGCACTACCGCAGTGCCCTGGCCTAAACGCGGTGCCTCCTGCAACTCCGCACCCGTCCCCCGACACGCGAGGCGCAAACGCCGGCCCCACCGGTTCTTGTGCGCCAAGACCTCCTCCCGAGCGACGTCACCATTGCCTCCCCGAGCTTCCGACGACCGCGGCGAGTCCGAGTAGAGGACAATTGCGATTTGGACCATCGTGGCCGCCCCCGGTCCCCCGTTGACTCGATCTGGGGCCCCAGCCAAGCTCCTACACGACGCGACGGGAGCCTGCGGGAGTTCGTCTGCGGAAAGTCGGTACAAATCGACGCTCATCCAATTCAGGGGAACTCGATTCAACTACTAGAGTTCGTCGACAACTCGGAAAAAAATGCGGCGTCGATCTCCTCAACTGCCTCGAAAAATCCCTCCTGAGGTTTGTGGGGGAATTTTCCGCCTCGGCTGCGGGACCAAGCCAAGACGCGGGCGCGGGCGCGCCGCCGTTGTTGCTGCAGTGCTAGGGCTCGCTCACCCTGCCCCGCACCCTCAACGCCAAGACCGCCAACGACGTCGGCGCGGTGCCGCTGGGGTTCCCGCCGGTCGCCATGGGGTGGCCTTGGGCAATGGGCTCATGCCGAGGGTTGTGGCCTGTGGGTATGGGAGGTGGCGGCGCCCTTTGATACGTCTCAAACGTATCTATAATTTCTTATGTTCCATGCTACTTTTATGATGATACTCACATGTTTTATACACATTATATGTCATTATTATGTGTTTTCCGGAACTAACCTATTGACGAGATGCCGAAGGGCCAGTTCCTGTTTTCTGCTGTTTTTGGTTCCAGAAATCCTAGTAAGGAAATATTCTCGGAATCGGACGAAATCAATACCCAGCATCCTATTTTTCCACGAAGCTTCCAGAACACCCGAGAGCCACCAGAGGGGAGCCCTGGTGGGCCCAGATGATAGGGCGGCGCGGCCAGGCTAAGGCCCGCGCCCCCCTATTGTGACACCACCTCGTCAGCCCTCCGACTCCGCCTCTTCGCCTATTTAAAGGTCCCTGACCTAAAACCTCGAGACGGAAAAACCACGGTACGAGAAACCTTCCAGAGCCACCGCCATCGCGAAGCCAAGATCTGGGGGACAGGAGTCTCTATTCCGGCACGCCGCCGGGACGGGGAAGTGCCCCCGGAAGGCTCCTCCATCGACACCACCGCCATCTTCATCAACGCTGCTGTCTCCCATGAGGAGGGAGTAGTTCTCCATCGAGGCTCGGGGCTGTACCGGTAGCTATGTGGTTAATCTCTCTCCTATGTACTTCAATACAATAATCTCATGAGCTGCCTTACATGATTGAGATTCATATGATGATGCTTGTAATCTATATGTCATTATGCTAGTCAAGTGGATTTTACTTATGTGATCTCCGGAGACTCCTTGTCCCACGTGTGTAAAGGTGACGAGTGTGTGCACCGTGTGGGTCTCTTAGGCTATATTTCACAGAATACTTATTCACTGTTATGAATGGCATAGTGAAGTGCTTATTTATATCTCTTTATGATTGCAATGTGTTTTGTATCACAATAATATATCTGTGTGCTACTCTAGTGATGTTATTAAAGTAATTTATTCCTCCTGCACGGTGTAATGGTGACAGTGTGTGCATCGTGTAGTACT
Organism: Lolium rigidum; assembly: GCF_022539505.1. Lineage (NCBI taxonomy): Eukaryota > Viridiplantae > Streptophyta > Magnoliopsida > Poales > Poaceae > Lolium > Lolium rigidum. The sequence continues at coordinate 81,624,035 of NC_061510.1, forward strand.
TGGCGTAGGCTATGATTGTGATCTCTTGTAGATTATGAAGTTAACTATTGCTATGATAGTATTGATGTGATCTATTCCTCCTTTCGTAGTGTGAAGGTGACAAGTGTGCATGCTATGTTAGTACTTGGTTTGGTTATGTTGATCTGTCATGCACTCTAAGGTTATTTAAATATGAACATTGAATATTGTGGAGCTTGTTAACTCCGGCATTGAGGGTTCGTGTAATCCTACACGCTTAGTGGTGTTCATCATCCAACAAGAGGGTGTAGAGTCTAGCATCTATTTATTTATTCTGTTATGTGATCAATGTTGAGAGTGTCCACTAGTGAAAGTATGATCCCTAGGCCTTGTTCCTAAATACTGCTATCGCTGTTTGTTTACTGTTTTACTGCATCTATACTTCCTGCAATATTATCACTATCAACCACACACCAGTCCTGGACAGCAAAGCACTTTTCTGGTGCCGTTGCTACTGCTCATATTTATTCATACCACCTGTATTTCACTATCTCTTCTCCGAACTAGTGCACCTATTAGGTGTGTTGGGGACACAAGAGACTTCTTGCTTTGTGGTTGCAGGGTTGCATGAGAAGGATATCTTTGACCTCTTCCTCCCCGAGTTCGATAAACCTTGGGTGATCCACTTAAGGGAAACTTGCTGCTGTTCTACAAACCTCTCGCTCTTGGAGGCCCAACACTGTCTACAAGAATAGAAGCACCCGTAGACATCAAGCACTTTTCCGGCGCCGTTGCCGGGGAGGAAAGGTAAAGGCACTCATACTCCGGTCCCGGGTAAAAGTACTTTTCTGGTGCCATTGTGTGAGTGTTCGAAGCTATTTCCTTTAGATCCTGCAATTGCATCTTTTTGTTTCTTGTTTACACTAGTAAGGCATAATGGACAACAATGAGCTTCTTAACCTATTTCCTGAGTTAACACATGAATGGTTTAATGCGAAAATTAAAAAACCTATGGAACCTTATTTGCATGCTGGTAGTAATATTAGTATGAACGCTTTGAACACCATTGTTGATAATGATATAGAAAATTCTAAGCTTGGGGAGGTCGGTTTTGATGAAAATGATCTCTTTAGCCCTCCGGGTATTGAGGAGAAAGTTTATGTTGATTATGATATGCCTCCTATTTATGATGATTATAATGATAGTGGTCTTTTGGTGCCGCCTACTATGGAGAGTAAATTTTATTGTGATTATACTATGCCTCCTACACTTGATGAGAATAATAATGATAGCTACTTTGTTGAATTTGCTCCCACTACAACTAATAAAATTGATTATGCTTATGTGGAGAGTAATAATTTTATGCATGAGACTCATGATAAGAATGCTTTATGTGATAGTTATATTGTTGTATTTGTTCATGATGCTACTGAAAGTTATTATGAGAGAGGAAAATATGGTTGTAGAAGTTTTCATGTTACTAAAACACCTCTCTATATGCTGAAAATCTTGAAATTGTGCTTGTGTTGCCTTTCTATGCTTGTTGCATTATGCTTCATGAATTTGTTTATTTACAAGATTCCTATGCATAGGAAGCATGTTAGGCTTAAATGTGTTTTGAACTTGCTTCTTGATGCTCTCTTTTGCTTCAACTCTTATTTCTTGCGAGTGCATCATTAAAACTGCTGAGCCCATCTTAATGGCTATAAAGAAAGCACTTCTTGGAAGATAACCCATGTGTTTATTTTACTACAGTACTTTTGTTTTATATTTGAGTCTTGGAAGTTGTTACTACTGTAGCAACCTCTCCTTATCTTTATTTTATTGCATTGTTGTGCCAAGTAAAATCTTTGATAGTAAGGTTCATACTAGATTTGGATTACTGCGCAGAAACAGATTTCTTGCTGTCACGAATTTGGGTATGATTCTCTGTACGTAACTCAGAAAAATCTGCCAATTTACGTGAGTGATCCTCAGATATGTACGCAACTTTCGTTCAATTTGGGCATTTTCATCTGAGCAATTCTGGTGCCTCAATAAAATTCGTCTTTATGGACTGTCTGTTTTGACAGATTCTGCCTTTTATTTCGCATTGCCTCTTTCGCTGTGTTGGATGGATTTCTTTGTTCCATTACCTTCCAGTAGCTTTGGGCAATGTCCAGAAGTGTTAAGAATGATTGTGTCACCTCTGAACATGTGATTTTTTGATTATGCACTAACCCTCTAATGAGTTTGTTTTAAGTTTGGTGTGGAGGAAGTTTTCAAGGGTCAAGAGAGGAGGATGATACAATATGATTAAGAAGAGTGAAAAGTCTAAGCTTGGGGATGCCCCCGTGGTTCATCTTTGCATATTTCAAGAAGACTCAAGCATCTAAGCTTGGGGATGCCCAAGGAATCCCCTTCTTCATCGACAAATTATCAGGTTTCTTCTCTTGAAACTATATTTTTATTCGGTCACATCTTATGTGCTTTACTTGGAGCATCTGTGTGCTTTTATTTTAGTTTTGTTATTTTCATTCTCTGAATAAATGCTTGTGTGGGAGAGAGAGACACGCTCCGCTGGTTCATATGAACACACGTGTTCTTAGCTTTTAATGTTCATAGCGAAGGTTGAAACTGCTTCGTTAATTGTTATATGGTTGGGAACAGAAAATGCTGCATGTGGTAATTGGTATAATGTCTTGAATAATTTGATACTTGGAAATTGTTGTGCTCATATAGATCATGTTTAAGCTTTTTCATCATGTACCTTGTACTCATTAATGAAGAACTACATAGAGCTTGTTAAAATTTGGTTTGCATGATTAGTTTCTCTAGAGTCTAGATATTTTCTGGTTAAGGTGTTTGAACAACAAGGAAGACGATGTAAAGTCTTATAATGCTTGCAATATGTTCACATGTGAGTCTTGCTGCACCGTTTTATACTTGAGTTTGCTTCAAACAACCTTGCTAGCCTAGCCTTGTATTGAGAGGAATTCTTCTCGTGCATCCAAAATCCTTGAGCCAAATACTATGCCATTTGTGTCCACCATACCTACCTACTACATGGTATTTCTCTGCCATTCAAAGTAAATACTTCATGTGCTACCTTTAAACAATTCAAAACTTTATTACTCCTTATTGTGTCAATGTTTTATAGCTCATGAGGAAGTATGTGATGTTTTATCTTTCAATCTTGTTGGGCAGCTTTCACCAATGGACTAGTGGCTTCATCCGCTTATCCAATAATTTTGCAAAAAGAGCTGGCGCAGGGTTCCCACCCCCAATTAATCAACCTTCATTAATAATTCTCTTCACATGTTTTGCTCGATTCATCGGTAAGCAACTTAATTTTGCAAATAGACACTCCTTCATGGTATGTGAATGTTGGAAGGCACCCGAGGATTCGGTTAGCCATGGCTTGTGTAAGCAAAAGGTTGGGAGGAGTGTCAACCATAAATAAAACTAAAGTACATGTGTAAACAAAAGAGAAGAGGGATGATCTACCTTGCTGGTAGAGATAACGTCCTTCATGGGAGCCGCTCTTTGAAAGTCTGTTTGGCAAGGGGGTTAGAGTGTCTACTACCATTCGTTGACAACAACAAACACCTCTCAAAACTTTACTTTTATGCTCTCTATATGATTTCAAAACTTAAAAAGCTCTAGCACATGATTTAATCCCTCGCTTCCTCTGCGAAGGGCCTATCTTCTACTTTATTGTTGAGTCAGTTTACCCATTCTTTCTATCCTAGAAGCAAACACTTGTATCAACTGTGTGCATTGATTCTTACATGTTTACCTATTGCACTTGTTATATTACTTTGTGTTGACAATTATCCATGAGATATATATGTTGAAGTTGAAAGCATCCGCTGAAACTTAATCTTCCTTTGTGTTGCTTCAATACCTTTACTTTGAATTTATTGCTTTATGAGTAACTCTTATGCAAGTCTTATTGATGCTTGTCTTGAAAGTATTATTCATGAAAAGTCTTTGCTATATGATTCATTTGTTTACTCATTATCTTCATCATTGCTTCGAATCGCTGCTTTCATTACGTATGCTTTACAATTGTATTGATCAAGATTATGATAGCATGTCACTTAAGAAATTATCTTTGTTATCATTTACCTACTCGAGGGCGAGTAGGAACTAAGCTTGGGGATGCTTGATACGTCTCAAACGTATCTATAATTTCTTATGTTCCATGCTACTTTTATGATGATACTCACATGTTTTATACACATTATATGTCATTATTATGTGTTCTCCGGAACTAACCTATTGACGAGATGCCGAAGGGCCAGTTCCTGTTTTCTGCTGTTTTTGGTTCCAGAAATCCTAGTAAGGAAATATTCTCGGAATCGGACGAAATCAATGCCCAGCATCCTATTTTTCCACGAAGCTTCTAGAACACCCGAGAGCCACCAGAGGGGAGCCCTGGTGGGCCCAGATGATAGGGCGGCGCGGCCAGGCTAGGGCCCGCGCCCCCTATTGTGACACCACCTCGTCAGCCCTCCGATTCCGCCTCTTCGCCTATTTAAAGGTCCCTGACCTAAAACCTCGACACGGAAAAACCACGGTACGAGAAACCTTCCAGATCCACCGCCATCGCGAAGCCAAGATCTGGGGGACAGGAGTCTCTGTTACGGCACGCCGCCGGGACGGGGAAGTGCCCCCGGAAGGCTCCTCCATCGACACCACCGCCATCTTCATCAACGCTGCTGTCTCCCATGAGGAGGGAGTAGTTCTCCATCGAAGCTCGGGGCTGTACCGGTAGCTATGTGGTTAATCTCTCTCCTATGTACTTCAATACAATAATCTCATGAGCTGCCTTACATGATTGAGATTCATATGATGATGCTTGTAATCTAGATGTCATTATGCTAGTCAAGTGGATTTTACTTATGTGATCTCCGGAGACTCCTTGTCCCACGTGTGTAAAGGTGACGAGTGTGTGCACCGTGTGGGTCTCTTAGGCTATAGTTCACGGAATACTTATTCACTCGTTATGAATGGCATAGTGAAGTGCTTATTTATATCTCTTTATGATTGCAATGTGTTTTGTATCACAATATATCCGTGTGCTACTCTAGTGATGTTATTAAAGTAGTTTATTCCTCCCGCACGGTGTAATGGTGACAGTGTGTGCATCGTGTAGTACTTGGCGTAGGCTATGATTGTGATCTCTTGTAGATTATGAAGTTAACTATTGCTATGATAGTATTGATGTGATCTATTCCTCCTTTCGTAGTGTGAAGGTGACAGTGTGCATGGTATGTTAGTACTTGGTTTGGTTATGTTGATCTGTCATGCACTCTAAGGTTATTTAAATATGAACATTGAATATTGTGGAGCTTGTTAACTCCGGCATTGAGGGTTCGTGTAATCCTACACAGTTAGTGGTGTTCATCATCCAACAAGAGGGTGTAGAGTCTAGCATCTATTTATTTATTCTGTTATGTGATCAATGTTGAGAGTGTCCACTAGTGAAAGTATGATCCATAGGCCTTGTTCCTAAATACTGCTATCGCTGTTTGTTTACTGTTTTATTGCATCTATACTTCCTGCAATATTACCACTATCAACCACACACCGATCCCGGACAGCAAAGCACTTTTCTGGTGCCGTTGCTACTGCTCACATTTATTCATACCACCTGTATTTCACTATCTCTTCGCCGAACTAGTGCACCTATTAGGTGTGTTGGGGACACAAGAGACTTCTTGCTTTGTGGTTGCAGGGTTGCATGAGAGGGATATCTTTGACCTCTTCCTCCCTGAGTTCGATAAACCTTGGGTGATCCACTTAAGGGAAACTTGCTGCTGTTCTACAAACCTCTGCTCTTGGAGGCCCAACACTGTCTACAAGAATAGAAGCACCCGTAGACATCACCCTTCTTGTCCAGACTGCGGTTAACCCGGCTGATTCTGGCAGCAAGGGGAGCGAGGATCTGTCATCGCCGTCGGAGCCAATGCCGTACTCGTTTGAGGAGACGTGGAGTGGGACAGAGAGGCATCTGGGTCGTGGGCCGACCGACGGGAGGAGGAGAAGAGGTCAGGGATGCACATGCAGCTCAGAGCATGGAGGCAGAAAAGTAGATTTCACGGCCGTTTGCTCGTCGTGAGCATCTACTCGCGGAGAGCGAATCTAAAAGCAAATCTAACGGTGTCTAGGGGGTGCTCACGTATCCCCCTGATCACCAAATCCACTCTAAAGTTGATACTATTTTTTATGTGTTTTTGTGAAATAGAAACTAACAAGACTAAAAACAATACAAAGAAAATTATTTTGAATATATAAAGGAGAAAGAAGAGCTCACAGTGGTGCAACCTCTCCAATCTTAGGTGTTTGCACAAAGTTGGTGTTGGTGATGTAGATGTGCTCACTCCAACTTGATGAAGATGTAGTTTTGATGTCCCTCTTGCTACTCCACGGCGCCAGAGAATGCTCTAGCAGTTTCCTTGGTAATTGACTTGTGTTTCACCACGCAACAACCACAAAGATGTAGCTTCTTGCCACTCTCCGGCAACGACGCTAGAAAATGTTCTTGCTGGAAACAACTTTGTGTGTACCAACTCATTGGGACTCCAAGTTCATAGTGTTGTAGCAAGAGTCTTTTCCGAACAGGGTGACTCGAGGGTTTATATCGAACTCTCCGGGAATTGGCTTAGTAGAAGCTAAATTCTTTCTCTCCCCTTCTAGCAACCTGCAAAATAAAGTTCTTTCCTTGTGTCTCCAACTCCACCATGTGATTGTCAAGCACAAGGTTTTGTATTAGTCATAGTAAATACAAATATAACTTAAAGTAAAGTAAAGTAAAGTAAACAACCTAAGCTAAATAAAAGCGGTAAAAGGCTAATGGTTTTTGGGTTTTGTGTGTGTATGTGGAGAAAGTATTTTGGTATTTTCGGATTAATATAGTGGTAAATGTAAAGTGTGGTAATAGTGTTGGAAAGGTGTTTCTAATGATTTAAAATGGACCGGAGTTCATGAGTTCACTTGTCTATTCTCCTTTTAAGTTGTAGTGGATACAAACAATTCATCAATGACATAATATTTGTTGAACTTCAACATGTGTTTGATAAGCATTCATATGGGCATTACGTTCTAACATAGAGATAATTACAACACATCTCTATTCTACTCCTCAAGAAAGGGAAAACTCTAAGAAATCTTGAATTAAGAATCAACAGAGTATAGTCTTAAATAATTTAACACACTTTTTAAATCTCAAATATGCTACCTTGAACAAACAAGATTATCACATTGTCACATGATAATTATAGCACATGTATTCACTTTATCCCTAGCGAGGCAGCAAAACAAAGGTAAATACCATAGTAGATCTTGAATTTGTTGTCACAATTCAATTACTACCACCATGCTACTCCATTTAATACACACTTCTCCCCACACATGTTCTTTCATACAAGTTGGATCGGAACAAGTACTTAAGAACGGAGTACATGGTACGCATCTATCAATACATCTTACACATAATAGGTTCTAATCTCATATATCAATATCATAGAAAAAAGATCCAACACATAGGAATTACGTATATGACCACAATCATGTTGGGCAGCTCATATGATACTACATCTATGAAAAACAAGAGAGAAATAGATCAAGCTACTGCCACAAACCCATAGTCTAGAGGTGGACTACTCCCTCTTCATTATGGAGAAGGTGTATATCCCTCCAGCGGCGGTTGCGGCGGAGTTTACCCCTCCAATCTTCGTTGGTTCTAGCTCTATTTTGATGTTTCGGTGGTTCTGCAAAGCTCTCCACGAGGAAGCCTTGGAAAGTCCTTTATATAGGGGTTTTTAGGTCAGACGGGGTCCGTGGGCGAAAGAATTAATCAAGCGAATCGGACAGTCGAGGAGGCAAAGAGCGTGGGTGCCCCCCCCCCCCCCTAACTAGGCACACCACTGGTCTCTTTTGGCCCTCCTGGCCCATCTCATGAGATCCAAGTGCTCCAGATGCTTCTCTTGATAAAATATGTACATCCCCGGAATCATAGCTCACTTTAATTCGTTTTTTAGGTCCCTGAAAGTTAAATATACACAAAACAAGATTTTCCTATCCTGCAGAGCTATAACCAAAATAAAGAGGATCATTGGTAAATCCCAAAAAATCAATATAAAACATGTATATACCATCATATATTTTGCAAATATGTGGCAATATGTGTCAACAAACTGCAAAGTTCATGCATGCATTTTACATTTATCATCATGACGTATACGCTTCACCCGTGGGGCTATTGGCAGCCATGTGTTGATTCTGGCTTTGAGTGAAACCTATTCAAGCAAAACTTGCAATTCATGGGGTAGTCCATTGTTTAATTGTGAATGGATGTAGCTTAAAGCTCTAGAAACAAGTTCAACTTAATAATCTCTGCTGAAACACTGGTATATAAACAAGCAACTGATACGTGCATTTTGCATCATCATTATTGCTACATATATGATTAGTTTTCATTGTTATTTTCCATCATGCAACTTTATTTATGCATTTTTGTCGATTTTCGGGACTTTCCTACAAAGTTCCCTTCATTGGTATTTAATTTCTGGGAGGCAAAAAACCTCATTTTTCGTATTTTATTCAGGAGTTTCTCGATCGCTAAAAATCGAGGCAAAAATACCTGATCAGCTTTTCACCCGGAGAAGGACCGTGAGCGAAAGAACCACCCGAGAGGGGCCACGAGGGCTAAACGAGTATAGGTGGCGCGCCTTACCTGGCTGGGCGCGCCACCCACACTCGTTTGCACCTCGAGCGTCGCCTCGAGCCCCCTTTTATACCAAAACCTCCATTTCTCCCAAAAACCTAAGCCATATTTTTCCCGACATTTATTGAGGCGACGGTGAAGGCGAAAGTCCTCTCCTACTCCGGGAGAGGGCAGATCCTGCTGCACCGGTGCCTCAAGTGAAGGGGAAATCGACGCCATCGACATCCCCACTCCTCCTTGGCTTGGGAGGAGGCATCTCCATCAACATCTCTATCAACACCATTATCACCACCATCTCCATCTACGAGATCGACGTCATCCACCTCATAGTTTATGTTGAATTGAACCCCGGATATTGTTTTCTAGTGTTGTTGCATATTAGTGATTGGTACTTTGTCATTATTTGGTGGGGAGATTATATATTCAGATTGTTTTGTAATCATTATGACTCTGGTCCATTTCATGTTTGAAACTTGTTGCATAGGATGATCTGACTATGATTCTATATGATGTGCAATGAGTATTTGGTCAAGTTTTCTATCTTTTATGTTGTTTTATGATGATTTTATGCGAACGCCGACTGCATATTACTTCACCTATATGGGCTCATAGGGCTGCACTTTCATGTAATACATTAGTGTTGGAAGGGATAGACTGACAGAAACCGTTTTCCAATACTGTGTGTTGCATTAGAGGGGTTTATGTCAGGGACCAATGATCTTATTGCTATGGTGGGATATTTATGTCTTAATGATTCCTATACTTGCACATGAAAATGGATCTAGGACCCATTATAAGGGCTGTTCTTGCACATATCCACGGTTGCACCTAATTTAGTCTCCGTCCCTAATTGAATAAAACTTGACAAAATATTTATTATGTTGTGTAGAATTCAGATGCTAGTAAATCCATGCCGCCCTCGGGAACTTTAGCCTCATGTAAGCACACACACTTGAGCATGTCCTCTTGCCGCATAGTGGATTGGGCTTTTCTCTCATCGAGAGCTTTTACTTATTTGCTATTTACTTTCTGCACTTTATTTTTATTGCAAACTATACACCCAAAAACACCAAAACTGCTACTTTATTATTACTGCTTTCTTGTCGATTCTGTTAACCAATACCTTCAGCTCCTCGTGGGTTCGATAACCTTTTTTTATTGAAAAGTACTATAATTGATCTTCTTCACTTCGGAGCCATCAACAACGCGTATAAGTAAATCTCTAAATGGGCATTTGAGATCTGGTGGGGGGACTATTGAAATAAATTGGCTAATCTCTTTGGCCCGTGTACTATTTTAGATTTTTCTATAAATCTCAAAGCCTACATATGTGGTAGCCCATGTGAATTTGATCCCAAGTTGGTGGCATGTGGCAACTCACAAGGGACTGGGAAGACGAGTGGGAGCAAAGTTTTGTTTCACATGGAAAGTTGGGAGGAAATTAGAAAACCGTGGGTTGTTCCACCACTAATAAGTGACTGAGAAGAGGAGCGTTACATGCTCGCTCCTCCTCCTCCTCGCTCACTCGTCTTGTCTCGACTCAACATGTCAGGACGTGTGCGCCGCACTCGTGTTGAGTGGATTGAACCTCAAGCCAAGACTTGCTTTCTTTTTGCTGTTTAGGAAAACAAATAGAGTCCTAGACGAATACGTCACAGATAGTCAGTTTGGGTTGCTCCCAGATCGTGGGCTATCTGTAACTGACTCGAAACATGCGACATGGGTCTGGCCCGTGTTTCCTAGGGTTTCTTGAGCCTATATAACCTCTTGCCCAACTGCCGTCAAAACACATCTGATACACGAGCTAGGGTTTTGCTACCTCTCTGTTCTTGTGCTACTACGTAGCTTATTCCATCCCGCCCGCCAGCGTGCACCGTCAAATAGGAGAGCAGGTCTCCAGAACCACTCGCCTATGCGATCCTCTACGGGAAACGACGAATTAGGTTTTTTTGGAAGCGCTCTACACGGCTGCTCAAGTTTTTCATCACAGGTCATCTACCGGACAAGTCGTGCGGTGTTGCGTACCATCGTCTTCATCGCCCCATCTTCACCAACGTTGTCATCAACAACATTTGCCGCATCAACAACTGCTTAATCTGCAACCATTGGTATGTTCACCATATTCACATCTGTTTAGCAATGGCTGTTATACCGTATGTCTTCAGGCTGATTAGTGCATCTAGTATATTCGAGTTTCATGTGTTAATAGCTGCATAGTCATGTTCAATATTTTAAAACTAATCATGAAAATTATGTCTAATTTTCCAACAGTTTCAATAGGGTGGGAATTAGCAGAGAGGGAGCAGTTTGCTGTAGGGGAGCACCACTACCATGCAGCCAACTAGTCTACTGACAAGTCCCAACCACGACGACGACCCCAATGAGCGTCGTATAGGAACAGGTTGAGCACACACACATCGAAGGTGTCCGGCGCTCGGCGTCAAGGTTGAACGCGTCCCCTTCTCTCCAGCTGCAAAGCAAAACGACCATCTACACTAAAATCAGCAGAATCACATCAGTGATACTGATACACACGTAGTACAGGTTGGCACGTACGGTGGTAGCTACTATAGCAACGTGCGTGTCGGACCGAGGTAGCAAGACCCGCGCGCGCATTAATCAGGAGACAGGCACGTCCGGCGTGGAGCGTGTATACGTACGTATCATAGTACGGTACGGTCCATCAGAAACGTCGTCGTACTGGCCTTTTCAGCGGGCACATATACGGACACGCATGTGGGTTCCGATCCAGAAAGATATCACGCACCGTCCGTCCGTGCTAGCTGCTTGAACCGCTCGATCAGCTCGACTCGAGTCAAATCGTATCGTCTCTCGCTACAGTGCACGGGATGCGATGCGATCGAGACCGTGAGCTAGCAAGCTACACTTAGAGCATGTCTAACAGGCCCCGTATAACCCGCCCACCCCGTAAAATTCCGGCGACATACGGGGCAGGCGCGGTTCGGGCCGTCTAGCGAGCCCCGTATTCGGGCCGCCCGTTTCGGCGGAATACGGGGCCCAGGAAATCGGCCCCTTCGCCCCGTACATATAGTGGGCGCAGGTGCGAGTGAGGGGTTAACCCCGCACTCGCAACCCTAGCTCCGCCGCGCGCCGCCGCCTCCTCCTCCCCGCTCCGGCGAGCAATTAGCCGCTCCCCCGCGCCGCATTGCACCCCCAAGCTAGGATGGACTCCCGCCGCCGCGATGAGGGCATCGCCGGCGAGCGGATCGAAGCGATCCCGCTCGCCGGACACCGTAGAGGAAGCGTGGCGGCGGCAATGCAAGAGATCCGCCGCCGGCCGGCCCGTGCCGCGGCCTCGCAAGTACAACGGCGCCGCGTCCGTCCCGGAAAAGCTAATCGACTTCGCGCGGGGCGGCGCCGGTTCATCGAGGATCCGCCGATGAAGCCGATGAGCGGGCTCAAGTTCGACGAGTGGCGCGCCGACCGGGAGCGCCGCCGCTGGGCGAAAGAGGCTTGGAGCAGCGGGAGCACCAGCGCTAGAAGAGCTCCGCTCGCCGGCGATGACGAGGAGGCCCCGGACTTGTTGAAGGAGCTACGGCAGTTCCTGAAGGACGACGCCAAGAGGAAGAGGTGGCGGCGGCCATCGCCGCCGCGAAGGAGGCGGAGTTGCGGGAGGCGGAGGCGGAGGCGGACTCGTACCTAGTCGACCTCCCGAGTAGGATCGCGCATTCTCGGATGTAGAATCAATGTAATCCGTAGTATGATCAATGAAATCCGTAGTATGATTCATTGAAATCGAACTTCCCGGGGTTTTTATTTTTGAAAATACGGGGCGAAATACGGGTTCTGCTAGACGGAATGCCTCTTTCGTTGCCAACTTTTGGATACGGGGCGAAAAAGCAGCCAGATACGGGGCAGAAATATAAGGGGCCTGCTAGACATGCTCTTAGCTACTACTCCCATGTTTCAAATGAGGTGACCCAAAACTTTTGTTTAAAACAACGAACCTACAATCTAAAATACATCCAAATACATGCATATTTAAAATAGGTTTTATTAAAATTACGTTAAATAATTTGGAACGGACGCAGTTATACACCTTTCGTCCTATGAAATGTGTTTTAACTTTGCTAAATTTAGGTGTATCTAAACATTGTTTCATGGAATAGAGGGAGCTCAGAGCATCTAGCCAATATCCAACGAGTTGCCTCGACATGAACCATTCCAGCGAGCTCTCGTGAGGCAGGTTAGGAGGTCACCGGCCAGATGCGGGAGTAGGCGGCGGGCCATGCGCTGCCAGGAGGGCCACCACGCGGCGAGGCATGCAGGGGCGGAGGCTAGCGCGTGTGTCCTAGTAAGTGGGGAAAAAACTGGCAGGTGGAACTCTTAGTAGCATATTCCAGAATATGTTGTTTTACGGTTCTCTTTTCGGTAATCTAATCTGCGCTTCGTTGATTTGAGCCTGTATTCGCCTTTTCAGTTTGAGGTTTATGGGCTAGAGGAGATGCTCTTACACACGAGCCAGCTAGGTAGCTAGTGCACTACTGAGGGATCTCCTAATGCATAGGAAGGAATTAGATGTACTCCCTCCATCTACAAATAAGTGGACTTTTAGGTTCAAAATTTGTTCATAAAAGAGTGTACTTCTCTCATTTCAATGCACTTTTAAAATAGAAAAATTAATTCTCTCTCATCACGCGGGTATCAAGCCCAGTAAAATTTTGACACATGGTCTACTCATTTTTTACATGCACTTAGCTCATTAAAGGAGGGAATTAAATATGAAAGAGATTATGGGTGACACCTTTCCAATACAAAATACTTAATATTTCTTGAAAAACCCAGACGTCCACTTTTTTTTTGGATAGAGGGAGTATATACTACTCCTCCGTTCTTTTTTAGTCTACATTGTAGAAAGTTTAACATCAATTAGCAGGCCATTTAATATTACTGCTTTGAAAGGTCAAAAAATTTACTGCTTTGAAGCAATGTTAACTACTCCACATAATAAAATTAATGACATCCAATAGAGAGTATGACCGCTTCATTTTCTATACTGGTGGTGACTACAAAGCTAAAATATACAATCTCAGCTTAATAAGGCGCACGTGTATTTCAATGCGAACTATGATCGAAAAATTGAGCAACAAAATCTTGATTGTATTGTACGTAATTAGTATCGTTGGATTTGTATCAAAAAATATTCTAATAATTCTAATTTTATGCCAGTAATCTATATATTTGAAGTAAATCTTGATTAAATAAAAAAAGATGATAAACGAAGGATAGGGTGTTTCTACACCCGGGTGCATATGCACCCTTTATTTGAAACGCATATTAAATATATTTAAAAATGTTAGAAAAATACAAATAAAAATTCTTTGTGTATACCTTGACATGTTACATGCTTACAAAGTTGTTTCAGCAAAAACCGATATGTTTCATGCCTTGTGCAAAAAAGACAAATCTTAGGTGCTAAAATAGTCTATTTTTTGAGGCATTATTTGCCTTTTTTACACAGGGTACAAAAAATGTTGATTTTAGGTGAAAATTTACGTGCACACATAGAACATGTCCCTCTACATGCTAAATTTTTTTTCTAAATTTTTTACGGTTTGGAAATATGTTTTATAAATACCGGGTGCATATGCACCCGGGATCAGATTTGATTTTCCGAACAAAGGCGTCTTATTCATTAGAATAGAGGGAGTAGACTAATGTAAAATAAAATTTTAATCTAAAATATATACTCTCATCCATATTACTTGCCACTAGTATATATCTGAAAGTAAAATATGTCTAGATACATTTGTATTAGTGACAACTAATATGAATCAAAGGAAGCAGTAAAAGATAACTGAGGGAGGGAGTGGTCCGGTACTCCTACCTATCAGTAGTGTGCACAAGGGTGTGCACTCTAGCATGGACGCATATACGCAGGCACAGTGGGTGGCAGCGCGAAAGGGGCACGGACGATCGCGCCCATGTGGTAGCCGGTACCTACACGGACAGGCAGGTATCGGGGGATCATGTCGCTTGTTACCCAGTAGCGTCGCGCGTCGCGTACCCACCACCAACATCGCCGGGCCCTGTCTCTCCCGCGCCAGGCAGCGAGCGGTACCGCCATCACCGTGCCCGCCCCGTGTCACGTCGGCGTCCACCGGCCCCGATCCGTCGATGATGGCTGCTGCTGCTGCACGGACTACCACGCGCTACTGGAGTAGTATCATCTATGCATCGATGGTGGCGCCTAGCTTAATTGATTGGCGATCGCTGATCAGTGGGCACGCATACGAGTGAAAACACAGATAACTTTAAGGTCATGTTTGATTTATAGATAGAAAAAGTAGAGGAATGAGAAAAATAGAGGATTGCTATGACATGCCCCTTTGAATTCTATGGAAAAGAAACCTATGAAAATGGGTACAACTAGTCGTTTGATGGTAGCACAGAAAACGTATAGAAAATTTCTATAGAGATTGAGTACATAGCGTTATCATAGATACATAGGAATTTTTTCAAGAGATCTAACCTTTTATTACAAATTCTATAGGATTATACTATGAGAAAGCAATTCATAAGAATTTTGGAGGGTTCAATCCTTTGAATCAAATAAGCTCTATAGAAAAAAAAATCCTATAGATAAAAATCCTACAAGATTTCTTTAGAAATCCATTGAATCAAACAAGCCTAAAACTTCTATGAAACCTCAACATAAAATAAATGCCATAGGGTTGGACGCTATGATATCACAATCTCAACCACGAGCTTCGAAACGAAATCACAATCTCACACTAAGCTTGTCCTACGGCGTCATGGTTATATTTCATGAACGACATAGGGTTGGACGCTATGATGTCAAATTTAGATCCATTTGGACTACGGCACGGCGTCATGGTTATAAGACCGCTCTAATGCTCTATTACTTAAAAGTTTAAGCATTACGTCTGCATGTTTGAGATGCACACAGATTTTCTAATTCACTTGTTACAATAAAAAAAAACGTAAGGCTCTTGACAAGTAGCTGAACTAAGATAACGCCTATAAAGATGGGTGACCAATATATAAAGGATCAGTCTGTAAATTTCTTTCAATACCGAATCATTTTATGAGGAAGTCCTTAAAAAGGTCAAATTGGTTCATTTCCACGTCATAACTAGATTAGGGTGGTGTCAGATCGATGCGTGCATGTTACCCCCGATTATTCCAGCCAGGAGGGGACGTGATGTGTTGAGAGATAATAGGTGGAAGCGACGTGCATGTGTGTCGCTTGGCCTATCGACCGTCTCCTGCTCTCTGACACGATGGAGGGGGACGGGAGGGGGGCAGCCTTGTTGGTTCCATGCCGACACATTCGCCAAAACTTAATTTTACATCGTTTCGTTGGGCGACACGCTAAGCCATGCTGGGACGCGACAGCCACGCGCACGGCTACAGCAATCTGATGGAAAGTGACTCTCCGCTGTTCTCACCTCTCAGGAACAAGAGACATGCTACGTACGTACGTACGTACGTACGGCCACGCTCTGGTACGTACAACTACAGTCGTCGATCGCCATGCATCGGTCATCAAGTACACTGACTGGCATCTCGTGAAACACTTTAGACAGCCTGTTAAGTCACCTCCGTTCCAAATTATTTCTCGCTAACTCAAATGTATCTAGTAAAGTCATGTTTTATGTATAGATATTTTTAAGTTTGCAACAAACAATATGTAACGGAGGAGTATCAAGGAAAATGGATATGAATCCCAATTTCACATAGCTATCCCCTAGTACCATTAAGCGACAAGCACGAAGGGTAATATTTCACAAATGCTAATATTTCGAAGATAACCAATCACAAACGTAAAGAGGATGTTGTCCAGCTAGTGGGCACCTTGATCGACGGACCGATCGGTCCTGAGCAGCAGCTAGGCACTGTGCAGCTGCTGCAGAAAACAGCCACTGTCTATCTAGCCCTCTTCCTGTACCCAATTCCACGATTTTGTTACGTTGCAATTGATCACCGGAATGCAGCCGGGCCATCGCAATTACGCGGCTTAAACCTCCAAATCTCAGGACCATCGCCATGGTCCACCAACAGCGTGCATTGGTCCATTTTCTGCGGACAAAAACATGGTTTCCAGCCTCATGACACAACATGTAGAGTCATTTTCTTTCTTCCAATATAAACATAGCAACAGTCGCGAGTAGCGACAAGGATACTTTTACAGACAGGATTCATGCACCTGTCAGGTAAGAAACAACAAGCATTTCCCAGGGCCACGAGCTGAACTCGGGACTTGATTCAGATCAAACAGATGCAGTCTTCATGTCGCAAATCTACTGTGACGTCCGCATGTCTAGCCGCAAACGGACTGCAAGCCACGCCAACTTATTTACCAGACCCCACGGGACCCGGCCCTCCTCCATATTGAAATTTTTCTCTCGACAAGCTTTGGTTCTTGGGTAGCATGCATACCCGTGGATAAAGTGACAAAATGGGAACATTATACGAGAAGCATCATCCTTTGAATCAAGTTAATGAAAACCTGAGAAAAAAAAAGTATCAGATGCCCGCTTCAACCCCATCACCAGAGAAGACTTCTTCTACCCTCTTCCTGGACCTCCATGCTCTACCCCCACTTGCAATGGCTTACCATTGTAATCAGTGATCTCATACATGATCCTCGATTCATCTGGCTGTACCTGATACAATAGCATGCCGATTAAGTGACATCCCACATATAAGTATGTGTGTATTTCTACAAATAGTTCACAGCCATGGATCGAAAAAAAAGGGGACATATGCAGTGTAATAACCACCACAAGACCTGAATATCAGAAACAAGTTGGTGGGGGCACACCAAAATCAACTCCCAAATATCTTGCAGGATCGGCATGAACAGGATATGTTCCGACGGTGAACGCATCTGCTGGTACTTATATGGCAATTCTGCCTGGTGTGGCTATATGTGTGTAATGCTTGTCTCGCCACCGCCCCCACTCCAGCTGGACTTGCTACTCCTAAAACCTGCTATGCGTGACCACAGTTTCCCCTATCATTTGATCCTGCAGCTGGCGCTTCCTGCCATGGCCACACAGAGACTCGCCTCATTTCCCTTACTTTCCGTCAAGGCTACATAATTTTGATCAATGATTTGTAAAGAAACCGTGACTACAAAGTATTTGGTGAACACCATCACTTTATGTTGGTGCACATTACTTTTCGACTTCTGTAAAATGTCTTAGAAACCTATCTCGGCATAATCAAACAATGGAAGAAGAAGAAGAAAGGTGTGCACTATGGTAGAAAAGAATGCATTTTTTTGCAAGTAGTTATCCACATATTTATTCTGATTCTGCCAGTTAGTATAATACCAGAAATTATCACACATCCAGTGAAGATCTACTCTAAGAGTAAATAGTAACAGCATAAGGGTCTTGGCTTCCTAGCATTTTCAGAACATTTAATTCACTGTGGTACAGAATTGAAAGCAATCAGGTGTATTCAGAACCTCATTCTGGCTCCTAGTGCTGTAAAGCAGGGATTTATTCTGGATAATGATGGATGAACATTTAAAAGGAAAAGGCCAAAATTTAAAGTCCACAGAAACAGAAGCACCACCTGTCTCCGTCAGCGGTGACAGCCAGCATATCACCATATCCTCATCTCGGTTCTCAGCCACTTGGGTAATTGGTTCATGTATCAACAGCAGGCACAATCACCAAAACTTAGCATATCACATCGAACAGAATCTTGGATGCAGTTGAAATGGTGATTTTAATATGGCATGCATTGAAGTCTTAGGTGCTCTTTTCTTCTTTTCTGAAACAGAAATGTAAGGAAAGCCCCGAAAATATAAATAATAAATAGAAACCATAAATAGAACCTGGGTGGTGGGTTTGTACATCCACTCCCCAAATCTCAGATTCTCATCTTGCGGTATATATCGCACACACAACCAAGCACTAACAAGTCCTGACACATTTATAAAGAAGACCCACAAACAACTCAGCAAGAACTGTATGACCAATGAATATATCCTCCAGCAGCATAGAAAGCATAAAACGATAATAACACGGAACTCTTTATGCAATGTATTTACAAAGGATGCAGGAAAACCTCTAGCCAACTAGAAGATAACTAAGAAAATGCAGTAGAGAGCCAGAGATGGACCACAGAGAAATCAGCAGCCACCAAATTACTGAACATATAAAAATACTTTCACAACATAGCAGCTTTGAACAGCAGTATGCCAACAAGAAGCAGTAGCCGTAGAACTAACAGTATGATCTTTCAGTACTTTTGGCCCCGTCCTAGCACCATAGGAGTTAGTGACCCTGATAATTGCCACCAAACACACCAAAAGCTGTGAATCTACTGCTGCGGAAAAGGCTGGCAAAATTGGCACATTCATATAATTGATCACAGTACCTCACCCAGAAGAAAAACACCTGATTTTGTACGATTCTTACGTCAGGCCAAAGTAACAATGTGGTAAGAATTTAATTAATTAATTATGATACGACAAACTGGCACGGATTCCCTTACGTCCACATCCACCCTTACACCCCCCAATAAACTGCGCTGATTAAAATTCTACAGATTTATGTTAAAATATTGAAATGTATTTAGCAAGACAAGGAATGGATGCTTTCCAATATTATTATGATATAAAAGTAGTCGATCTCAATCTCCTTTTTCGTAAGATTAGAAAGCAACAGGGTGACCCGATAAGTAAAAGTTGGCTACTAAAAGAAGCCACCAGCATAACATTAGTACTTCAGTAAATTTGTTGCCACCAATTTTCCACAGAACATAGGATAAATTGTGTTACAGATTGTTATGGAAAATTTGCGCAACGGTTGAGTATACAAGCTAGAAAGATGAAACAGAGTATACATCATTCATGATCTGGAAACCAGGTTCATTTGATTTGAAAAAACTTAAACCTTCTCTGATCAGAAGATCCCAAGAGGGACAGCAAGATAACGACTCATATTTCTGGTGTCAAAATGAATAGGTGAAAAGGCAGGCACATTTTTTTTCGATAAAGGGAATATATTAATATCAAGAAGATACCAATTACACCCAGCCTCTGCAACAACACACCGCCCTAATGGCACTACGGATGCACACAGCCAAAAACAAGAAAAGAAACTAAAAAACAAAAGTCCCGCTACAGTATCTCGGGCCTAACAGCAGCAATACATCCACCGCCAAGACAACACCTGAATTACAGACTCTCCAAAAACGACGCCTCCAAGAAGGGAACAGTGCTCAAACACCGTCGTCGCCCGATCAAAGATCTTAGGTTTTCACCCTGAAGATAGTCCCCGCTCTCAAAACAATGCCTCCACCAAGGTCATTGCCAGGCACAACCAATTAAGGCCAGACCTTGGGTTTTCACCCTGAAAGGTAGGACTCGCACTTCACTCGTGTTGTCGCCCCACTTTCATACCGGCTGCTGTGAAGCCCGGAACACCAAGCAAGTCCCTCAACAGCGCGGAGACTTGAACCTCCCTTAGCTAGTCCTCCCCTCCGGCCTTCATGAAATTCTCTTCTTCCGACTTTCATCATGGATCCATAGTCACTTGATGTCAACACAGAAAAAAAGCTTCGCGCCGCTCCCTCCGGAACCAATCGGTCGGAATAAAAGCATGGGTGCGCACGACCGAATACCTCCGATCCAGGCAAACTCCGGGCAAAGCACCGTTACATTCGGCCGGCGAGCCTTCCGGAACTCAACCCCCCGGCCAGATCACGAGTCCAGGCCTCCGGTAGGTCCTCCTCTTCACGCAAGAGAGGCCCTAGGACCGCCGCCTTTATTCAGGTCGGACCCCCACGTCGGCGACCATCCCGGGCTGGCGGAACCAACCCTCCACCGGCGACACCATCGCCGGCTTCCATGCACCTCCATCTCGCCGCCGGATCGCGGTGATAGATCAAAGATCCACCACCACCAACCGCAAGCCGACCCTCTCCGGTGAAGAAGAGGGCCACCTCCTCCGTCGAACCCAAGGCTGCTGCCCCGGGCGCCCTCGTGTCGCGGAAGAAGCCCGAGATCGCCTCCTCGCACCGATGAGAGGCGGGGGGGAGGGCCTGCCCCTACAGGTGTGCTGCGGGTGGAAGCCTTCGGGAGGGGAGGGGGGGACCGCAGCGCAAGAGCCGCCGCCGCCCATCACCATCCGCGCCGGCCGCCGCCGTATGCGTCGAGGAGGGGAGAGCCCGTCCGCCGTCCCCCACGACGGCGAGGAAAGGCCCCCGCCGCCGCCACACCCCGAGGGTCTTTGCCCCGGCGGCGCTACCGACGGCGGCGGCGGCGGCGGCGGTTAGGGTTGGGGAGGGGTCGGGAGGAGGAGGGGTTGGGGAGGGGTTGGGGAGAAATGTCCCATCTTCTCTTCGAGGTCTTCAAAAAGGCAGGCACATAGAAGAAAATAAAAGTTTCCAGCATTTTAAATGAGCTTTAGAGTACTTACAACCAGCAGAAACTGATACATCCAAGTTCCATATCAAAATCTGATGCCCCAAAACTCCATATTTTAGCTCGGCTAGAAGTTCTAGCAGCAACGCCAATGGATGGTTTAGTCATAACCATGGTAGATAGTAGACTTCAATTGTTCCAAGAAAGAAAACAATGTCTATGATTAATGGCATGCTTGGTAGTTGGGACTTTTACCCAGCTTATGCTTATTCTATATAATACACTCCGCATAGCTTCAGGCCTAGAAGACCAATAATGTAAATAAAAAATAGGCCATCGACAAAAAAAAATCAAGCAACCGACATGAGTGCTGCCTATTCATTAAGAACAAAAAAGAAGATTATATGTGCACAGATAGGCACATTTTTTTTAGTGGAACATGGCAGAAAACCAGAAAGAAAAAAAGAAAAACTACCTTAACAACCAATAAACCAAATAAAAAATATTCAAAGAAAAACTTATCACTTCAAAAAGTCTAACACATGAAGAATTTTCTATATTATAGAAAAAGTAGAATCTGGATAGTTGCAGGTTACCCATGTAAGCTGGCTATAGGCTCATAGAGATCAAAGCTCAAGTTAGGCCAAGCAGACAGCACAGTTTTGTGGTAGAATAATAGTCACATTGCAAAGGTGCAAAGGTGAGGATTTTTTTAATGAAACTCCTGAGTTAAGTTTGCTGGTTCTCAATCCATGCAGTTTGTGCACTAGTGGAAAAAAGTAATATTACACTATGTAACCTCAAATCATACCACTGAAGTGGGCAATGGATTCTTCGCGCATAAGATGTAAAAGTTTATTTCTGTGAAAAGAAAATTAAACATTTTATGAACATTCAATAGCATTTCATTTTTGGAACAATGAGTTTGTTCTTTGCAGGCAGAATCAATTTGGTAACATGGTACAAGATCCAGAGAACCCAGCTTGTTCTCACATGGCATTCTGGATCTTCAGGCATCATGTACAAAGCATCAACAAAAATAGAGATAACAAAATGGTAATAGCACTGTTCTTCACTGACTTAACGTCTAAATTGTTCAGACTAATCTAACTCAAAGACCTCTACTGTATCAAATATAAAGCTAGTTCACACTTTGGGACTCACGATCACGTCCTGTTAAATTTTAGATACAGAGATAACAAAATAAAGTCGATGATATCAATGAGGTATTTATTACTGTGGAAAGGTAGCAATTCATGATGATTTCCTTTTCATCTCTCGGTGACTCTACTAAGACCGGCATTAGACAATAGAAATATGTAAGAACAAGAAGGCATTACAATGAGAGAACCTAACTGGGACAAACTGTGTAACTAACGCCACGAGGATGGCCGAACGGCATGGTGTAGGGGATTGGGGAGTAGGAACACAGCTTAGGGGTTGTTTGGATATGCCGTATACACAGAACCAGATTTCTACAAACTAGGAAAACGGTCTAACAGAATAAAACTTTGTTTGGCCGCGCAAAACAATCCGCGTATATAGAAAACATGGTTCTGCAAATCCTCAGATTTCGCGTTTTAACAAAAACGAGTATTAGTCGTTTTTCCAAAAACGCGATTCCCATCTACTCGATGCAACAGATTCTCAAAATTTCGCCAGCGCATGTGTGCCCTTTGACGCCCGCTACGGCGTTAATTTCCGATCTCGTACAGGCTGGTGACGCCGGCGAAAACAGGGCGTCCGGCCGCCGGCGCCGGCTGAGAAGCGACGCCTCTGTTCGTCCTCATTTTCATCTTCAATCCATTGCAGTAAAATCGTCCGGCTCGGCTCACAGGGACGAAACAGCGACGGCGTCGACATAGTTGGTTGAATCCTAGGCGGAGGCATCGAGGGCAGCAACCTGCCGGTCGAGCTCGAGCACCAGTTTTGATGGTCAGAGCCTGGGTCGAATCGAGGGGAGCCAGCCAGCGACGTCACGGCGCGACGACTTGTCGAGTCCCGATGGGGGCAGCGCCTGAGAGAGAAGTATGAACTGGGGAGTAGAGGAATTGTGGAGACAGGAAGAAGGGCAGATTGTGACAGCAAGGTGGGAGACGATGTTGGCGGGAGGACTTGAGGTTGCACCTAGGTACCCTCCTCTACATCTCCATGGAAGCTATGGGAAAGGGGACGAGTGAGTCTTCGCGGTTCGTCAGTATGATGAACATTAGACTTTCGTTTCACAAACATGATTTTCGGTGAGCTAATTCTCAACCGAAATATTGGTAAAACTGGTTTTCCTAAAAATCAGCCTAATACTTGTTTTCCAAAAACTGGTAGCTAATCTTGGCTATCCAAACAACCACTTAGGGCAGGATGAACAATGAGAAACTAGACTGATTAATTTCTCATTGCTTGATTGATAACTGATACACATGTTGTCCCTTATATAGGAGGACCTACTTAACCCCAAATTAATAATCCAAGGATACAGATCCGATATGTAACTCTAGTCTTATATAATTCCTATTCAAATAACTCTCCTGCCTCTTCGAATAATATTCCATACTATCTGAATATTTCATAATCATATATAGCTAGGAGAGATCCTTCTGGGTTCACAAAATTTCTGGTCTTATGAACTTAAATCCATACCAACCTGGTTCTTTGATGTATTAATCTAGTATACGGTGATGCCACATATGCCTCCATTTTTAAACCCATGGCCCACGTTTAATGACTACTCTAGGTATGTGAACAAAATTCAGGGAACTTCTGTCCACGAACACAGCATCTTCAGCAATGTTTTTTTTTTGTAATTTCCAGGAAAAATTGTTTCCTTTTGGTCCGTTTGTGTTTGGTCAAATCATCCTTCATCGGAAATCCATGCGCTGCACTCTTAAATTGCTTTTACATCACTTGAGGTAGTTGATTTGTGGTTCAGCATCCTTTTCCTAGTTTCAACTAAAGAGATATTGAACTGATGCCCGCCTTTAGAAACTGAACTTCAGTTGTTTTTTCACTATCCAAATTCTGTTTTATAACTATATATTATCATCGTGCTGCTGTAAATAATCATTAACCCTGATGCCTATACATATCTGTTCCACTCGTGGCAATTCTTCTTAGAAAGTTGCCGTCACACCTTTAAGATGTTTTTTTGGTGGGTAACCACAATTATCCCCTCAGTGTTATGTGTAGAATCCTAAATCCTAATCAACCATCTCAACGCCACAACTGACTCATACAATAGGAAGGTATATTGGTAGAGGTATGCAAGTGGTGGAAGAATGAAAAAACATCATGAAGCTGTTAGGAAAATCATTTCATTTCTTTCATTTCCGAGTAATAGCACATAAAATGGACATAACCAGGAAATGCAAATAAAGAACCAATGTTATAATTTATGATGTATAAAAATTCTTACAGCAGACATTTATTTTGTGGTTATATGAAGCTGGTTTTGATAGATGAAGGTTCTTTGGAGATTATAACACACGTGTTCTTCTATGGTTTCATATTCGAGATGCAATTCATAGCTGAAAACATACACAGAGTGAGCTCATTGAATGCTGCCTACAAACAGAACAAAATTAGTCCAAACAAGCCAACAACTCTGGATTAAATAGACAAACTAAAATTCCAGACAATACTAACATAATATATCATCATGTAATGGAGTATGAAAATTATCACACAAGTAAATCTTAGCGCATTAACAGCTTCGCCCTAGATTTTATGCATTTCCAGATGCATCAGTTTCTAATTCTCACCATATAAACAGATTTTTCCCATGGGAAAACCATTTCTAAGAGCCTAAGACAACAACTGAGGAGGGAGATTTCCCAATTAGTACCCACTAAAGCCAAATATGGTTGCACCTCCTCAGCAACCCACCAACACAAAAGAACAGGAAGTGACTGAACCTAGTAGTAATTAACATTTTGATTTGCATAATGCTTGTAGATCCGGAATACACAATAGCGATAGCGTTCTACACAACTACATAGTTACTATGCATTTTGAAAGTGTTCTAGTCGCACACACAAATCCATGGTTAGTAATCTGGTTATTATTACTGTAACTAATAACTTGCTAAGTGGCCTTCATGTTTTCCATGATCAAATTGGTTTCCCCGATCGAACCTAAACCTATCAGCTGACTCTTTCCTTGTAAGACTTTCCGAAAATCATAAAAAGGTTCCAGTTTCCTCACAAAAGAAATTATTCAGTGAATACAAGCTTCACAGCAGATGCATTAATCCAGGAACCCTGTCTGCCACAACAATAGGTGATAGGCCTAAATGGGAAGGAATCCAACCCTACTACTAAAGCTGCCAACCCATATTATCGACCTATAAACATCCCAATTTCAACGCTAATTGACCAATACACCCCATAATATGAGTTCCTGGATTCCAGTTTTGCTCCCTCACCTGTGCCTATTTTGGGATACCCAACGAGTGCAGCGACTTGGGGTACTGGACCTACGGCAACCAGGAGCGCGTCCCACCGCGCTGCAGACGGGAAGGAAAGTAGGATGCGGCAACCGGAACTTCTCGGCTCGCCGGCGACCGCAACCTCCGCAACCAGTGAGCGGCGCTCGTTCCGCTCGGGCGTGTTCTATCATGGGCTGAACCAAGCCCAAAGGTATCCACGGAGGCGACGGACTGCAGCATCAGTGTAAAAAGGGTAGTTCAGCCCGTAGGGCCGTAGCCGTCGACGGCGGGAGGTGCTGCAGGGCTGAATTCCAAGCCCAATTCGCTGTACTTTTTTCACGGAGGTCTGTCTTTCCTATTCCTCGAGGTGTGTTCTGAATTTGGTGGATTGAAATTTTACATCTATGATTTTCTTTTCAATTTTTCCAAAAGCTATTCCCATGTACTCCTACTTCATGTGTCTCTTACTGAGAACACGACTTCGAAAATGCTCATGGATTATAACCTTGTTACTGCACTGGAATTTTTTACTAAGGTGGAGTAAATAGATGATGCAGAGAACAAGCTAACATGTGATAGTTGTAATGCTCAAGCGTGTAAGATCAAGCGGTTTGTGATTGAAAAAGCACCTGATGTTGTTGCATTTCATCTCAAACGCTTCACCACACTTGATAATTCAATTGAAAAGATTGATAAACATGTGGGATACCTATCAAAACTTGATTTGAAGATTTTTCACAGTAATTCAGAGAAAGAGGTGTGTTTTCCTGGTCTTCCCTGCTTCTAAATCTCTCCATTAAACACATTTTAATCTTTCCCTTGTATTTTCACATGCATCAGAACCAAAAATATGATCTTTACAGCGTTGTTCAGCATTCTGCCTTACCTAACTTTGGCCATTATATGTGCACCATTGGTTCTTCACCAACTAGTTGGTACTTGATAAATGACTCACTTGTAAGTGTTAGAAGTCATTTGGAATTTCTTTTCATGCCACGGATATTTCACCTTTTAATGGTCACGCTTGTGTTGCAAGTTGGTTCCATTAGTGAGACAAGTGCACTAGGACAAGAAGCATATATTCTATTCTATGTTAGACAGGGCAGCTTTTCGTGGTTCTCAAGTATGCAAGAGGAAGTTACTGAACATCAAACTAAGGTGAAGAAAGAAAAGGTTGCATCTACGTCTAAATCTTTTCAAAAGCTTTTCCCAGGATCAGATTTCATCACGGTTAATGAGGGGCATGATGGCTACACAAAAAAAATGCTTTGTGAAGAGACTAGATTACCTAGATCAGAATGCATCGTTAGGCTATTAGCTAGGTTTTAAGTTCAGAGTTAGTATGCAAGTTGTGAGAGAAAGAAAGATCCACTTCATAATGTACTTGCTGCCAGGGAGTATTTGTGATATCTTTCTCTATGTAAAGGCTGTTGTAAGTAGCGGTAGGGAAACTGAATCATGCTACCATTTGTTCATTGAGAAATTTCAATATGAACAGTATGATGGGGTGGCAGTTCAAAACAACAGAATGGTGAGTCACATTATGCATGACAGACCATGGTCACACAACAGAATGGTGAACACCATAAATTCCTTGTAAGTCAAAAATTCCCTCAATACACTCCAATAATCTCCAAACCACTTGATGTGGTGATTAACCGAACAACCCCTAACTGGGAGTTTGGTAGCAGAACAAGACTCCAAAGATGCTGCTAGCTACACCCCCTCCGTCCTGATATGAGATTTTTTTTCGGGTCACCTGGCACCAGCCAGCTTAGTCCGGAAATTTGCAGCTAGGACTCCTGAAGGGAAGCCTTGATGAGCTTCTCCGTGAGTTCTTTAGGAAGCCCCATTACACTATCCATTGTACCGACCTACACAGTTTGCAATGTTGAGATGCAGTTGACAACTCATGGTCCAACCTAGAGCCAGATTATGTAAAGGATGCGACTCACAATGGATTCCACGAGGGGCAAAGTCAGCGGATGCTCCACTAGAAGGCCACCAGCTACGTAGAAGACACTGCCCTCCTCAATCTGAGACATACATGAGTGCAAAGTTTCATTGAGAAATCAGATGATTGGAAGAGTGCAGCATGTACCATAACGTACACTTCGTTTCTTGAGAAACCGGGAAGGAGCACTGCACAACATGCCAAATTTGAACGGGTGGGTGTGTTTTGTTGACTTACCAGGCTATCAATTACTTCATCGGGTATCTTGTGGAAATAAACCTGCTCAGGAACAATTATAGTGGAAAGTGTGAGGACTCAAGAAGATGAGAACATGGGATTATATTTATAACTGGATTCTGCATATTCATTAGGATCCATTAGATGTTGTGTGCCAGTGGTAAACAGGGTTATCTGAGCAAGCACCTAATTTCTGATTGGAATCTACAAAGGTAATATACTACTACTGTGCTCAGCCATGATACAGTAAATCTAAATGCTAAATATCAAATTAGTCTCGAAGCTTCAAGATGGATTTCAACTTTATAGAAGAGCACCAGAGCACCTGATCATTAGGAGAATTGGCCCATCAATTTTTGAAAGTGTAAAGCTATCCTCATACAGGTTGTGGTCAGCTGGTCATGTTAGCACTGCATGTTAGGTCACTCCGACTCCGTCACTGTCATTTCATCTATTTAAGGGGACTGAAAGCGGGACCATATTTCAACAGTAAGCTAGAATTACACAAAATCATGTTACTGAAAAACTGATGTGAATTAAAAATCCAGAATTCATGGGTTAGGTACTCATTCATTCATGAAACATCAGAGGAATAACATTCGAAAAAGAAAACATCAGGGGAATCTGGCTATTACTTCAGATTTATCCCATCCTTCCATTCTAACACAGCTTTTCACATTTGTAACAACAACAGATCCAATTGTTGAAGCATGGCTTTGGGAGTAACCTGTAAGCAGTACATGGTTAAACGGACAAGTATAACAGGCCATCTAAGTAATTTGAGCTCACACACGAATACTTTTTTTTTTGCGGGCACGCGAACGGCGTGCCAAATCTTTATAGAAGGGAGCAAACAAATTACAAGAGACCAACGGCGGATGCAAACATCTGCCCGTGGCCAACCCACTCACACCACCTAAGCCTAGAAACCTATCTCGCAGCATGATTCTCCGCTCTCCGCCTCTTGCAGCCCACCAAAGGCTGAACTCCTCTAGCACTGTATCTATAATCAGTAAGCTGAGGCAGAACAATGGAAGTGAGAACAGCAACAGCATGAGTATCCTCATCTATCCACTGAGTGTAGTCAGTCAGATCAAACCGATACGTCGCAACAGCAGTAGAATACTCCTGGACCTTCCGGTCATACTCGAGCCGGAAGCGATATCATCGGCACTCTTGGCTGCATCCTTGACCTCCTGAGTAGCATCGGGGGCAAGGGCAACAGGCGTCGGTGGAATAGGCGCCGTAGGAGCAGTGGGGCGCGGCGGACAGAGGACCTCGCCAAAAAGCACACCCCAAAGATGAAGACCGCGCATGTGACGCGCATGAAGGCAACGAAATCAGGATAATTCGCGGCATCAAAAATCACCGGGCAGCGAGGAATCGCAAGATAGCCTGATGAGGAAGACATGGTTTTTTTTCAGAGACGAGATCAAATCCCGATCGAATTAGCACAGACACGGGCAGCGGCCGGACGCGGGGATTGGCGGGCGGACGGCCTGACGGGCGAAGCGGCCGGGCGGAGACAGCAGGCGGAGACGGCCGGCGGGCGGAGCGCCGGGCGCGGGCGGTGGCCGGACGCGGAGACGGGGTGGGCGGAGACGGGGTGGGCGGAAACGGGGCGGGCGGCCGGACAGGGCGGCGGCCGGACGGGGGCGGCGGGGGAGAGGCGGCGGCGGCGGCCGGGCGCGGCGGCAGGAAGCCGGGGGGGCGGCGACGACTGCGAGGAGAGGAGATAACGTAGCTCTGATACCATGTTAGGGTAATAGACTTGTTGTATTACCAAGGGGCCAAAGGCCACAATATATAGTACATGTACAGGCGCAAATATGCAGGAAACCCCTTAACATATGGGGAAAATATAATATACAGATATATACATCTAACACTATCCTCCCTCCGAAGCCTCTTCCTCGCCTCCGTCCACCATCTCTCTAGATTGGTGTTCTCCTGTGGTTCCTGGAGTTGTGATCCCAGCCTTCTCAAGCATCCAAACCATACCATCTTGGCATATTGGCAGTGCGAGAGGATGTGGTCGACATTATCCTCCTCCTGAAGACAAGTAGCGCATGGATCCGAATGTTCCTGCAACCCGTGACGAGCCCTCCTATCCGAGGTCCAAAGCCTATATCTCAAAGCCAGCCAGCCAAAGATTTTGCACTTGAGCGGTGCAAAAGACCTCCAGATCGGCTTTGCCATCGCCCAAATGATCCTCCCTTGACAAAGCATGTCATAAGTCGCGCTCGTAGTGTACCTACTCGACACCAATCCCTTCCAAGTAATCAGATCCGGCTTGCCGCCCTCCCGGGGTACTCTCTCCATCTCCTCCCAAAGTCGGGCGCACTGCATCCATCCCTCTATAGACAGCTCCCCCACAACATCTGAGAGCCAGGTGTCGTCCTGTAAGGCCTCACTAACCTTCCTAGCGTTCCTCCTCCTTGTGGGGACTAGAGCCGCAACCTTTGGGGCGATCTCCCCTGCGTTTCTTCCATTGATCCATCTGTCAGTCTAGAAGAGAGTGCTCTCTCCATCCCCCACTTTGAATTCCGCCAAACTCTAAAACACCTCTCATTAGCTTCCGGATCGTTGAGTGCAGGCAGCCCTTGCCATGGCCTAGAAGGACATGTGCGACGTAACCAACACCATCTCACCCTGAGTGTCAGCCCTTGCAACCTCAGGTCTTTCACTCCAAGGCCTCCAAACCGAGTCGGTCTGCATATTGTGTCCCAAGCTACTAGGCATTGGCCTCCATTGACCTCCCTCTTCCCTGCCCAAAAGAAGGCTCTCATCCATTTGACCAGCTCCTCAAGCACCCAAGCTGGCGCCTCTGCGACCATCAACTGATGGATCGGCCGTGCACATATTACCGACTTAATGAGAATAAGCCTCCCGGATTTCTGTATCATCCCCCTCTGCCAAGCTGGGATGCAATGTATGACTTGATCGATCAGCGGTTGCCACTCCACTTTAGTCAGCGGTCTCAAGGCCAACTGCATGCCCAGGTATTTGATGGGGAAACCCACTACCTCACAGCCTAGTGTCTCCGCAACTCTGTCGGCATCTCCGTCATGTCCTCTAATCAGCGTGGCCGAGGTCTTCCTATAGTTTACCCAAAGCCCGGAGGCCTCACCAAACACTCTTAGAATGGCCTTAACCGCTTCCAACTCAAAACTCAGCGGCTTACAGAAGATAATCACATCGTCCGCATAGACCGAGATTCTCTGAAGCTCCGTGATCCCCGCTAGCCTAGAGAAGAGCTGACTCTCTGTGGCTTTCTTGACCGCCACAGTTAGCACTTCCATCGCCGCGACAAACAACATAGGTGATGTGGGATCACCTTGTCTCAGTCCCCTGACATGCACAAACCGGCGTCCTGGCACTCCATTCACTAGGACTCTGGTGTTTGCCGTATTCAGCAGTACGGAGACCCACTTTAGGAAGCGCTCTCAAAATCCCAAGCGTCGTAGCACCTCAAAAAGGAAACTCCAAGATATCGAGTCGAAAGCTCTTGTGAGATCTAGCTTCAGCAGCACTCCTAACTGCCTCTGTTGGTTGATCTTCCTTGCCACTTGCCTCACAAGAATGAAGTTATCGTGTAGGGACCGTCCTCGAATAAACGCCGATTGGTTTGTGCTCACCACATCTCCCAATCTTCTCTGAAGTCTGTTTGCCATTAACTTGGAGAACAGTTTGGCAAAGCTATGCACCAGACTAATGGGGCGGTAGTCCTTAACCTCTGTGGCATCCGGTTTTTTAGGGATCAGCGTGATCAGGGCTCTGTTTAGGCGGGCAAAGCCACGACCATCTCCAACGCTGAGTTTGAGCAGCCCAGCTATAATGTCTCTCTTGATTACCGGCCACGCTCTCTAACAAAAAGCTCCATTGAACCCATCTGGTCCAGGCGCCCTGTCAGGGTGCAAGTCCTTGACCACTCCCCATATCTCCTCCTCATAAAACATGTCATCTAACTCCTGAAGGTCGGCTGTCGGTATGTCCAGAACTTCCAGGTCAACGGAATGGTCTCTGGGCTGCGTCCTCCCAAGCAACTGGAAGAAAGTCTCTGTGGAAGCCTCCACTTTCCTCTCCTGATCCGTAACAAGCTCCTCTCCAACCTTCACCGAGGCAATGTAGTTTTTCACTCTTCTACCGTTGGCCACGGCATGGAAGAGCGCCGTATTGGCGTCCCCCTCCCTCAACCATCGCATCCTCGATCTTTGTCTCGCCATCGTTCGCTCTAGCGACGCAAGCCCAAGGACAGATTGCTTGAGCATCTTCCTTAGCCAGAACTCCACCGGAGTGAGTGTACGCCTCTCCTGTGCCACGTCTAAACGTAGAATCAGGGTATTCATGATCGCAATGTTAAGCTTGATGTTCCCAACTCTCTTCTGTCCCCATGACTGTAGGTGCTCTGCGGCATTCCTAAAGAGTGCATCTAGCCTCCGGAAAGGGTCTACAATTGCAGGGTCACAAACCCATGCCTCCTTCACCGCCTCATCAAACCCATCCAGCTTTAGCCAACAGCTCTTGAACCTAAACCTCCTCTTCGGCCTGAACGCCGCGTTGAGAGCCAAATGTAGGGGTGCATGATCCGAAACCGATGAGGAGAGACCTTGCAACACTGCGTCAAAGTGCTGCAAGTCCCAATCCACCAAGACCAACACCCTATCAATGCATGTAAGGGTAGCTCTTTCTCTCTCATTACTCCAAGTATAGGTCCTCCCGTGCATATAAAGGTCCTTGAGCTCATGCTCGTGGACGAAAGCCCTGAAACGATGCATCATGTTTCTGTCCAGATTCTCATTGTTTTTCTCCGACGCATTTAGGATCATATTGAAGTCTCCAGCGACCATCCACGGCCCAGGGCAAAGGGTCCTTCTCTCCGACAATTCCTCCAGAAACATGATTTTCTCCTCTACCGTCTAGGGCCCATACACAGTGGTAAGCCACCACTTTGATCCATCTCTATCCGTGATCTCTCCGGTAATGGCGTAGGAATCATAGCTCACATGGTTGAATTGTATCACCGAGGAGTCCCAAGCCAAAACCACTCCTCTTGTCTCCTCCGCCGGCAAAAACATAAAACCGTCGAAGGACGAGCCCAGACACTGTGAAACATAGAACTCATCCACCTCCGTTACTTTTGACTCCGAGATACACACAATGCTCACATGCAAACTGTCAATGAACTCCCTAATAGCACTCCTTTTAGCTGGATCGTTTGTGCCACGAACATTCCAGAACAACATCTCTAGATTACAATCCATAAACACAGGTAGCAACTCCACTCCACTCTACTGGTCGCCTAATGCGCCGCTACCACTACTCTGCAGCCCTCCTGCTGCTCGAAACTCTGGGGTACCATCTTGCCAAAGATGGACGCCATGACCCTCACGTGTCTGTCACCAAGCGGCGAGTCGAACATCTCGTTGAAGCTGGCCAGGTGCTCCTCATCCACGGACAGCTCCTCAGGGCAAATGCCCAGTGCCTTGAGAAGCACTATCTCTGCTGCAGAGGCCTTGGGCGCCTTCTTCCCCCTCGCATCAGCAGCTACCGCTGCACTCCTAGTCATCCGTCTGAGTGTGAAAGGCTCCGCATCCGCTCTCAGTCTAGACGAGCTCTCCACCTCACGGAGCAGCGGAGGGGCCAGCTTCTTGAGAATGGAGGCACATAATAGCTTGATATGGCCTAGCGCAAGCCTCTCCTGCTGCAGCTCTAGCTCTGTTGTGCCTCCCTCAGCGAACACATCGGTGTAACCTCCTCCAGAACTGGGCCCTCCTGAACTCTGCGCGGGACCATTTGCATGTCGATGTTGGGTCCAGTAAATGACATGCATGGGGAACTCAACAGTTCCCTCTCTACACTCTCCAAGCTCAGATGTTGTTCCGAAGCTGCTCCGCCTGTAACGTTCTCATCTGCGCGTGCTAGCCCACCAAGCTCCCCCTCCGAGAGCGACACCTAGAAGTATTCTTCCTTCTTTCCCCATGCAAGCAACTCCTCCTCCGAGCCTGGGACTCTTGTGGAACACGAGCCAGAACCCGAGCACGTGGCGGACAGCGATGCAACATCCTGGTCTGAACAAGCCTCCTCCACGTCCAAAAACGAGCCAACCGCGCCCTCAGCGGCCCCCACCGAGGGTCCCACCGCATCCAGCCTCATCCTCTTTGCAGCGTGGTCAAAAAAACCAACCAGAACCGCCCCACCTGGGCCCCTGGAAGTGCAACGGAAGATCAGCATCGGGATCCGCTGCGCCCTGCTTTGCTTCAGGATCCGCAGCGGTCGGCAGCGATTCCAGAGCATCTTGCCAGACGACCGCGCCTTTCCCCTGATCGGTTGCTATCTCTGCCCCCCCCCCCCTCTGGGCCCACCTGAGGAATATCCAAGGAATCTTCAGCTGTGGCCATGTGCCCACCATCTCCTCCACCATCCGATCGCGCAGAGGCAGATGATCCGACGGTTGCATGAGCTCCCTCCTTCTCCGCTCCTTCCACCCTGTCCCCGACCAACGGCACAGAGATCGCCTGACCCCCATCTGTCGTAACAGAGTTGGATGCCGCCATCTTGACCGTGAAAGGACCAGGCCGGTCCAAAGGAGGTAGGCCCCACGAGCCCCCCTCCACCACAGGCGTGGCGCCACCTGTCCCACTCTGCCTTGGCTGACCCACTCCACCGGGCCCACAACGGAGATCCGGCGCACCTCTCTTCCACGAACAGATTCTTCTCCGGCGACGGCCAGCTTCGCCGCCACCACCTCCATGACCGTCCTGAGGACCCTCACCCTGCCGCGCCGCACCAGCATCACCATCAAGCCATGGCTCCTCTACGGCAACAACGTGTATCAACACCTGGTACTGCAGAGTTTTGATCTCATGTGCATCCGCGGACTCCGGCGTGCTCAGCTCAGTCATCGGGAGCTCCCTCGCCGGCGACCTTGCACGCGTCACCTCCCTCAGCGGTTCGGGCACCGCAAGCGTGCGCACCACCAGAATTGCGCTCAGTTCCGACGTACAAGCCGTGAGCTTGAACAACGAAAGGTCGGCCCTTGACCTTGTCTCCGGCGCGAGCTCCTCCACTGCGCAGCTCTTGCCGAGCAGATCTTCTACCACCTCAACATCCCATGCATGCAGTGGTATCCCTTCCAGAACCAACGACACCCTGGACCTCAACGCCACCTGTTTGGCCTGGGCTTGGCGGTTCCACGGCCGGAATGCGAGCGGCGCTCCCGCGACCAGCACGGAAGGCAGGGCCGCGACATGCCTCCTGACCTCTGCAGACTCCAGCACCACCAAAAAATCCTCCAGAGCATGAGCATGAACTGAGAACGCAGTGGCCGGCACACCTCTCCATCTCAAAGCCGCCGCCACCTGCTCCGGCGAAACCTCCGGCCTCCGTCCTCCGACGGGGGCAACCATGGCGAAACGGAGCCGCCGCTCCAAGTCACACATGGCCACAGTCCTCCGCACCACGCACAGAGCAGGCACCACGTGCACCGGCGGTCCCGCCATGACGGGCTCTGGCTAGACCGACAGCGGCGGCCAAGCACCCATGGGTGGAAGGCTCAGCGGGAGAGGGGCGACCGTGTGACAAGGGATTAACTTGTCAATGCCTACAAGTAGTAGACTAGGGTTTCATTGGATGTAGAGGGCAAGTAGATCTCGAAGGTTTCAGCCGAAAAGTACTCGACGATGTAAAAGCTAGGGTTTGAGAGACAATGATTCGATCCTTTCTTTGTCCCTCGACTCCCCCTTATATAGGAGGTGGAGCCGAGGGATTCGTGATTTACAAGTTTACAGAGTCCGGGAGGGTTTCTAACCCTTCCCGCAAGATTACAAATAATGCCTCCTATTACAACTCTAGCTTTCCTTAATAATATCTTGGGCTTCCGAATCTTCTTATCCTTCGGGTCGTGGGCCTTCAGTAAACCCCGGGTACCTTCTTCGGCAGGCCCATTGGGGATGCCTATGTCAGTAGCCCCCGAGATTTTACTTGAATCGCAGAATCAGGGAAAATCTCCACCTTTATATTTATTCTATAACTCTGAACTTTACCACATATCTTTGCATACGAATTTCTATATTGTACAGGGATAATGGTAGTTGGGGCTAGTTCATCTGACGGATCAGGTACTAGTTAAGCTGCTCTAGTGGCAATCCGCAAAAACCTACTTCAAAATCACGTCCCTGGACATGATCTCGGGATACTTGGTGTAAACTTCGACAGGTGCCGCTTAAGGTCTTACCATTCGTCGAGTCCCGGTCATATTTATCGGGTACCTAACGCGTCCGTTAGGATTTTTCTTCGTATCTGTTGATACGGAAAAAAGTAGCAAACCGACGTCGAGAGACGGCGCCACGCCACACGAACGGATCCGGGGTCTTACCTTCGCAAAGTTTTGCGGCATTCGAAAATTATTCGCAACTTTGGCGTTACGAGAATATATTGTCGAGTGCTTATTCGGTCTGTTGGAATAGCACATTTTATCGAGTCAATGTATGACTTATATTGCCTTCCCGATGGGAGTATATGTAGAGTTATTTGTATAACTCGAAATATACTCACTTCTTTCTTTCTTTCTTTCTCTTCTCTTTTCTTCTTCTCTTTTTTTTATAATTTCATCGGGCACGCGAACAGCGTTCCCGATGGGAGTAGCCCCCGAGGCTACAACCAAGGACTTGTGCTTGGTTGTAGGCTCAACATTTTAGTGCCTCATGTCACTATATTGTCATTCTTTCTTGATGTTTATATCTATCGGATGCGCGAACAGCGCTCCCGATGGGAGTAGCCCCCGAGGCTATGAACAAATGCTTGCGTTTGGTCATAGGCTCTCGCCATTTCTATTTTGCCATATTCGAATGTTTCTGTCTTTTTTTTTTTAAGTAACCCCCGAGCATTTGAGCAAAAACTTGTATTTGATCAAAGGCTCTCGAAACAATAATCTTCTGCTGTCGCCATTCTTGTGAAGCTTCATATCCGAGTTTTTCTTTTACCAAGGTGACATCACTGCTGATGACAGCCACAACCAATGTATCGGGAAAATGCGAGAACCACTATCTCTCTGCCTTATGGGCCCAGAAATCTTGTCAATTTGACACGTCGTGCAAGTGGGGGACACACGTCCTCCGCTTTTCCTGGCGCATGTACTGTAGCTTCTGTGCTTTCTCGTCTGTGTGAAATTACTTTTTACCCCTTGTCCACGTGTATACCATCTGTTCCGCAATCTCTCAATCCAACGGCGCGTCGATTCACCGCACCTCTATATAAAGATATCATCTTCCTCCTCTGGTCTTTTCGCTCGCGCCGCACTTCGCCTCTGCAAAAATCCTCCATTGCTCCCATTGCTTCAAGCGCTCATCCACGCTCATACTTTTCTCCTCCACGCTCATTGATGCCACCTCGCGCGCGTCTGACCGAGCACGGCACTCCGAGAATCCACCATGGCCACCGAAGATGCGGAGTGGGAGAGATCCAAAATCTCCGGCCGGGATATGAATCTGCTGAAGAAAGCGGGATTCACCAAGAAGGAGAACGCGTTGCGCTTCCCCAAGGAGGAGAGCTATCCATCGCCTCCCATGGAGTACCGGGTCGAGTTTGTTGACCACCTCATCCGCGGTCTTTCTCCCCCTATCCACGAATTTCTTCGGGGTCTCCTTTTTGTCTATGGGCTTCAGCTACACCAGCTGACGCCCAACTCCATCCTCCACGTGTCGATTTTTATCACACTGTGTGAGTGCTTCCTCGGGGTCCAACCTAATTGGGCTTTGTGGAAGCGCATTTTCTGCATCCGCCGTAATGGCTCTCACGGCGTCGCCTATAATATTGGCGGCGTCGTTATCTATGTTCGTCCTGATGTCGATTATTTCGACGTCAAATTCCCCGACTCCGTCCAAGGGTGGCGAAAGAGATGGCTCTATGTGCACGAAGAAAGCTCCGATTCAGTGGAGTACAACATCGCTCCCTTTGATGGAAGAGCCAAGATTCTTCGCCGCCGATCCTGGGATGCTGAAGCTACCGAAGAAGAGAAATCGGCGACAGAGGCGCTGATGACTGGCATACGTGAGCTTCAGAACACCCGTGGCAAGGAATTATCGGGTATCCAAATCACCGCCTACTTCCTTAGGATTAGAGTGCAGCCTCTGCAAGCTCGCAAAAACCCCCTTTGGATGTACGCCGGTGACGAGGATGTCGAGAGGCTCTCCAAAGAACTTCATGTGAAGGACTTAGAGAAGCTGATCCGAAGGATTTCCAAGCTTAGCAAGAGAGATACTGTCCCATCTTCTTGCCGCATTACGCCATACAGTGGCGCCAATCCCCTCCCCGAGGTAATTTTCCCACTTAATTGCTATATTGTCTCCTCGAGTTTTGCTATTTTATCGACTACTGCCTTGCTAGCTTTTTTGCATAATCTCTTTTTATCGACACTCTATCATTATCTCAGAACCACCCCGTTTTCGCTTCTCTTCCTCCTCTTCCTGAGGGTGGAGAAGTTGAAGACCGTACTGTTGTCGATGATGACAACCAAGGCACCTCGCGTCCTGAAAGTGAAGTCGCGGGTTCTCACAAATCCGCGGCTTCTTCTGAAAAAGACGCTGAATGCGAGGCCATCTGCCTCGACCCACTCCCTTCCACCTGCTTGTTTCTCCAAGGAACAAGAGGAAAAGGGAGGAAATCGAAGATTCCGGCACCTCCAAAGCCGAAGAAATTGGTCCTTCAGAAAGAAGGCAGTTTTCAATCCATACGAAGATGCCCTCGTCAGCTCGTAAGTGACCCCTTGCTTTCTTAATGTTTTGATCCTGCCAATTTCCGTCTATCTCGCTCCTTATACTGTCGCCATTTTTTGTAGTGGTGACGAGGAAGAAACGCCAGCTATTGACGCGACTGCTCGAACGAGTACATCGCGTACTTTAGTTGTCTCGGAAGTGCACGTTGAAGGAGAAGAATCTTCGCCTCCTTAACAAAACATCCAACAGCCTACTCCTCCTGCAAGCCCCCGTGTCCCTTCACCAAAAAGGGCAGGGTTTGAATCAGTCACGGAACCTACCTTACAATTGGGTGGTTCCTCGACTCCTCTTTTGGATGATGTAAGTCCCTTCTCTCTTTTGTGCCAAGTTTTTGTTTCCGATGCTCTCGACTTTTTTCGTTTGCCCTGTTTGTGCTTGATGCTGTCGAGCTCTTTACTATATTGACACTTTCTTTCTCTATCTTTCTATATTAGCCTTTGATTAAGGAACTCATCCGCATCGGTGCCCAGTTTGTCGGGTACCGTGAATACGCTAGCAAGGCTGAAGGTATCATTTTGCTACTCCTCCTAGCCCACAGCTTCTCTCTCCTTTTTTGTCGTCGTTTTGACTGGTTTTGACTATGTTGGCGAGAAAATCTTGCGGAAGCCAACCAGCGTGCTGATGCACTTGCTAAAAAATTGGAGCAAAGTGAAAAAGCTCGTAAGAAGGCTGAAGCAGATGCCAAGAAAGCCAAGGCCGACGCTGAAAAGGCGAAGGCAGATGCTGCTTGCGTTGAAGATCTTCGGAAGAGGCTTCATGACGCAGAGAATGCTTTGAGCGACAAAGTGACTGAGCAAGTTGCTCGAGAAGGAAAAATCCTCAGTCGCTTGGAGTCACAGAGCCGATGTTTTGTCAGTAAGTGCTTGAATCCTTGTGCATTTTCTCGGGTAACTTCATATTTTCCGAGCATTCTTTATTTACGAGTTACCCTTTGCTTGTTCTCAGGGAGAACTCATCAAGACTACGAAGTGGATGGTCCTGAAGGCGACGAGCTTCTCGACGCGCTGTCCCTTCTTGAAATTCATGGGGATGAAGCGCGTGACGGCCTTGCTGCCACGGAGGCAGGTCTATCGAAGCTTTTCCCCTACTTCTTCCCGAAGAAAGAGGATCCCAGCACTTTTGTTGGTCTTGCCAAAAGCTTCAACGTGCCGCAAGATCTTGGGCTCAAGCTTCGCCAAGAGGGCCTAAAGATTGGCGTTGAAGGCACCATCGCACTGATTGCTGATAGCCATCAGAACGTCGATTGGACCAAGGTTGGCAATATAAGGGAGATGGAGACGAAGGAATGGCAATCTCTAATTAAAGCTGCCAAGCCTCCCTCAAAACCAATCCTTTCCTTCCTTGGTGTTAAACCAACTCCTGCTCCAAGCACATCCAAGCCGGAGGTCAAGTAGACCACCTCTTCTTTTATTTTCTTTTCTTCTTTTTCTTTTGATGTTGTCGCCAAAGTGTCTTTGGCGACACCTACCCCACTAGCTTGCTAGGGCTTTCTCCATTGTAATGCCTTGTACATATTAATGGAATTCTATCTTGCTTGATGATTGATGTCGAACCTTTTAATTTCAGTTGATATTTGATAACTATACTCCAACTCCTGCTCCTTCCGATAATTTGCCTACTTCTCGCCCGAGGAAAGTGCTTGTTAGTACTGAACTTGGTGAAGATTCCTCGAGTAGAAATTTATCGCAAGATTTGGAAGAACTTCGTCAACAGCTTCAGTATGCGAAGAAGCAAACACTTAAGATGATGGAGCAATCTCGTAAGGCATCCGAAGCAGAAAAAGTTGCACTTCAACAAGCTCAGGAAGCCATGGCTGCCAAGCAAGCCGCCGTTTCTGAAGCTGAGAAGGCAACCACCCGAGAGAATTTTATGCTTGAATTGATGAATGAAGCTAGTGTGGATATGTCAGGTATGCTTTTCCAAATCAAAACTTCTGTCTTCCTGCTGTATCCCTCTTTTTTTTTTTGAAATTCCTGTGCTGTCGTCAAATAGGTTCCTTTCTCGATGCTGCTGCTGAAGAAGAGAGGGTAAACGCAAGGACAAATCTTCTCGTTAACCTTTCTCTTGACCATGGTTCTCTGTTCTGGGCCACTCCAGAGCGAACCCGACAAATTGTTAGGTTTCAAGACCGCGCCTGTCAGGTTCGCGAGTTCCTTGATTTCTGCACCAGAACATTGACCCTGGTTTACAAGACGATGTTTCCTCGGAACGAGGCACCCGACACTATTCTTGGTTTGTTGGAGAAGTTTCAAGATGCCCCTCGTATCCATCACTTTGTGCGGGCTCAACTATCTGTTGGTGCCAGGTTTGCTATGATGATGATCAAAATCTGCTATCCCAAGTTTGACATGAGCCAAATTGTTACCAAGTGTTTAGCCAAGATGGCGAAAAGGAAAAGGGATGTCAGCAAAATTGATGATCATGTGACCCACGTTGCGAGAAGATATGATGGATGAACTTCTTCGGATGGACTACGAGTTCTTCGAAAGGGGCAGCTATGCTGAACATAGTACTCGTACTGCAAATACTGGACGGATGACCATAGATAATATACTGAGCCGCAATTGACTTTCTTTTTCTTTTAACCTGTCGATTTTTCTCGGGAATGGCGTCCTGTATTGTTGTAAACATATACTATATTGTAAAGTTAGGAGATATTTATATTTTTCTTCCTCAAGCCCCCGAGTGTTTCGGTGGTAAATCTCTTTATTGTGTATGCGAGGTTGTAAACCAAGGCACCCAAATTCTTATTGAATATACTATATTTGCGGGTACAAGCCCCCCGAGTATTTTGTTCTTTTGCTGATTGCTATTTTGTACCTTCTTTTTATTTGGCGAGGTATTTGGTACCAAGGCGAAATATTTTTTGCCCGTTAGATTCATCTATGTTGTGTATATATTGTAACTTCGAGGCGTAAGCCCCGAGCATGTCGAAGAAAAAGATATGTATCTCCACTATCTTTATCATATTGCAGCACCTCGAGCCCGCCTCATTAAAAACCTTTCCCGGCCCCACTCGGTGCCCCGAAAAAGGAAAAGAGTGCGTCTGGAAACTCGCGGGCGTTTCAGTACATTGTGTTTTTACAAGGAGGACTATATTTCGACACTAAGCGTAAAAACGCCTTAGCTGTGCCACGTTCCAGGGTTTTTCTCAGGAACCCCGGTTTTCTTATCCTTGATCATGTACGCTCCTCCTTCGATGACTTCCGTGATGATGTAAGGGCCAAGCCATGGCGACTCGAGTTTTTCAGTACGTTCTTGATTGAGTCGCAGAACTAAGTCTCCAACCTGAAAGGATCTTGGTCGCAGACGTCGACTGTGATAGTTTTCAGGTCTTGCTGATATTTAGTGACCCTTGACAATACTTCGTCTCTGGCTTCGTCCAATGCGTCGACATCGTCTTCCAGTGCCTTCCTTGAAGCCTCCTCATCATATTCCGTGACTCTTGGAGAATCATGCTCTATCTCTATTGGTAGTACTGCCTCAGCTCCATGGACCAGAAAAAACGGAGTTTCTTGTGTCGCCGTATTTGGTGTTGTTCGGATACTCCACAGCACACTTGTCAGCTCCTCTGGCCAAGTATGTCGAGCCTTTTCCAATGGCCCTAACAAACGCTTCTTGATACCATTGCAGATGATACCATTGGCTTTCTCGACTTGGCCATTAGTTTGAGGATGCGCAAGCGACGCGAAGTGCAATTTGATGCCTACCTCTGCACAGTACGCCTTGAATTCCTTGGATGTGAAGTTACTGCCATTGTCCGTGACGATGCTATGAGGTACTCCAAACCGAAAAACAATGCCCTTCACGAATTTTATTGCTGATGCTGCGTCTGGTGAATTTATCGGCTTTGCTTCTATCCACTTGGTGAATTTGTCGACAGCGACGAGCATGTACTCGTATCCTCCTGGCGAAGCTTTGTGTAACTTCCCCACCATATCGAGACCCCACTGAGCAAAGGGCCAAGATAAGGGTATTGGCATCAATTCCGCTGCCGGAGAGTGAGGCCTTGCGGCAAATCTCTGGCACGCGTCACAAGTTCGCACTATCTCCTTTGCGTCCTCAATCGGCTGTCAACCGGTAAAATCCAGCTCGAAAGACCTTGGCTGCAATAGCTCGACTGCTCGCGTGATGACCACATGTTCCTTCGTGTACATCCTTCAGGATTGTCCTTCCTTCTTCGGGTGTAACGCACCTTTGTAACACACTCGAGATACTTCGCTTGTACAACTCCCCTTTGACCACCGTGAAAGCTTTGGATCGTCTAATAACTCGTCTTGCTTCGACTGAATCGTCGGGTATTGTTTTCCTTATGATGTATGATATGTACGCCTGCATCCATGGAATTTGTACCATCAGTACGAGATCCTGTTCCTCTTCTTCGTCCAATGTTTCTTTCGTAGCCCCGAGGGTTTCTCATCCTTCTCCTTTGTTGATTTCTTCGGCTTTGTGGATCTCTCTGTTATCTCCTCCCAGAATACGCCCGGACGAATCGCGAGACACTGCGACCCGATGTTTGCAGGAACATCGGCTTCATCATTGCTTAGCCTGCTGATGTGATTTACCTCGCATCCATCAAATAATTTCTCGAG
Organism: Lolium rigidum; assembly: GCF_022539505.1. Taxonomy (NCBI): domain Eukaryota; kingdom Viridiplantae; phylum Streptophyta; class Magnoliopsida; order Poales; family Poaceae; genus Lolium; species Lolium rigidum. The sequence goes on from NC_061510.1 coordinate 81,667,054, forward strand.
CTCGTTGTACACTTCTTTGTATGCCACCATGCTATCATTGACTGCGTCACATTGGTTCATGACTTGCTCGAGCCACCAATTGTGAGTCGCCAAAGATTTTTAGTCGAGTTGCGCCGCAAGCTTTTTCCATCTTCATCCCGTGTATAAGAGCTTCG
>NC_061510.1:81667308-81708481 GCF_022539505.1 Lolium rigidum
TGCCTCATTGTTTGACGCATTTGGAAACGTCATCCGTAAGACATATTTTAATTTGTCGCCTTCAGGTGATATGAGTATCACGCCTGCTCCAGCTCCTTCTAACCGTTTGGACCCGTCGAAGTTCATAGTCCAGGTTCTCGATAAATCTGGAGGCCCTGTATTTTGCAGCTCCATCCACTCTGCGATGATGTACGGCAGAATTTGCGACTTTATTGCTTTTCTTTTTTCATACGTGATGTCCGAGGAGAAAGTTCTATTCCCCAAAGGGAGACACGACCTGTAGCTTCTGGATTGTTGAGTATATTGGATAAAGGCGCCTCATTGACCACTATTATCGGGTGCGCCGAAAAATAGTGCCGCAATTTTCTTGCGGTTGTGAATACTCCGTATGCTAGCTTGTGGTACTGTGGGTACCTTTGTTTTGAAGGCGATAATACTTCACTTATGAAATATACTGGCCTATGTACTCCATGGAGTTTTCCTTCTTCCTCTCTTTCGACAACTAGTGCCGTGCTGACCACCTGGGGTGTAGCCGCAATGTATAGCAGGAGGGGTTCCTTCTCTTTTGGCGCCACCAAGATTGGTGGTGTCGAAATTGCGCGTTTAAGATCTTCGAAAGTTCTATCTGCCTCTTCGTTCCACTGGAACTAATCTCCTTATTTGATTAGGGCGTAGAATGGTAACGCCTTTTCTCCCAGTCTGGCGACGAATACTGCTAAGAGCTGCGACTCGCCCGGTTAGTTGCTGTACTTCTTTCAACTTTGTTGGCTTCCTCATTGTTACGATAGCTTGGATTTTTTCGGGATTTGCTTCAATCCCTCTTGCTGAAACTAAGAACCCGAGAAGTTCTCCTGCAGGGACGCCGAAAGAGCATTTCTTCGGGTTCAGCTTGAGACAAAACTTGTCAAGATTGTCGAAAGTTTCCTTCAAGTCCTCGATCAACGTTGCCCCCTTTTTTGATGTTATAACGACATCATCAATGTATACTTGTACGTTTTTCCCATCTGTGTTGCTAAGCACTTCTGCTCATCCGCTGATATGTTGCTCCCGCGTTTTTCAGACAAAAAGGCATTATTCGATAGCAAAACACGCCATAAGGTGTGATGAACGCTGTTTTGACTTCATCTTCTTCTTTCAATCTGATCTGGTTATAACCAGAGTAAGCATCCAAGAAGGAAATACGTTCACATCCTGCCGTGGAGTCGATAATTTGATCGATCCTCGGGAGGGGAAAGTGATCCTTTGGACAATGTTTGTTGAGACACGTAAAGTCGACACACATGCGAAGGACTTTAGTGTTTTTCTTCGGGACCAATACTGGGTTTGCTACCCATGTGGCCTCTGTATGTAGTTCCTTGATGAAACCAGCTTCTCTTAGTCGATCAATCTCTGACGACGCATGGCTTTACGGTTTGGCTCCGAAAAACGCCGCAAAGGTTGTTTTATTGGTCTCGCTAGTGGATCCAAGTTTAGGTGGTGCTCGGCAAGTTCCCCAGGTACTCCTGGCATGTCAGCTGGACACCATGCGAAGATTTTCCAGTGCTCACGGAGGAACTCGACGAGCGCGCTTTCCTATGCGAGGTCCATGTTTGTTGCAATGGACGTCGTCTTCTTCAGATCTGTCGGGTGAATCTGCACCTCCTTGGAATCCTTTGCAGTGTTAAAAGTTGGCTCTTTGTTAGGCCTCCCCACATCTGGTATCACATCATAATCAGTCGTAAGCCTTGACTCCATGTATTCTACTTGCATCCCGAAAGTTTCTGATAGTCGATGAAAATCCTTGTCACATTTATCGGCTAGTGCAAAGCTTCCTTTGACTGTGATTGGTCCCTTAGGTCCAGGTAACCTCCATAATAAGTATGTATAATGTGGTACTGCCATAAACCTGGCATATGCTTGGCCGTCCCAACAAGGCGTGATCTTGTGATGGGAAATCCACGACTTCGAACTCCAGCTTCTCTATCCTGTAATTTTCTCGGGTTCCAAACTGAACGTCGAGATTGATCTTCCCCAACGAATAACTTGGCTTTTCTGGCGTAATTCCATGGAATCGCGTATCAGTTGGCTTCAAATTTGCTAGGGAGATGTTCATCCTCCTTAGCGTATCTGCGTACATAAGGTTTAGGCTGCTGCCGCCGTCTATGAATACTCGCGATACGTCGAATCCCGCGATTACTGCTGGTAAGATAAGTGCTGACTGCCCTGGTCGAGGAACTTGCTGCGGATGGTCCGCTATCGTGAAGCCAATATCTTGCCCTGACCAATTGAGGTACTCAACCGTTGGTGGAGGCATCTTCTCTGCCATGAACACCTGTCGCGAGATTACTTTCTGAGCTCTGTTGGATGGTCTGCCTTTCTGAATCATCGAGACCGCTCCATGAGAGTTGGGATCAACGTAAGGTGGTGGTGCTGGTGCTGCCGCTATTCTGAGCTGATGTCGATTTTCGTCCGTAATTGCGGGAGGAGGTGGCAAGTGAATCTCACTCCTGGGCCCTTGCGGATTTCTATTTGTCGCCTGGGCATTGGCGTGCCCTGCCCACCTTAGCATTTCCTGAAAATTTCGCCAATCCTTTTGCAAGTGTCCTGACTGTCTCTTTCCATTATTGTCGACATAAAAGTGCATTTGGCATGGCCCGTTCATCATCTCCTCAGAGGACACGAAAGGTCTCTGAAACCTAGGTCCATTATTTGGCCTATTATTTCGGGAGTCATCTCTATTGTCGCCTCGCTGCTCGTTGCTTATTTGATAATCATCTCTATTGTTTCCTCCAGCGCTTGCTCGAAATCCAGCTGAGATTTGGCCAGGTGCATCGTAACTCGAAAATTGCCGAGAAAATCGTCGTCTATTTTGAAAATTTCGACTACGGTCCTCCTCTGGTGACCTGTGTCGTTTATTATGTACAGCATCCTCGCCATCTGCCCATCTGTTTGCTATTTCCATTAATGCTGATACTGTCCTTGGGTTGGTTCTTCCCAAGTCTCTCCACAAAATCGCCTCGTCGGACTCCTGCTACGAACGCGTCTATCGCTCTCTTGTCAGATATATTCTCTGCCGAGTTTTTAATGATGTTCCACCTTTGAATGTACTTCCTCATTGATTCATCATGCTTTTGTCGACATGATCTCAATTCCTCTAGTGTCGCCGGCTTTTTGCAGGTTGATCGGAAGTTCTTGACAAACACATCCTCAAAGCTATCCCAGCTGTCGATAGAGCCTGGAGGAAGCTTTTTTATCCAAGATCTTGTGGCTCCGCTCAGGTGTATTTCAATGCTCTGCATGGCTGTTGCTCTGGTTCCACCTATCAGCTTTACCGTCTCGAGGTAATCGACTAGCCAATCCTCGGGATCTTGTAGGCCATCAAATTTCTTGAAACTATCGGGTAACTTGAATCTCGAGGGGACTCGAGTTTTCCGGACCCGTCGCGTAAAACACGGGAGTACACACATATCTTCTTCAGCAAGTTCTGGTGACTGTCGATGTTCTCTTCTACCTTGTCGCGCTCTATCTACCCTGGCCTGAGCCGCCGTATCTCTGAATCCGCTTGCTACTGGTGGATCTTGCACTGCTGCAGTAGGTCTCGGGCTATTTTGTCTTGCAGCTCCTTCGGGAGGTGTGGCTGCGAATGTTGCTCCCATGGCTCCACATCCTGCCATGGCCATGTTGTACAACGCCTCTCTTGGATCCCCGGGAGGTGGCCTAGACACTAAGATGAAAGCTTGCGTTGCCATGTACCCTGCTTCCGGTGTTTTTGGAATGATATTCCCCTCGTGTCGATTGACATAAAAGACATGTCGAGGTTTTGAATTAAAGTCTCTCTTTCAGCTTCAGGTATATTTTGCAGCCGCGACCTTGCTCTCCGTCGAGCTTCTCTGTGGCTATCTCCCGAAGTTCCTGATTGTCGACTTAACTCCGCTCTTCGCCTCCTTTCTTCTGTTCAGAGCAGCTGTCTGTTTTTCTAATTCCCTTCCAGCTCGAGCGAGCCTATATTGGTAGGCCTGCAATTCTTCAGTCGTAGCAGTTGTCACCATTGGTTCTGAACCATCCATAGCTCTTGCAGCTCTATCCCATGCTGCTTGTGGGAGTTGAACCCTAACGCGTGGTGTAGGCCCGACATATTTATTGCCTAAACCTCGCCTTAGGTCAGAGGGATCGACATATGGATTTCCCAAGTCATCGAAAGCCTCTGATGTTTCCTCCTGATCGCGACTTGCTTCTCCAATAGCATAAATCTGATCATATTTTGGATTCTGAATCTTACTGGGTTTGGTGACACCATCATAGAGATTGGTGAAGACCTTTCCAACAGTGATGGATTTGTCGATGAAGTCGAGGCTGTCGACGCTATTCGAGTCGTCGCTTATATAGGAGTCCGCGGATGACTCGAAAGACATGTCGCTGAAGATCTTGGCGAGTTTTTCGCTTGCTTTGGTGCTGATGAAGCGTGGCGACGAAATCTCCTCGTCGCCTGACTCGATGGATGATGCTGAGCTTGAAAAATCGGGATCGACCGCCGATAATCCCGACGAAATCGGAACTTCGAGACGATACGTTCCTTCTTTCTCGACGCGGAAGTGGAACTTTCCGAACGTCATCTCCATGGGCTCCTCCAGATACGCATATGCATCCAAACGGGAGGGCGGGTGAGGAACAAAATCAACGAGACCAGTTTCGATCTGTTTACCTCTGTCCATGATGTTGCTTGCTATCGACGAAGTCGACGATCTTGAACGTGCCATCGAGATCAGCTCCTTGTCGCCTCTGGATCTCACATACGGCACCAATTGACAAGGGATTAACTTGTCAATGCCTACAAGTAGTAGACTAGGGTTTCGTTGGATGTAGAGGGCAAGTAGATCTTGAAGGTTTCAGTCGAAAAGTACTCGACGATGTAAAAGCTAGGGTTTGAGAGACAATGATTCGATCCTTTCTTTGTCCCTCGACTCCCCCTTATATAGGAGGTGGAGCCGAGGGATTCGTGATTTACAAGTTTACGAGTCCGGGAGGGTTTCTAACCCTTCCCGCAAGATTACAAATAATGCCTCCTATTACAACTCTAGCTTTCCTTAATAATATCTTGGGCTTCCGAATCTTCTTATCCTTCGGGTCGTGGGCCTTCAGTAAACCCCGGGTACCTTCTTCGGTAGGCCCATTGGGGATGCCTATGTCACCGTGGGGGCCACCAGAGGAGGTGGTGGTGGCGGCGGTGGCGGCGGTGGGGGAGGCGCGGCAGCTGGCTGAGCAGGCCGAAGCGGTGGTGGTGCGGGCGCGCGCGCGGCCGCGGTCGCACGAGCGGGCTCCCTGGCAGGGGCTCTCCGGCCCCCAGCATGCTCACCCCGGACCGGTGAGCGGCGGCGCGCCATCTTGGCCAAGGCCAGGTTGCGAAGCTCCTCCTCAGACGCGGGGCTGCAAGGCCTCTTGCACTCCCTCGCCGGATGGCCACGGAACCAGCACCGGACACAGAGCTCGTCGTTGGTGCAGTCCCTTTTGTGGTGGCCGGGCTCGTAGCATCTGAAACATAGCCCATCCATCTCCGGCGCGACGGCACCCCGCCCCGCCTCGTTCCGCGCCTCGACGCGCCTCCGCCACATCGTCTTCTTCGACGGCCTGGGCTGCTCCCACGCCAGGCGGTCATGAACTCGACCCCGTTCCGCCGCCGAGGGCTGCGGCACCACCTCCACGCGCGGCGCGCCCACGCTGTTCCCCGAAGAGGCGGAGGAAAGCCCCAAGCCGGAGACGCGCTCATTCCTCGCCGGCGACGCCGAGGACACTGACTCGGCACTCCCCGCCCGCTGCCAACGCTGAGAGAAACCCGACGGGTGCGAAGCGGAGGAAGCCATGCCGGGCTAGGAGAAAGGAGAGGGGAAGGAGAGAGGGGCCGGAGACCAAGGGGTCTCCGGCGACGAGCGCCGTGGCGGCGAGGAACCCAACCTGCGGGAGCCTACCAGCAAGCAAGGAGGTGGGAGTAGATGCAAAATATAATGTTTTGGGGTTTTTCTTAGAAACGTGGTGACACACGAATACTTAATAAGACAGACCTTGGATGAATTTACTTGCCCCTTCTGGAGTGGTAGGTTTTTTGCGAATAACTCCATCATGGATCACAACCTACATCAAAAAAAAAAAAACAAGGCGTAAGGGGGTAAATAAGCACTGACATGTATGCATACACACGGTAGGTGCAGCGGCATGCAACACAAAGGGTATATATATTCCACTGTTTTGAGAAAATAAATTAATATTCAACTATGAATGCTACCATTTTAATCACTGATGCCATAACGTGTCTACAAAAACTAGTTTGTCTCTCCAATTTTAACCAAAGTAATTAGTCATTAGCAAGAAAAAAATTGGATACTAAACAAAAAACCTAGATGTGTCCTGGATTATAATTATCTAAATTCCATAACCAAAGACCCGAACATAATGAAATCACATATGAAAAATGACTCAGTGACTTATCAATATAGTCCATGAAAATACTAATTAATGCATCTTTGCATGGTTCCAAATATTATGTGGATTCCTTTGACCTAACTGCTATTTTTGTCTGTGTAATATCTGGATTATCTGTGGGAAATATATGCAAACACCAAATTTTGTTCCTCTTGGCATGGATTATTATCTGATCACTCCCAGAACATTTAATATCCAATGCGGAAATACAACAGACATGTCGGATTATTGGTGATATTGTCCTTCTAGCACCATATGTGTCCAACTCCTAAACCAAATGGGGATCACTAAAGTCTCTGGGCCATATATCTTTTTTAAAAACGAAGGGAAAAGCTTTGCCTTATCCATTAATTAGAAGAAAATGCCGAGATAATTAGCGGAAAACCAGACAAAAACCATACAACCCCAACGCATGGCCAAACCCACTCAAGACCCGAGAACAAAGGGCCGAACTCAGAAAGCCTAATAGAAGACGCCAGAACTGCTATGGGAGCCGGGAGGAGCAGGCATGGGACGCTCCAACCAAGATGAGCATGCCAACCCTCCAGGAGAGTTGTGCCACCGCAACGCCAACGACACAATATCAAGAGCAACTGGACCATATATCTTGAAACACCCGAAGAATGATTGTGTGCATCAATCGATGTACAGGCCGGGGGTTATACTCCTTTTCGAAAAAAAAGAAACACCAGAACAAAAACTGACGTGGCAGTAGCACTAAATCTTGAAATGCAGTGGTAGCATAGGCATGCAAGTACAATCAGGCAATAATGGCTCTTTCCAGGTTCACTCCCTGCAGATTCTAGAAATTTATTGTAAAGTGACTACCATTCTGCTATATCCACATGAAACTAACATCACAGTTATGACTAAAGAGTGCTTGTGAAAGGGCTTGTGAAAAGGAATTTCAGCGACATACTTTGTCAGCAGTGATCAACAAGGTAGTCTCTTGAGATTCAACAATATCTTGCATCATCCCATTTTTCACCATCTTCGTCAATATTGCATCTGCCTACAGCATGGATATAGCATTGTGAACACTACTAACCGAAGCATAACCAGAACTTCAACTGGCACAATTTGACCATTTCTTGTTTTTCTTCGTTAAAAGAAGATATATAAATGAGGTGCCAAAAAACAACACAAATCCCTTTAAAGAGGTAGTAACATATGCTAACCACCATTGTTCTTGATAAAAGAAGGACAAACCTTTGCAAGTGACGACCTGCTATAAATTCGTCTTATCACCATAAATAGTTAATTAAAAACCCTGCTGCGAAGCAAACTTCACTCTTACCTAAATTATGTATTCGTTCTTAAGAACTTCTCTGTCTTTTCCAAACCAAAAAATTATAACAACTTTACAAAGATAGCAGGACCTAGTTCTTGAGTAAGAGGAAAAAAGGAATTTACTTTCTCGTGAGCCAAGGCGACCACCAGTTCCTCTGGCTTCTCTATTCTGATATCCTCGTCAATGTCCGCGCTCTAAATCCCAGCCGAGGGAAAACAAAAGAGATAAATCGCAAGAAAACAGATAGAGTAAACCTTTCGCAGAAAACAAGGGGAAAATCACATACAAGCACTGTGAACTCGTAGCCCATCTCGGAAAGAATCTGACGGCGCGAAGCCGACGAGGAGCCGAGGATCAGCTGCATCGATCATTCACTAAACCCAAGTTAAACATACAAGCCCGGATAGGGGAAATGAGATTCACCCAACAGGCGGCGGTGAGGTTGGGGGTGCGTACCCTGAGGCGAAGAGACGGCCATTCTTGAACTCACCGAGACGGAGGAAACAAGGGAGAGGAAGGGAGATGTCAACATTGGAGGATTGACAGAAAAAAAGATTGGAGGATTGAGAGGTCCTCTGATTAACACTTCGGTCCATCTTTTTTCTTACCAAAGACATCATGACGATTTAACTAAAAAAAATCCCTGAATGTTACGTCCCGAATATTATTATTTTTGTCAAAGTCGAACTTCGTAAAATTTGACCAAATTTATCTACGAATATATCAACATCTATGACATCAAATATTAATATAACAGTATAATTTATTATGGGTCGATCATAATCTTTGTTTGAGGTTGTAGATGTTAACAATTTATTATAAAGATCCCTTAAATTCTGCGGGTGAACAACCTATAACTTTGTCTATGATTTGCTTATAGTATGTCCATAGAATTTGTATAAATATATATGAACTGAAATAGATTTGTACGACAAATGCAACGATACCATTTATACATTCTGAAAGCACATAATTTTGTATTTATTAGTGGTTAAAGGTGTGCATCAAAAACCGCGCGAAAAAAAAAAGCGTGGCTAGGATAGGAGGGACCGAGGGAGTACTTTACAAATACTGACTTTGACAAAACTAGGGTCACATTACCAAGTACAGGAAAACAAAATCTGGACGGTCCTCCTGCCATACAGTGAACTGAAACCCACCTGCTCTACTAGGGAAAACATGAGCTGCCCTATTGGCTTCTCTAGGACAATGACCAAAAATGACATGAATAAAACTACGACATAAAATGAGCAATCCGCCATAGTTCATCACCGTATAGCAGCTCTCAGAAAGAGAAGGAGCAAATAAAGCAACACACACGTTTTAAGATAACCATGCACTATGTTCTGAAAACGTGATAGGCATACTTTAACATCAAATCAGCACGACCTCCAAGAATGAAGTTTAGTAATGACGAGTCGGTTACAGGAGAAGGCTCCAAAAGGGATGTTATTACTACCCAGCACACTTAACTACCAAGAAGAATTCCATCGCTACAATGGTTCAGTTTATCAAAGTTGGTATAACAAAGCTGACGACGGTAGTTAGCTTTTTCGCCTCATTTGCCAGATAGGATGGGTGCTTAATATGTTCATCGCGAGAAGCCAAGAATGGAGATTTCCAACATGAGATTTCTGCGTAACCAGCCAGCTTAGTCCGGATATTTGCAGCTAGGACTCCTGAAGAGAATCCTTGATGAGCTTCTCCGTGAGCACTTTAGGAAGCCCCATTACGCTATCCATTGTACCGACCTGCACAAGGTTGCCATATTGAGATGCAGTTTCACAGACATAGAAATACATAGTTCAACCTAGAACCAGAACATGTAAGGATGCGACTCACAATGGATTCCACGAGAGGTGAAGTCAGTGGATGCTCCACTAGGAGGCCACCAGCTACGTAGAAGACATCCCCCTCCTCAATCTGAAACATACACAAGTGAAAAGCTTCAATGAGGAATCAGATCATGGGAGTAGTGCACACATATTCCAAAACATACACTTCGTTTCTTGAGAAACCAGGAAGGGACACTACAGAACATGCCAAAATTAAACTGGTGGGTGTGTTTTTTCTGACTTACCAGGCTATCAATAACTTCATCCGGTATCCTGTGGAAATAAACCTGCTCAGGGAAAATTATAGTGAAAAGTGTGAGGCCAAAAACTCTGCGACGCAGAACTCAAGATGATGGGAACATGGGATCATAACTGGATTCTGCATATTCGTTAGGATTGATTTGATATTTTGTGCCAATGGCACCTTATACTTACTTTAAGCGCCCAAAGAGTTATCAGTGCGTGCACCTAATTTCTAATGGGGATCTAAAAAGTTAATATACTTCTGAACTAAACCATGATACAATGAATCTAAATGGTAAATATCAAATTGGTCTCAAAACTTCAAGATGGATCTCAACTTTCTGAAAGAGCACAAGAGCATCTGAACATTAAGAATGAATTGGCCCATCAATTGACCTCAGACAGGTTGCGCTCATCAGCTCATGTTAGGTCACTTTTATTTGATCAACTTATGGGGGATGAAAGTTGGAGCAGATTTTAAAAGGAAGCTAGCATTACACCAAATCATGTTACTGAAAAGCTAATCTGAATTAAAATCCAGAATTCATGGGGTAGGTTGCTCCTTCAGGAAAAGATGACGATTTAAATGAAAACTGATACTTGTGCCAAAGAATGACTTTGGTACTCATTCAGGAATGAAACATCAGAGGAATAACATTTGGAAAAGAAAACATCAGAGGAATCTGGCTATTACTTCAGATTTATCCCATCCTCCCCTTCTACTACCATTCTTCACATCTGTAACAAGCACAGATCCAATTGTTGCAGCATGGCTTTGGGAGTATCCTGTAAGCGGTATGTGGTTAAACGGACAAGTCTAACAAACCATTAAGTAATTTGAGCTCAGAGACGAAAAGTTGAAAAGACAAACCTTGGATGAATTTGCGTGCCTCTTCTGGAGTGGTTGGTTTTTCACGGATAACTCCATCATGGACCACAACCTTCATAATGAAAAAAAATATTAAGACAAGGTGCAGTGGTGGTGTGGGGAGGGGGTTGGGTAAATAAGACTAACATGTATGCATACAAATTGTATGGGCAAAAGGGTATCAATATCGAGAGTGGACAAATGAAGGCCGAGCTACATGTAGCTCTTTATTTCCAAAAATTCGAAAATCATATTTTTAAGTTTCAAAAAATTATGAAAAAAAATCCTGGATGTAGCCAATGATGAAATCTACAAACATGCAAAATCTCAATGTGAAATTCCTAGTATTTTAGGCTACACAAAAATGACAAATGTGTGGATCTCAGTATAGTGAATAGTGCACATTTCAAAACTATAAAATTTTGTCAGATTTTGTCATTTTTGTGTAGCCTACAATACAAAGTATTTCACATTGAGATTTTACACCTTTGTAGATTTCATCATTGGCTACATCCAGGATATTTTTTCAGATTTTTTTGAAACTTTAAACCATGATTTTCGAAATTTTGAAAATAAAGGGCTACATGTAGCTCGGCCTCCGTTTGCAGTTTTCGTATCAATATTCCACTATTTTCTGAGAGTATAACTATTCAGCTATATCGATTTTAATCACTGATGTCATAACATGCCAAGAAACACTAGTTTCTCTCTCCATTTTAACAAAAGCAACTAATAATGAGCTAGAAAAACCAAACATGCCCTCTCTGTTTATAATTATCTAAATTTCATATCCAATTTCCCTCAAAAATATCATACTCAGAAACCAAAATATAATTAAACCATGGATGAAAATGACTAAGTCTAAGTGACATATCAATACGGTTTTATGCCTCTTTGCTTGGATCTAAATATTATGCAGACTCTTTCGGCCTAACTGCTATCCTTGTCTGCATAATATCTGGATTATATATGGGAAAGTATATGCAAACACCAATTTATGCCTCTTGACATGGATTATTATCTGAGCACTCTCTGAATATTCATATTGGATGATTGGTGTTATTGGCCTTCTAGCACCATATGTGCCTAACTCCTAAACCAAACAATGGTCAGGACAAGATAGACTAGACCATATATGCAGAAACACCAGAACCAAAACTGGCAAGGCACTAAATCTTGAAGTACATTGGTAACACAATCATGTAAGCACACTCAGGCAATGATGACTGTTTCCAGCATTACTCCCTCCAGATTCAAGAAATTCAGTGTAAAGTGACTACTACTATTCTGCTATATCCACATAAAACTAGCATGTAGCATCACAATTATGACAAAGACTGCAATTAAAAGGACTAGTGAAAGGGGATTTAAACTACATACTTGATCAGCAGTGATCAACAAGGTAGTCTCTTGAGAGTCAGCAATCTCTTGCATCATCCCATTCTTTGCCATCTTCTCCAATATTGCATCTGCCTACAGCATTGATGTAGCATCGTGTGAACACTAAATAACCGAAGCAAAACCAGAACTTCACCTGGCACAATTTTACCATCTCATGTTTTTTGTTAAAAGAAATATATAAATTAGTAACACATGCTAAAGGCCCTTGTTATTGACGCAAAGGACAAACTTTTCCAAGCTCCAACCTGCTATAAATTCGTTTTATCACCATAACTAGTTAATGAAAAACCTAAAAACCACACCTCCGAAGCAAACTTCACTCCTGCCCGAGAAATTAGGTATTCGCTCTCTTTAGAACCTTTCTGTCTTTCCAAAACGAAAAAACTAGAACAAATTTACAGAGAAAGCAGAACCAAGTTCTTGGGTGAGAGAAAAGGGGGAATTACTTTCGCGTGAGCCAGGGCGACCACTAGTTCCTCTGGCTTCTCCATTCTGATCTCCTTCTCGTCAATGTCCGCGCTCTAAATCCCAACAGAGGGAAAACAAGAAAATAGAAGAGGTAAATCACAAGAAAACATCTGGAGTGAACCTACTTCAGCAAACGAGGGGGGAAATCACCTACAAGTAGTGTGAACTGGTATCCCATCTCGGAAAGAATCAGACGACGCGAAGCCGACGAGGAGCCGAGGATCAGCTGCATCGTTAACCAAAACCAAGGAAGCCCGGTTAGGGAGGAACAGGGGGAGGGGCGGGGCGGGGCGGGGCGTGGGGCGGCGGCGGCGGTGCGTGCTTTGCTTACTCTGAGAGCCGAAGAGGCGGCCATTGTTGAACTCCCAGACACCAGGAAACAGCGGAGGGGAAAAGGACAGGTTTACGGAAAGAAGATTTTTGGGTTTTCTTCCATTTATCGTCGCCACAATAGCCGGAAAACATTCGGGCCAGCCCTTTTGCGGCGCCGGCCCAATCACCTGGAACGCTTAGCCATTTTTTTTCTGAAAAATTAATTTTGCTGATAAGCCCGTGTCCGCTTTTGTTCAAAATATTTTATTTATTTCCATTCAAAATGTACACCGATTTTTTTTAAAGCCTAAAAAAAATTATGTTCACAAATTTGAAAATATCTTCATAATTTTCTTTTGTGGATTTCAAAAATTTCAAGATTTTGAAGAAAAAAATCATGAATGTATAAGTTTACTGATTCGAAAAATGTTCATGAAAATTCAAAATCATTCCAAATTAAAAATTTATCACGCCTTTAGATGTTCGCTGATTTAAAAAAAATGTTCATGAATTTGAAAAAATGTTTACGGATAAAAAATCATGAAATCAATAAAATGCTCCAGTTTTTGAAAATGTTCACGACTTCAGAATTCGCTAATTTAAAAAATCATCAATTTGAAAAATGTTTCGAATTAAAAAAAGTTCATGAATTTGAAAAATGTTTCGAATTAAAAAAATGTTCATGAATTTGAAAAAAGTTTACATATTAAAAAATCATGAACTTGAAAAGATGTTCGCAAATTTTTAAAATGTTTATGCATTTAAAAATTATTCTTGAATTAAAAAACCGGTTACAAAAATTTAGAATGCTTGTAAATAAGGAAAAAACGAACAAAAAAATAGAGCAAGAAACAAGAGGAAAAACCATAAACTGAGAAAACAAGAGAAAAAACCAGAAGCCAAAAAATCTCACCATCACCATTCATGAACAAGAAAAAAACAACTACCTTCAAATGCCGCTGGCGGACATCTGCTCCAGCTTCAGTTGTCACTCCGGTCCGGGCTACACGGGAGGTATGAATACACTATGGATGAGTCTAGGGAGCGGCCGCGTGCCCATTGGTACATCTGAGCACTCAACCAAAAAAGGAAGCAGACTAGTTTTGTCCGTGTGAACACCTATTATTTATGGTTGTTGTAGCACATGCACTATGATGACATCATGCACATTAATTATCCTTTTAAAATGTTTAAAAGCATATAACTTTTGCACCAGATGTCGAAATTCGAATCCGCTTTCACGTTTGAATTTCTTGCGGTGAGCTCTTCAAAACTAGATCTCGTTTCTATGTATTTTGATGAAGTTTTTTTTAAAGCAACTTCTACGTGCGACAAAGCAATTATAATGCCAGACGATGCAACTTTAGTGTTGGGGAAGCAACTTTGCTTGCACAACGTAAATCTACATTCACAATAAAAGTTGCATTCTTTGAACGCCAAAGTTGCTCAGCCATCCGTCAAAATTTATTCGGTGGGCACCAAAGTTGCTTCACTGGACGCCAAGATTGGACCGTCACAAACCAAATTTGCTCCGTCGAGTACTAAAGTTGCTCTGCAGGATACTAATTTTGCTCGGTCGGGCGTCAAAGTTGCTCTCCAGGGTTCGAAAACTGCGTCGCCGGGCACGTTTGTTCCTCCGCGGGCCTTCGTGTACCAAAAACTGTTCATGTTCGTTGCACACCAAAGTTGCTTTGTCGCACACCAAAGTTGTTTTCCTGCACAATAAAGTTGCTCTGTCGCGCATCAAAATTGCTTGTTAAAAAATTTCGTCGAAACATATGAAAATGTGGTCTAGTTTTGAAACTCTCATCGTGAAGATTTTAAAAGTGAAAACGAATTGTAATTTCATCGCACGGTTTAAAAGTTACAGCTTTTTAAAAAACAACACCTAATATTAGCTAGCCTACCAGTGGGATGGCCTAGTGCGTGTGCCCGTGAGGTTCGTGTGGCACGCGGCCGCTCGTAAGATTTCAGGATACACTATAGCAACTACACCAGAGTTCTGACTCATGGGCTCCAACGCGCTTATCAGGAGAGATGGGCCGCGCTTGAAGGTCAGGTTCCGTGTAGCTGATTGATTAGACAGCTGATCAACAACCACAATGCCACCGTGCTGGTCACATCTCCCTGTGCGTAGGAGGGGCGCTGGGGGCAGCTGCCTGGCCGGAGAGGGGCGCTGCCGGCGGCGGGAGGCGTTTTCCTTTCAGCCCTGTTTAATCCTTCCAGTCCCAATTGGCAAATGTCATCCGTCATCTCAACATAGTCTCGTTTAATCCTTTGTCGATCACCAGCACATTTGATTCCCGAGGCAACTTCCCTTTGCTGATACTCAAGGAAATTGTGAACGTTTATAAACTGTTGATAATCGTTGAAAAGGAACGAGGTGGGACTAATGATTCCAAATTATCCATACGTCTTGTCTCTTTTCAACTATGTATGTATACTTCTTAACTCAGTAGTTGGTACATCCCCGCACGTGGCAGCCCAGCATAGGCCCAAGGCCTAGCCCTGCTGCGGAAAGGCCCACGAAGCATCCTAGACAGCAGCCGGATCGTTCTCCTCGGATGTTTGTTTCCGTAACGAAATAAACGAACCGGTAGTGGCAGCTTTGAAGTATTATGCGATTTGGTGGGAGGGCAAAATGGTCCAAAAAAAAGCGTTGACGAAACTTTTTAGCAGAAACCTTAGTTTCTTTATTATTAGGTATAGATAGGAACGAAGAAGTTGACCGGCAGAGAATAACTGTGAGATGCATGGCGCGACTATCCGGCGTCGCAATGAGCGGCATATATTTCGCTACTAAGGGTGCCCGACAAGCTATAGACGCTTATCACGGCCAAGCTCACAGGTGTGTAACCACACGTTTTGTGGCCCAAAATTTCCAACTTTTTTTACATAGCGTGTCTACTATAGTATGCAATCAAAGGAGCACTTTAGCCGAAAAGTACATTTGGCTACGAGTGCTCTCGTTATTTTAAAAAAATTAAAAAATATTTATTAGTAATCAAAAAAATCTGAAAAATAATTCTGTAGATTGTTAGTGATACATCTCACAATCATGAAAAATCTCAACCCAAAATTATTTTTACTTTGAGCTAAAGAATAACAAAATCTGACATATTTTTGTAGATTTGAAAATGACTACTCAGATCTGCACTTTTGTCTTTTTTGTGTAGCTTAAAATATAAAGTATTTGAAATTGATATTTTACATGTTTGTGGGATACATTATTGCCTATATGCATATATTTTTTTCAGAATTTTTTGAAACTCAAAAATATGATTTTTAATTTATTTTAAAAACAAGATCACTGGTGCCCATGTGCACCAAATCTCTGTCGCACGTTAGCCGACTACTCTTCTGGAGCATTGCTATTTGCATAAGGTGGAGGGTGTAGGATCAAATCTCACCGTACTAATGGTGGTAAAAACAACCATCTTTACTCATGTTGAAATATGTTAGTAGTCAAGTAATTGATGAAATATCTCTCTCAATTTGCCATTAATCACTAATTATTGCAAAGATGTGCAAATCTTTTCTTTTATTCCTCTATGTGTAGATATGGACATTTTTTGGACCGAATCAAGGGCAATTAATTAAGATGTGCAACTTGCCTATTTTCCGAAGTCAAAGAGGCCACGAAGAGAAGCATCACAGAGTTTGGCGAGCACTGGTACAGCCACAACCCGCCAGTATGATGCGCTCTTACCTTGTGCCACCGCCTTCCCCTTTTCAAGGGTGGGGGGACTGTTGGAGATATGCCCAAGAGGCAATAATAAATTGGTTATTATTATATATTTATGTTTATAATAAATGTTTGCATCCCATGCTATAATTGTATTAACCGGAAACATTAATACTTGTGTGTTTTGTAAACATAAAAGAATCCCTAACAAGCCTCTCGTTAAAATAGCTTGTTGATTAATAGATGATCATAGTTTCCTGATCATGAACATTGGATGTTATTAATAACAAGATCGTATCATTAAGTGAATGATGTGATGGACACACACCCATAGTAAGCGTGGCATATGATCAAGTCATTTAGTTCATTTTGCTACAAGCTTTAAGATACATAGTAACCTAATCCTTCGACCATGAGATCATGTTAATCACCTGCACTGGATGGATGTTTTGATGACATCAAACACTACTTCTTAGATGGGTGGTTATAAAGGTGGCATTAAGTATTCGAAAAGTATAGGTTGAAGCGCGTGGATCAATAGTGTGGGATTTGTCCATCGAAATGACAGATATATATACTCTGAGCCCTCTCAATGGAATGTCATCCAATTAGCTTTCAAGCATGTGACTGGCTCACAAGGGATGTCATATCACGGTAAGAGTAAAGAGTACTTATTGGTAACGAGGTTGAACTAGGTATAGAGATACCGACGATCCAACCTCGGATAAGTAAAGTATCGCGTGATAAAGGGAATCGGTGTCGTATGTTAATGGTTCTTTCGATCACGAAGTCATCATTGAATATGCGGGAGCCATCATGGATCTCCAGGTCCCGCTATTGGTTATTGATCGGAGGAGTGTCTCGATCATGTCTGCATAGTTCGCGAACCGTAGGGTGACACACTTAAGGTTTGATGTCGTTTTAAGTAGATATGAAATATGGAATGGAGTTCGAATATTGTTTAGAGTCTCGGATGGGATCCAGGACATCACGAGGAGTTCCAGAATGGTCCGGAGAATAAGATTCATATATGGGAAGTCATATTACAAGTTTGGGAATGGTCCGGTGAATTTATGAAAGGTTCTAGAATGTTCTAAAATCGTCCGGATTATTTCACTAAGGCAGGCCGGAAGGACTCCACCAGCCATAGCCGACCCACTAGGTGGGAAGGTGGAGTCCATGGTGGACTCCACCTCCTTGACTGGCCACCACCGAAAGGAAAGGTGTGATTTCCCACCTTGACTAGTTTTTGACTTGCATATATGGTAGGTTTTCAATTGGACTCCCATTAGGAGTATGATTGGAGCCTAGGTTTTCCACCTATTTAAAGCGTAGAGGAGGGGAGAGGCCGGACACACATTGGACGCACCACCTCAAGGGCACCAAGGTCAGCGCCCTAGCCCCTCTCTCCAAACCCTAGCGCCATGATACTTTGCAAACGTATCTATAATTTTTGATGCCCCATGCTTGTTTTACACCAATTTCTATGTATTTTCTTTACACTTCGTGGCACTTATATGCATTTTCCGGAACTAACCTATTGATAAGATGCCACAGTGCCAGTTCCCTGTTTTCTGATGTCTTGTATTTCAGAAAATTGTATAGGAAATATTCTCGGAATTGGACGAAACGAAAGCCAAAGTTCCTATTTTTCCCGGAGCGAAGACGGAGTCCAGAGCAGAGACGGGGGAGGTCCAGAGAGGGGCCACACCATGCCTTGGCGCGGCCCACCCCCGGCCACTCCATGGGGTTGTGTGGGGCCACTGGCCTCCACCAACCTCGCCCTTCCGCCTATAAATGCCTCCCGACGCAAAAACCCCTAAATACACTAGCCTCCGTCCACCAAAAGTTATGTAGCTCCGCCGTCGCCGAAGACAAGATCCGGGGGACAGAAGTCTCTGTTTCGTCACCCTGCTAGGACGGGGAATTTCCCTAGAGCCATCTCCATCGTCGTTGCTGACTCCCATGATGAGGAGTGAGTAGTTCTCCCCCGAGGCTGAGGGCTTCACCGGTAGCTATGTGGTCTATCTATCTCTCCATGTATGATCTTTATGTGATCATGAGCTTTGTAATCTAGTTGAATAAGTAGATGTTATTCTTCAAATATTGTGCTACTCAAGTGGTTTTATTATGTGATCTCCGGGGACACCTTGTCCAGCGGTGTGAAGGTGACAGTGTGCACACCGTGTTTGTTTCTTAATCTTAATTTACAGAAATACTTATGAATTGTGTGATGGGATTCGTAGCATAGAAAACAAAAAATTTCCTACCGCAAGAACGAAAACACAAGCCAAGATGTAATCTAGAAGACGGTGGCAACGAGGGGGTGACGAGACTAACCCTTGAAGATTTCCAAAGCCTACGAGATTAGATCTCGTTGTTGCAGAAGATGATCACTTGTCGCTTTCAAAAGCGCGTAGAAGATCTTGACGGTGCCACAATCGGGCAGCACCTCCGTACTCGATCACACGTACGGTGTTGATGAAGACGACGTCCTCCTCCCCGTTCCAGCGGGCAGCGGAAGTAGTAGATCCTCCTCGGAATCCCGGCAGCACGACGGCGTGGTGACGGTGGTGGTGGAGAACTCCGACAGGGCTTCGCCTATGCGCTGCAGGAGTTGTATGTGAAGGAGAGGCGCTAGGGTTTGGGGAGAGGCTAGGGTTTGGGGCGCCGGCCTCAAGGGGGTGCGGCCAACTAGGGCTTGGTGTGGCCGGGCCCCTCCCCTTGCTCCTCATTATATGGGTGGAAGCCCCAAGTGTTGGACTACAAGTCTTCGAATAAGACCCCAACCCAAAACTTCCCATATGGTGGGAAACCTACTCAAGGGGGCAGTCCTACTCAAGGTGGGACTCCCACCTTTCCTTGAGGGGGGGGTGGCCGGCCACCTTAGGTGGAGTCCACCTGGGACTCCTCCCCCTTAGGGTTGGCCGGCCATGCTAGTGGAGTCCCTCCGGGACTCCACCTTCCATAGTGATTTCTTCCGGACTTTTCTAGAACCTTCTAGAACCTTCCATAAATGCACCGGATCATTTTCAAACTTATAAAATGACTTCCTATATATGAATCTTATTCTCCGGACCATTCCGGAACTCCTCGTGATGTCCTGGATCCCATCCGAGACTCCGAACAAAACTTCGAACTCCATTCCATATTCAATATCTACTCAAACGACATCAAACCTTAAGTGTGTCACCCTATGGTTCGTGAACTATGCAGACATGGTTGAGACTTCTCTCCGACCAATAACCAATAGCGGGATCTGGAGATCCATAATGGCTCCCACATATTCAACGATGACTTAGTGATCGCATGAACCATTTACATACGATACCGATTCCCTTTGTCACGCGATACTTTACTTGTCCGAGGTTTGATCATCGGTATCTCTATACCTCGTTCAACCTCGTCTCATGACAAGTACTCTTTACTCGTAGCATGGTATGTGGTCTCTTATGAACCGTTCATATGCTTGCAAGCTAATTAAACGACATTCCACCGAGAGGGCCTAGAGTATATCTATCCGTCATCGGGATGGACAAATCCCACTGTTGATCCATATGCCTCAACTCATACTTTCCGAATACTTAATCCCACCTTTATAACCACCCATTTACGCAATGGAGTTTGATGTAATCAAAGTACCCTTTCAGTATAAGTGATTTACATGATCTCATGGTCGAAGGACTAGGTAACTATGTATCGAAAGCTTATAGAAAATAACTTAATGACGTGATCTTATGCTATGCTTAATTGGGTGTGTCCATTACATCATTCACATAAGGACATAACCTTGTTATTAATAACATCCAATGTTCATGATCATGAAACTATGATCATCTATTAATCAACAAGCTAGTTATACAAGAGGCTTACTAGGGACTCCTTGTTGTTTACATAACACACATGTATCAATGTTTCGGTTAATACAATTATAGCATGGTATATAAACATTTATCATAAACACAAAGATATGTAATAACCACTTTATTATTGCCTCTTGGGCATATCTTCAACAGTCTCCCACTTGCACTAGAGTCAATAATCTAGATTACATTGTAAGGTACCTAACACCCATGGCATTTTGGTGTTGGTCATGCTTTGCCCTAGGGAGAGTTTTAGCCAACAGATCTGCTACATTCAGATCAGTGTGTACTTTGCAAATCTTTACTTCTCCATCTTCGATGTACTCGCGAATCGAATGAAAACGCAGCTTGATATGCTTCAGCTTCTTGTGTGACCTTGGTTCTTGTGCATTGGCGATGGCACCCATGTTGTCACAATAGATGACTAGTGGGTCCAATGCACTAGGTGTCGTGGATATGACCACAGCAGATGCTACAGGGGGTAGCACTTCATTGATGCGGGGGCAAGGGAACATTGCCATCCGCGGATCGAGGTGCAAGGGACGCAAGGTTTTACCCAGGTTCAGCCCCTCCGAAGAGTAAAAGGCCTACGTCCTGCTAGATCTTATTGCTCAGTGGAGGATTACAATGGGGGGGCTCAATCGGCACGGAGCCAAGAGCTTACAATGGGGAGATTGGATCTCAGATGAGGTGGTGTTTAAGGTCTAGCCCGGGGGTTTATATATCCACCCCCGATCTAGGGTTACACGAGGATAACTCCGAATCGTGTCAGTTGCTACTAATCCGGGATCCTCCACCCCTCCTGCAAGTAATCTTCTCACGCGGATCTTCTCCTTGGGACTTCGGCCCAGTCGCCTTAGGGTCCAGTCGCTCGGGCGACTGGCAATCCTCCTGGGCCTCCATCTTCATGGCGAGTGGGACTGGCGACCCACCCCCTATGGGCATATCCCCATCAGTAGTCCCCGAGCGCGGTGGTGACGAGGCGCGGATCCGGAGCAGGTCTCGAAGGGGCACGGCGATGGGTTAAGACGAATCGCCATCGGGCTCCCAAAGAAGAGGTTACCAGTCCACTGCCAGTCTCCGATCGCCAGAGCTTGATCAGCCAGTCGGCGTATGACAGTCGGTGCTGGTCAGTCGTCGTCTGACAGTCGGCACAGACCCGCCGCGGAGACACGTGGAGGGGCCAACGGCTAGATTTCACGTTGACCGAGGTGCGAACCGTTTGCATGCTGTTGACCGTTGGGCCTGATGTGACCGCTAACGGCTAGTTTAACGCCCGTTCCGCCGGACCCGACGCTAATCTTGACCGTTGATTACGGGCGACGATTCCGGGGCGAATTAACGGACAGATCTCATCCTTAATCCGAGCGAGTGCAGCGGTATAAAAGGTTGCGTGCGGGGGTTAAGGCTTATCACTCCGCCGCATTCCTCTCTTCTTCTCCTCTCATCTGCTCCCCGTCAAGAGGTCCAAGCGCACCCATGGCGGCGAGAGGTTGGGGCAAATCCAAGGTCACGCGAGAGTCCCTCCTCCCGTATGTCGCCTCCGGGGTTATCCCTGAATTCAAGCAAGAGCGATGGCGAGTCCCGGCGGCGAACGAGGTGGAGCCGCTCCCGAGGCCTGGGGAGTTCATGCTCTTCCTCAGCTTCCTCGACCGCGGCCTCGCGCTTCCCTCCTCCGACTTCCTCCGACAACTGCTGGCCTTCTATAGCATCAAGGTCTCCGACCTCGGGCCGCACAGCGTACAGCAAATCTCGCTGTTCGTGGAGCTATGCGAGTGCTACCTGGGTTGTCCGCCGTACTTCCCCCTGTGGGTGTCGATCTTCCATGGGCGGGCGACCCGGGCCAGCAAGAACAACCAGGCGCTCATCCCGAACGGCGGGATCACCTTCCAAGTGAAGTCGGGGGAGAGCTTCATCGACATGGCGCTCCCCAAGAAGGCGCAATCGCAGTGGCGCCGGTTCTGGTTCTACGCCAAGGAGTACACTCCCCCAGGCGAGGTTTGCATCCCCCAGTACGCTCCTGAGTCGAGTGTCCCTCGGCGCCTCAACGTCCGGTCGCTGCCGCACGAGCAGGAGGAGGTAGTGAAGGAGATGCGCCTGGCGATCCAGACGCTGAAGGACGGTGGCTTGACGGCGGCCAACATGTACAATTGCTGGCTCGGTCGCCGCTTGATCCCTCTGCGTTGTCGAGCCCACTTTATGTGGGAGTACCGGGGGCAGAACGACTGCACCCGGTCGACGGCGACCGAGTGGGACGAGGCCTAGTACCGGAAGGCACTCGCCAAGATCACCATGGCCGCCTTCACTTCTTTTGAGGATGGCCTGCAGCCCTTCTCCGAGGACAAGCCGGCGCCCCAGGTATTAACTTGTTCACTGCCGTGACCTTGAATGCCTGAATTAAGTTCTTCCTTTACTGACTTGCTTCCTCGGCCCGAATGCAGCGATGGCAGAAGGTCGCCGATCATCTCCCCCCTCTTGCGGGGAAAGAGCCTCCGGAGATGACCAAAGGCGAGGAGGACGAGGTCGAAGATGAGGAGGAGCGCACCGAGTCGGACTCCGACGCGAGGGACTTCGTCCGACTCCCGCGCGGGACGAAGAGAGGCGCGACGTCCTCGTCGCAGGGCGCGCCGAGGCCGCCAGAGGGTGACGGGGAAGAAGAGGCGACCTCACACCCGGGGGAAGGAGGACCCGCGACGGGGGGAGTCAAGCCGCAGCCCAAGCGGCTACGCCAGACCATCCTCGAGGGCTCCATGAAGCTTCAGTGCCCCCTGAAGGACGCCATCGAGGCTGGAGCCCGAGTCGGTCCGGGCGTGAAGGCGATCCCCACGGTGAAGTAAGTATCTTCGGTTAAGCCTTGCTTCCTTGTTTGCGGGGTTTGCAAGTGGCGCATATCGATCTTCTGCAGGTCCAAGAAGAAGGTCTTGACGAGACCTGCCTCGGTTGGTGGAGCGGCAACCACAAGAGTGATGGCGTGTAAGACACACACGTCCGTTGGGAACCCCAAGAGGAAGGTGTGATGCGTACAGCAGCAAGTTTTCCCTCAGAAAGAAACCAAGGTTTATCGAACCAGTAGGAGCCAAGAAGCACGTTGAAGGTTGTTGGTGGAGGAGTGTAGTGCGGCGCAACACCAGGGATTCCGGCGCCAACGTGGAACCTGCACAACACAATCACATAACTTTGCCCCAACGTAACAGTGAGGTTGTCAATCTCACCGGCTTGCTGTAAACAAATGATTAGATGTATAGTGTGGATGATGATGGTTGTTTGCGAGGACCGGTAAAGAACAATTGCAGCAGATTGTATTTCAGATGTAAAGAATAGGACCGGGGTCCACAGTTCACTAGTGGTGTCTCTCCCATAAGATAGCAGATGTTGGGTGAACAAATTACAGTTGGGCAATTGACAAATAAAGAAGGCATAACAATGCACATACATATATCATGATGAGTACTATGAGATCTAATCAAGGCATTACGACAAAGTACATAGACCGCTATCCAGCATGCATCTATGCCTAAAAAGTCCACCTCAGGTTATCATCCGAACCCCCTCCAGTATTAAGTTGTAAACAACAGACAATTGCATTAAGTATGGTGCGTAATGTAATCAACACAAATTTCCTTAGACAAAGCATCGATGTTTTATCCCTAGTGGCAACAGCACATCCACAACCTTAGAACTTTCTGTCACTGTCCCATATTTAATGGAGGCATGAACCCACTATCGAGCATAAATACTCCCTCTTGGAGTCACAAGTATCAACTTGGCCAAAGCCTCTACTAGCAACAGAGATCATGCAAGAACATAAATAACATATATGATAGATTGATAATCAACTTGACATAGTATTCAATATTCATCGGATCCCAACAAACACAACATGTAGGATTACAGATAGATGATCTTGATCATGATAGGCAGCTCACAAGATCTAACATGATAGCACAATGAGGAGAAGACGACCATCTAGCTACTGCTATGGACCCATAGTCCAGGGGTGAACTACTCACACATTGATCCGGAGGCGATCATGGCGATGAAGAGACCACCGGGAGATGATTCCCCTCTCCGGCACGGTGCCGGAGGCGATCTCCTGAATCCCCCGAGATGGGATTGGCGGCGGCGGCGTCTCTGGAAGGTTTTCCGTATCGTGGCTCTCGGTACTGGGGGTTTCGCGACGGAGGCTTTAAGTAGGCGGAAGGGCAGGTCAGAAGGCGCCACGGGGGCCCCACGCAACAGGGCTGCGCGGGCCCCTTGCTGGCCGCGCCGCCCTAGTGTGGCGGCGCCCCGTGGCCCCACTTCGCAAGTCCTCCGGTCTTCTGGAAGCTTCGTGGAAAAATAGGCCCCTGGGCGTTGATTTCGTCCAATTCCGACAATATTTCCTTACTAGGATTTCTGAAACCAAAAACAGCAGAAAACGACAAGCGGCTCTTCGGCATCTCGTCAATAGGTTAGTGCCGGAAAATGCATAATAATGACATATAATGTGTATAAAACATGTGATCATCATAAAAGTAGCATGGAACATAAGAAATTATAGATACGTTTGAGACGTATCAAGCATCCCCAAGCTTAGTTCCTACTCACCCTCGAGTAGGTAAACGATAACAAAGATAATTTACGAAGTGACATGCTATCATAATCTTGATCATACTATTGTAAAGCATATGAGATGAATGCAGCGATTCGAAGCAATGATGAAGATAATGAGTAAACAAATGAATCATATAGCAAAGACTTTTCATGAATAATACTTTCAAGACAAGCATCAATAAGACTTGCATAAGAGTTACTCATAAAGCAATAAATTCGAAGTAAAGGCATTGAAGCAACACAAAGGAAGATATAAGTTTCAGCGGTTGCTTTCAACTTCAACATGTATATCTCATGGATATTTGTCAACACAAAGCAATATAACAAGTGCAATAAGTAAACATGTAAGAATCAATGCACACGAGTTGATACAAGTGTTTGCTTCAGGATAGAAAGAATAGGCAAACCGACTCAACAATAAAGTAGAAGATAGGCCCTTCGCAGAGGAAGCATTGATTACTATATTTGTGCTAGAGCTTTTCATTTTGAAAACAAGAAACAATTTTGTCAACGGTAGTAATAAAGCATATGTGTTATGTATAAGATATCCTATAAGTTGCAAGCCTCATGCATAGTATACTAATAGTGCTCGCACCTTGTCCTAATTAGCTTGGATTAACACTGATTATCATTGCATAGCATATGTTTCAACCAAGTGTCACAAAGGGGTACCTCTATGCCGCCTGTACAAAGGTCTAAGGAGAAAGCTCGCATTGGATTTCTCGCTTTTGATTATTCTCAACTTAGACATCCATACCGGGACAACATAGACAACAGATAATGGACTCCTCTTTAATGCATAAGCATTCAACAACGAGTTAATATTCTCATAAGAGATTGAGGATTGATTGTCCAAACTGAAACTTCCACCATGAATCATGGCTTTAGTTAGCGGCCCAATGTTCTTCTCTAACAGTATGCATACTCAAACCATTTGATTGTGAGCACCGCCCTTACTTCAGACAAGACGAACATGCATAGCAACTCACATGATATTCAACAAAGGTAAAAGTTGATGGCGTCCCCAGAAACATGGTTATCGCTCAACAAGCAACTTATTAAGAAATAAGACACATAAGTACATATTCTTCACCACGATAGTTTTTAAGCTATTTTCCCATGAGCTATATATTGCAAAGGTAAAGAATAGAAATTTAAAGGTAGCACTCAAGTAATTTACTTTGGAATGGCGGAAAAATACCATGTGGTAGGTAGGTATAGTGGACACAAATGGCATAGTATTTGGCTCAAGGATTTGGATGCACGAGAAGAATTCCTCTCAATACAAGGCTAGGCTAGCAAGGTTGTTTGAAGCAAACTCAAGTATAAAAGGTGCAGCAAAGCTCACATATGAACATATTGTAACTATTATAAGACTTTATATTGTCTCCTTGTTGTTCAAACACCTCAACCAGAAAATATCTAGACTCTAGAGATCAATCATGCAAACCAAATTTCAATAAGCTCTATGTAGTTATTCATTAATGGGTACAAGGTACATGATGCAGGAGCTTAAACAAGATCTATATGAGCACAACAATTGCCAAGTATCACATTATTCAAGACATTAAACCATTTACCACATGCGGCATTTTCCGTTTCCAACCATATAACAATTAATGAAATAGTTCAACTTCGCAATGAACATTAAAGATAAAGCTAAGAACATATGTGTTCATACGAAACAGCGGAGCGTGTCTCTCTCCCAAACAAAGAATGCTAGGATCCGATTTATTCAAGCAAAACAAAAATAAAAACAAACAGACGCTCCAAGTAAAGCACATAAGATGTGACGGAATAAAAATATAGTTTCACTAGAGGAACCTGATAAGTTGCCGATGAAGAAGGGATGCCTTGGGCATCCCCAATCTTAGACAGCTTGAGTCTTCTTAAAATATGCGGGGATGAACCACGGGGGCATCCCCAAGCTTCGACTTTTCACTCTTCTTGATCATATTGTATCATCCTCCTCTCTTGACCCTTGAAAACTTCCTCCACACCAAACTCGAAACAAACTCATTAGAGGGTCAGTGCATAATTCATATGTTCAGAGGTGACATAATCATTCTTAACACTTCTGAACATTGCAAAAAGCTACTGAAAGTTAATGGAACAAAGAAATCCATCAAACATAGCAAAACAGGCAATGCGAAATAAAAGGCAGAATCTGTCAAAACAGAACAGTTCGTAAAGACGAATTTTAAAGTGGCACCAGACTTTCTCATATGAAAATTCCAAAATTTAATGAAAGTTGCGTACATATCTGAGGATCACGCACGTAAATTGGCAGATTTTTTTGATTTTTCTACAGAGACTACTGCTCAAATTCGTGACAGCAAGAAATCTGTTCCTGCGCAGTAATCCAAATCTAGTATTGGCTTTACTATCAAAGACTTTACTTGGCACAACAATGCAATAAAATAAAGATAAGGAGAGGTTGCTACAGTAGTAAACAACTTCCAAGACTCAAATATAAAATAAAGTGCAGAAATAAAATAATGGGTTGTCTCCCATAAGCGCTTTTCTTTAACGCCTTTCAGCTAGGCGCAGAAAGTGTGTATCAAGTATTGTCGAGAGATGAAGCATCGACATAGGTGTTGGGAGTTTTCTCAACTATGCATTTTATCTTATCTATGTGAGTTTTAGAGGCTCCCTTTTCATTATTCTTAGGTTTGCTATCCTCGTCAAACAAATTTTCAGGTACAAGCCAACCATAGTTATTTTCTAGAGCGTCATTCATTCCTAGGAGCTTACAAGGTATTGTTGTCTTAATCTCCCCACCATCATCAATATTATTAGTGTACCTTACTCTCTCCATGTCCATCTTTTCAAGGATACTAACAAAATTGGTATAAGAGCCAAGCATATTGTATTTAATAAAGACCTTTCTAGGCTCTCTTGCTACACCACCAAATTCTTTAAGAAGGGTTTCTAAGACAAAATCTTTCTTTTCTCCCTCCTCCATATCACCAAGTGTGAGAAACATGTGTTGGATTATAGGATTAAGATTAACAAATTTAGTTTCCAACATGCGAACTAAAGAAGCAGCAGCAATTTCATAAGTAGGAGCAAGTTCTACCAAGTGTCTATCTTCAAAATCTTCAGCGGTACTAACATGAGTGAAAAAATCTTCTATATTATCTCTCCCAATTATAGACCCTCGTCCTACCGGTATGTCTTTCGGAGTGAACTTAGGAGGAAACATGATGAAATAAACTAAAGGTAAATAAAGTAAATGCAAGTAACTAATTTTTTTGTGTTTTTGATATAGAGAGCAAGACAGTAAATAAAGTAAAACTAGCAACTAATTTTTTTGTGTTTTGATATAAGAAGCAAACAAAGCAGTAAATAAAGTAAAGCTAGACAAAAACAAAGTAAAGAGATTGGATGTGGGAGACTCCCCTTGCAGCGTGTCTTGATCTCCCCGGCAACGGCGCCAGAAAAAATGCTTGATGGCGTGTAAGACACACGTCCGTTGGGAACCCAAAGAGGAAGGTGTGATGCGTACAGCAGCAAGTTTTCCCTCATAAAGAAACCAAAGTTTATCGAACCAGTAGGAGCCAAGAAGCACGTTGAAGGTTGTTGGTGGAGGAGTGTAGTGCGGCGCAACACCAGGGATTCCGGCGCCAACGTGGAACCTGCACAACACAATCACAGAACTTTGCCCCAACGTAACGGTGAGGTTATCAATCTCACCGACTTCGTTGTAAACAAAGGATTAGATGTATAGTGTGGATGATGATGGTTGTTTGCGAAGAACGAGTAAAGAACAATTGCGGCAGATTGTATTTCGGATGTAAAGAATAGGACCGGGGTCCACAGTTCACTAGTGGTGTCTCTCCCATAAGATAGCGAGATGTTGGGTGAACAAATTACGGTTGGGCAATTGACAAATTAAGAAGGCATAACAATGCACATACATATATCATGATGAGTACTATGAGATCTAATCAGGGCATTACGACAAAGTACATAGACCGCTATCCAGCATGCATCTATGCCTAAAAAGTCCACCTTCAGGTTATCATCCGACCCACTCCAGTATTAAGTTGTAAACAACAGACAATTGCATTAAGTATGGTGCGTAATTGATACGTCTCAAACGTATCTATAATTTCTTATGTTCCATGCTACTTTTATGATGATACTCACATGTTTTATACACATTATATGTCATTATTATGCATTTTCCGGCACTAACCTATTGACGAGATGCCGAAGAGCCAATTGTTGTTTTCTGCTGTTTTTGGTTTCAGAAATCCTAGTAAGGAAATATTCTCGGAATTGGACGAAATCAACGCCTAGGGGCCTATTTTTCCACGAAGCTTCCAGAAGACCGGAGGACTTACGAAGTGGGGCCACGGGGCACCTCCACACTAGGGCGGCGCGGCCAGCAAGGGGCCCGCGCGGCCCTGTTGCGTGGGGCCCCCGTGGCGCCTTCTGACCTGCCCTTCCGCCTACTTAAAGCCTCTGTCGCGAAACCCCCAGTACCGAGAGCCACGATACGGAAAACCTTCCAGAGACGCCGCCGCCGCCAATCCCATCTCGGGGGATTCAGGAGATCGCCTCCGGCACCCTGCCGGAGAGGGGAATCATCTCCCGGAGGTATCTTCATCGCCATGATCGCCTCCGGATCGATGTGTGAGTAGTTCACCCCTGGACTATGGGTCCATAGCAGTAGCTAGATGGTCGTCTTCTCCTCATTGTGCTATCATGTTAGATCTTGTGAGCTGCCTATCATGATCAAGATCATCTATTTGTAATCCTTCATGTTGTGTTTGTTGGGATCCGATGAATATTGAATACTATGTCAAGTTGATTATCAATCTATCATATATGTTATTTATGTTCTTGCATGCTCTCCATTGCTAGTAGAGGCTCCGGCCAAGTTGATACTTGTGACTCCAAGAGGGAGTATTTATGCTCGATAGTGGGTTCATGCCTCCATTAAATGCGGGACGAGTGACGAGAAAGTTCTATGGTTGTGGATGTCTTGTTGCCACTAGGGATAAAACATCGATGCTTTGTCTAAGGATATTTGTGTTGATTACATTACGCACCATACTTAATGCAATTGTCCGTTGTTTACAACTTAATACTGGAGGGGTTCGGATGATAACCTCGAAGGTGGACTTTTTAGGCATAGATGCATGCTGGATAGCGGTCTATGTACTTTGTCGTATGCCCTGATTAAATCTCATAGTACTCATCATGATATATGTATGTGCATTGTTATTCCTTCTTTATTTGTCAATTGCCCAACTGTAATTTGTTCACCCAACATCTGCTATCTTATGGGAGAGACACCACTAGTGAACTGTGGACCCCGGTCCTATTCTTTACATCTGAAATACAATCTACTGCAATTGTTCTTTACTATTCTTCGCAAACAATCATCATCATCCACACTATACATCTAATCCTTTGTTTACAGCAAGTCGGTGAGATTGACAACCTCGAAGTTACGTTGGGGCAAAGTTCTGTGATTGTGTTGTGCAGGTTCCACGTTGGCGCCGGAATCCCTGGTGTTGCGCCGCACTACACTCCGCCACCAACAACCTTTAACGTGCTTCTTGGCTCCTACTGGTTCGATAACCTTGGTTTCTTATCGAGGAAAACTTGCTGTCGTGCGCATCACACCTTCCTCTTGGGGTTCCCAACGGACGTGTCATCTTCGCGCATCAAGACTGTTTTCTGGCGCCGTTGCCGGGGAACTGAAGAAAAGCTACACCACCAAGATTTCTAACTCCCACGTCAACTACACGCCAGCAGTAATGTAATCAACACAAATATCCTTAGACAAAGCATCGATGTTTTATCCCTAGTGGCAACAGCACATCCACAACCTTAGAACTTTCTGTCACTGTCCCAGATTTAATGGAGGCATGAACCCACTATCGAGCATAAATACTCCCTCTTGGAGTCACAAGTATCAACTTGGCCGAGCCTCTACTAGCAACGGAGAGCATGCAAGAACATAAATAACATATATGATAGATTGATAATCAACTTGACATAGTATTCAATATTCATCGGATCCCAACAAACACAACATGTAGGATTACGAGATAGATGATCTTGATCATGATAGGCAGCTCACAAGATCTAACATGATAGCACAATGAGGAGAAGACGACCATCTAGCTACCGCTATGGACCCATAGTCCAGGGGTGAACTACTCACACATCGATCCGGAGGCGATCATCGCGATGAAGAGACCTCCGGGAGATGATTCCCCTCTCCGGCAGGGTGCCGGAGGCGATCTCCTGAATCCCCCGAGATGGGATTGGCGGCGGCGGCGTCTCTGGAAGGTTTTCCGTATCGTGGCTCTCGACGCGGGGGTTTCGCGACAGAGGCTTTAAGTAGGCGGAAGGGCAGGTCAGAAGGCGCCACTGGGGCCCCACGCAACAGGGCCGCGCGGGCCCCTTGCTGGCCGCGCCGCCCTAGTGTGGCGGTGCCCCGTGGCCCCACTTCGTAAGTCCTCCGGTCTTCTGGAAGCTTCGTGGAAAAATAGGCCCCTGGGCGTTGATTTCGTCCAATTCCGAGAATATTTCCTTACTAGGATTTCTGAAACCAAAAACAGCGAGAAACAAGAATCGGCTCTTCGGCATCTCGTCAATAGGTTAGTGCCGGAAAATGCATAATAATGACATATAATGTGTATAAAACATGTGAGTATCATCATAAAAGTACCATGGAACATAAGAAATTATAGATACGTTTGGGACGTATCAAAGAGCTGCCGAGGCGAAGAAGGCGGCCGACCTGAAGAAGGCCGCCGAGTCGAAGAAGACGGCCGCCGACCCCGCGGGCATGGGCTCGTCCCGAGAAGAACCCGCCGTCGCGGGTAAGGCGGTGGATGCGACTGCCAGCTCCGCCGAGCCCGTTGCCGAAATCTACCCCTTGGCCAGCGTAGGTCGTGACGGGGCGACGAACGCGGCCGTGGGCTCAGACGCCGCTCCCCCGGTGGTAGAAGAGGAGACAGCGAGCACCGGGTCGACTGAGGCCCAGGGCGCGGACGTTGTGCCACCCGTGGTCGAAGAAGGTACCGCTGAGGGGGGCGGCCTCTCGGCGACAAGGAAGGAGCGTCGGTCCAAGGTCGCTAGGGACCAAGCGCGCCCTAGCGACCCCGAGGCGCGAACGGAGGAAGCGCCGTCGACCGAGGCGGTGTTGCAGGCGGGCGGAGCGGCCGAGTCGCGCCGTCCTCCGCCGTCGACTTTGTCCTTCACTGAGCTCCACACAGCGCTCGGTGAAGTTCACGTGGTAGGCATTCCTTTACTCGCAGTCCAGTCCTCCCCAGTCCCCGATGGTCGACTTGGGCTGAAGGGGCGAGTCGAGGCTCTTTTTATACCTGGACTGTTGCTGTTGTTGTTGACGTTCGCCCGTCTCCTGCGCAGGCGGAGGTGAAGCGATTGACGGCGCTCGTGGAGGAGGCGGCGCAGAAGAACCGCAAGCTTATCGCTCTGGGCAGTAAGTTGTTTCTCTCATCTCCCCTTTTTGGTTCGTCGTGCGCATGTACGTGGATTAGTTCTCATCGCCTCCTGTTTTCTGTAGCAGAGGCGCAGGCGAAGGCGCTTGCCGAGGCCCGTGAAGGATTCGTAAAGGAATCCTTCTACCGGGAAGCCGAGTTCCGGGCGACGCAGGCCGAGGAGGCGAGGAAGAAGGCGAAGGCGGAGGTTGCGGACCTTACGAAGGTCCTGGAGGACAAGAGTAGGGAGCTTGAAGACGTCATCGCGGAGTACAAGGGGAAGCTGGAGTCCGCGACAGAGGCGAGGGATGCTGCTCGGGGGGCCGCAACGTCTCTTCGGGAGGAGGTTGCGGCTTTGAAGCTGCAGCATGCCAAGGAGCTTGCCGCGGAGAAGGAGGCATCCGACGGCATTGTCCTAGCGGTGCAGGCCGAGAAGACCAGCTTCGAGGCGTTTGTCCGCGAGATGTCGCGGCAGCTACTTGGTAAGTTCTTGCAATCCTCCGTTGAACTTTTGTTGATCGCCGGGTGGGCGAGTCTGCCTCGGGGGTTAGTACCCGAGCGTGGCGAGTCCGCCCCGGGGGCCAGTCCCCGAGTGTGGCGAGTCCGCGGCGGGGGCCAGTCCCCGAGCGTGGCGAGTCCGCACCGGGGGCCAGTTCCCGAGCGTGGCGAGTCCGCACCGGGGGCCAGTCCCCGAGCGTGGCGAGTCCGCAGCAAGGGCCAGTCCCCGAGCGTGGCGAGTCCGCACCGGGGGCCAGTCCCCGAGCGTGGCGAGTCCGCAGCAAGGGCCAGTCCCCGAGCGTGGCGAGTCCGCGTCAGGAGCGAGTTCTGACTTGAACTTTTTTGTTGGTTTTCAGGCCAATGTGAGCTCGTGGAGACAGCGACCCCTCGGGACTGCCTGTCGACTGCGACCGCGCGCATCATCTCCTGTGCGGGGGAGATACTGTCGGCGCTCCAGTACCTGAGTCCGCGGGAGGTGATCCCGCGGGACACGCCGTCGGTCTTCAAGGCTGTCTCCAACATCCCGGCGGTTGTCGACTGGCTCCGCCGTTCTTCTTGCCGCGTGGGCATCACCATGGCACTGAGCATGGTGCTGGCTCATTACTCAGAGGGATTCGACGTGGAAGAGGTCACGACTGGCTTCCCGTCGGAGACTGGCGAGTTTGACGTCGCCGAAGTGCTTCGCTTGATGGAGGCGGTGCGCCCGTACGCCGACCGGGTGTTGGCGACTGCGGACTTGGAGACGCACCTTGTCAGCCAGTCGGCACCAGAGGACGCGGGGAAGGAGGCTGGCCTGGTGGACTTCCCTGTGGAGCGCTTGTTCCATGCCGCGGCTACCAACTCCTTGTGCACCTACCCAGTCGTCCGGTACACCCCGAAGTTTCGTCATGGCGATGGTGGTGCCGAGCCGGTCGTGGAGGAGAACCCAGGACCGTCCAAGTAGGGGCGGGGCTTGTAGACCTGTAGATGATGATACCCAAGTTCCTGCGAGCACATGACTCGTGGGTGTTAGTTGTAAATAAAGGACTAGCTTTTGCTTAATTATGGTTTGGCGACCACTTTTGATGTACTGAAACGTATTGGAGGTGCTTTTTTTGTTTGAGTGTGTATTGGGGCCCGACTCTCCATGGCCAGGGGGGCCAGTCGCCATGCGACCCCAATGAAGGCTATCGACTTGACTGTTTTCCTTGTCGAGCTGGGCGTCCCCAGTCGTAGTACGTAGTCTTTTTAGTGCGAATAGAAGCCTCATGGGTGGAGGAGTGGATCGGTTATGTTGCGCTGTTTGCATGTAGCGCGCCTCTCGTCGTGGCTCGGTGAACCAGTCGCTTGGCGACTCCAAAGGGGGTTCTTGGTGGCGTTGTTCCTTGTCGAGTCACGGGTCCGTTCTGCGGGGTCCCTGGTCGAAGTACTTAGCCGTTCAAGTCACCAGCCTAAGGTAGAGGAAGGCGTTGGTGTGCTGTATAGCGTAGCACTACACGATTGCTGTGCCCCGAAGGGCTAGTCAGGCATGTGACCCTGCTGTAGGTTCCAGTCGCCATTTTCACCTGACGGCGTGAGGGACGGGGGGTAGCCGGGCCAGGTGTTGTGACCGGTTTGCCCGCCGTGCCCTTGTTAGCCGGGCTACTTGGCCGATCTTAGACTTTCTCTTCCAGCAGCAGCAATCGAAGGTCTCCCAGTACCGAGTCGCGTGTCATAGCAACTGGGCTCGTTTTAATGAGATGGGAGATACGGTTGACTGGCGAACAGTGGAGAGGCGATCAGCGTTGGAGAATGATGCAATCGGCGACTTTTGATTAATCTCTGATTTTGTGCGTTACATGTCTCCTTTAGGTGTAGAACCGGCGGAGGAGATTGACGTTCCAGGGGCGCTCCACCTCTCGGGTGAGTGGTTCGCCTTTGTCGTCCTTGCGGACGTCGGTGAGGTAGTAGGAGTCATTGCCGAGTATGCGGCTGACGGCGAAAGGTCCTTCCCATGGAGGGGAGAGCTTGTGCATGCCTTTCTTGTCTTGGATTAGCCGGAGCACGAGGTCACCTACTTGGAAGGAGCGACTGCGAACGCGACGACTGTGGTAGCGGCGGAGGCCTTGCTGATAGATGGCAGTCCTGGAGCCTCTTCATCCATACCGCTTCATCCATACCGCTTCCGATGAAGCCTCTGAAGCCGCTATGTATTCCGATTCTGTTGAAGACTTCGCCACCGTGCACTGCTTCGAGCTGCACCAGCTTACTGCAGCACCATTCAATATA
This sequence comes from Lolium rigidum, assembly GCF_022539505.1. Lineage (NCBI taxonomy): Eukaryota > Viridiplantae > Streptophyta > Magnoliopsida > Poales > Poaceae > Lolium > Lolium rigidum. The sequence continues at coordinate 81,702,535 of NC_061510.1, forward strand.
AACACGTACCCAGATTGAGACTTAGAGTCATCAGGATCAGTGTTCCAACTTGCATCGGTGTAACTGGTTACAGCGAGCTCTTGGTCACCTCCATAACAAAGAAACATATCCTTAGTTCTTTTCAAGTACTTCAGGATATTCTTGACCGCTGTCCAGTGTTCCATTCCCGGATCACTTTGATATCTGCTAGTCAAACTAACTCGCATGTGCTATATCCGGTCTAGTACACAGCATGGCATACATGATAGAGCCTCATCGCCGAGGCATAGGGGATGTGATTCATCCTCTCTCTTTCTTCTGCCGTAGCCGGACCTTGAGTCTTGCTCAAGACCTTACCTGGCAACATAGGTAAGAATCCTTTTTTACTTTCATCCATTCTAAACTTCTTTAGAATCTTGTCCAGGTATGTACTCTGTGAAAGCCCTAATAGGCGTCTTGATCTATCTCTATAAATCTTGATGCCTAAAATGTATGCTGCTTCACCAAGGTCCTTCATTGAAAAACACTTATTCAAATAACCTTTTACACTGCTTAATAGTTCTATATCATTCCCAATCAATAATATGTCATCTACATATAATATCAGGAATGCTACAGAGCTCCCACTCACTTTCTTGTAAATACAGACCTCTCCATGGCACTGTATAAACCCGAAGTCTTTGATCACTTTATCAAAACGTCGGTTCCAACTCCTGGATGCTTGCTTCAGTCCATAAATAGAACGCCGAAGTTTGCATACCTTGTCAGCATTTTTAGGACCGAAAAAACCTTTGGGTTGTACCATATACAACTCTTCCTCAATGTCACCATTAAGGAACGCTGTTTTGACATCCATCTGTCAAATCTCATAATCGAAAAATGCAGCTATTGCTAACAAAATCCTCACAGATTTTAGCTTCGCTACAGGTGAGAAAGTCTCATCGTAGTCAACACCTTGAATTTGTCGGAAACCCTTTGCGACAAGTCGAGCTTTATAGACAGTAACATTACCATCAACATCTGTTTTTCTCTTGAAGATCCATTTATTCTCGACAGCCTTACGACTATCAGGTAATTCTACCAAAGTCCATACTTTGTTATCATACATGGATCCCATTTCGGATTTCATGGCTTCTTGCCATTTGTTGGAATCTGGGCTCATCATCGCTTCTTCATACGTCGCAGGGTCCTCATCATTGTTGTCCACAATCATGACATTTAGACAAGGATCATACCAGATCAGAGTGGCACGTTCCCTTGTCGATCCGCGAGGTTCGGTAGATATCTCGCTCGAAGTTTCATGATCATTATCATTAGCTTCCTCTCGTTACCGGTGCAGACGGTACAGGAACATCTTCCGATCTGCACTACTCGATCAACGAGAGAAGGTTCGAGTAACCTCGTCGAGTTCTACTTTTCTTCCAAGTCACTTCTTTAGTGAGAAATTCTTTCTCAAGAAAGGTTCCGTTCTTAGCAACAAAGATTTTTCCTTCGGATCCGTGATAGAAAGTATACCCAATAGTTTCCTTAGGGTATCCTATGAAGACGCATTTCTCCGCTTTGGGTTCTAGCTTGTCCGGTTGTAACTTTTTTACATAGGCTTCGCAACCCCAAACTTTAAGGAACGACAACTTAGGTTTCTTATTAAACCATAATTCATACGGTGTCGTTTCAACGGATTTAGATGGTGCCCTATTTAAAGTGAATGCAGCTGTCTCTAATGCATAACCCCAAAACGATAACGGCAAATCAGTAAGAGACATCATAGAACGAACCATATCTAAGAGAGTTCGATTACGACGTTCGGACACACCATTACGCTGTGGTGTTCCCGGCGGTGTCAATTGTGAAAGTATTCCGCATTTCTTTAAATGCATGCCAAACTCATAACTCAGATATTCGCCTCCGCGATCAGAACGCAGAAACTTGATCTTCTTGTTACGTTGATTTTCTACTTTACTTTGGAATTCCTTGAACTTCGGAAAAGTTTCGAATTTATGTTTCATGAAATATATATACCCATATCTACTCAGATCATCCGTGAAGGTTAGAACATAACGATAACCACCGCGCGAGGCTACACTCATTGGTCCGCACACATCGGTATGTATGATTTCCAATAAGTCTATAGCTCGCTCCATAATACCAGAGAATGGAGTCTTAGTTATTTTTCCCATTAGACATGCTTCACATCTATCAAGTGACTCAAAGTCAAGTGACTCAAGTAGTCCATCGGAATGGAGTTTCTTCATGCGTTTCACTCCAATATGACCAAGACGACAGTGCCACATATAAGTTAGAATTATCATTCAATTTAATTCGCTTAGCATCAATTTTATGAACATGTGTATCACTACTATCGAGATTTAATAGAAATAAACCATTCTTCTCAGGCGCTTGACCATAAAAGATATTATTCATAAAAATAGAACAACCATTATTCTCAGACTTGAATGAATAACCGTCTTGTATTAAACAAGATCCAGATATAATGTTGATGCTCAACGCAGGCACTAAATAACAATTATTGAGGTTTAAAACTAATCCCGAAGGTAGATGTAGAGGGAGCGTGCCGACAGCGATCACATCGACCTTGGATCCATTTCCAACGTGCATCGTCACTTCATCCCTCGATAGGCTTCGTTTATTCCGTAGTTCCTGTTTCGAGTTACAAATGTGAGCAACCAAACCAGTATCAAATACCCATGCACTAGTACGAGAACCAGTAAGATAAACATCTATAACATGTATATCAGATATACCTTTCTTCTTCTTGACAAGGCCGCTCTTCAGATCAGCCAAGTACTTGGGGCAATTACGCTTCCAGTGCCCCTTCCCATTGCAGTAATAGCACTCAGTATCAGGTTTAGGGCCACCCTTAGGCTTCTCAGGAGGCGCGGCAGCTTTCTTGCCGCCCTTCTTGAAGTTGCCCTTCTTAGGTTTTCCTTGTTTCTTGAAACTGGTGGTCTTGTTGACCATCAACACTTGGTGCTCTTTTTGTATCTCAATCTCAGCAGATTTTAGCATGGAGAAGAATTCAGGTAACTCCTTGTTCATGTTCTGCATATTGTAGTTCATCACAAAGTTCTTGTAACTAGGTGGCAGTGATTGAAGGACACGATTAATCCCCAGTTTGTTAGGAATCACTATTCCCAAGTCACAGAGTTTCTTCGCATGCCCGGTCATGGCGAGCATGTGCTCACTAACGGAGCTGCCCTCTTCCATCATGCAACTGAAGAAGTGTTTCGATGCTTCATAGCATTCCACGGCCGCATGAGTTTCAAAAATAGCTTTCAACTCATTGACCAACTCATGCGGATCGTGGTGCTCAAAACGTTTTTGAAGATCGGCTTCCAGACTGCATAGGATGGCACACTGAACTTGAGAGTACCGAGTTTTCCGAGTTTCGTAAACATTCTTTACTTCATCGGATTCAGTTTGTGCAGGTGGGGAACCTAGCGGTGCATCGAGCACATATTGCAAGTTTCCACCAGCGAGGAAAATCCTCACATGACGGAACCAGTCGGTGAAGTTGCTACCGTTGCTCTTAAGCTTTTCTTTCTCTAGAAACTGGTTAAAATTGATTGATGGGGACGCCATGATCTACAACATATATTTGCAATAGTTTAGACTAAGTTTATGACAAATTGAGTTCAAATTTTAATTCAAAAAAATTAAAAACTAAGTGAACTCCCACTCAAAACAATATCCCTTGTATTGTCTTAGTGATCACACGAACCAAATCCACTACACCAAGTCCGATCATCACGAGACAAGATGTAACTTCATTGGCGAACACTCAAAGTGTTCATCATATCAATCATATGACTCATGCTCTACCTTTCGGTATCCCGTGTTCCGAGACCATGTCTGTACATGCTAGGCTCGTCAAGGCAACCTTAGTATCCGCATGTGCAAATCTGGCTTGCACCCGTTGTATGCACATGTTGAATCTATCACACCCGATCATCACGTGATGCTTCGAAACGACAAGTCTTAGCAACGGTGCTACTAAGGATGAACACTTTATTATCTTGATATTTAGTGAGAGGGATCATCTTATAATGCTACCGTCGCGATCTAAGCAAAATAAGATGCATAAAAGGATTAACATCACATGCAATTCATTTGTGATATGATGTGGCCCTTTTGTCTTTGCGCCTTTGATCTTCATCTCCAAAGCACGGACATGATCTCCATCATCAACGGGCATGATCTCCATCATCGTCGGCGTAGCGTCAAGGTCAATGGCGCCGTCTTCATGATTGTTCTCCCATGTAGCAACTATTACAACTTCTTTCAAATACTACTCAACATGAAATTTAAAGACAACCATAAGGCTCCTGCCGGTTGCCACAATACAATAATGATCATCTCATACATATTCATCATCACATTATGGCCATATCACATCACCAAACCCTGCAAAAACAAGTTAGACGTCTCTAATTTGGTTTGCATATTTTACGTGGTTTAGGGTTTTCGAGTAAGATCCAATCTACCTACGAACATGAACCACAACGGTGATACTAGTGTTGTCAATAGAAAGAGTAAATTGGATCTTCACTATAGTAGGAGAGACAGACACCCGCAAAGCCACTTATGCAATACAAGTTGCATGTCGAGCGTGGAGCAAATCTCATGAACGCGGTCATGTAAAGTTAGCCCGAGCCGCTTCATCCCACTATGCCACAAAGATGCAAAGTACTCGAACTAAAGACAACAAAGCATCAACGCCCACAAAACAATTGTGTTCTACTCGTGCAACCAATCTATGCATAGACACGGCTCTGATACCACTGATGGGATTCGTAGCATAGAAAACAAAAAATTTCGTACCGCAAGAACGAAAACACAAGCCAAGATCTAATCTAGAAGACGGTAGAAACGAGGGGGTGACGAGACTAACCCTTGAAGATTTCCAAAGCCTACGAGATTAGATCTGATGTAGACTATCGTCCCCGTGCCGCAATCCCACAACACTTCCGCACTCTGGCCGCGCGCACGGTGTCGATGAAGCCCTTCCTCTCCCGTTCCAGCGCAGCGGAGGTGGGTAGATCTCTCCAAAGTCCAAAGAGCACGACGGCGGTGGTGGTGGAGGTGGAGGAAGAAAACCGGTGGCTTCGCCAAGCCCAGCCGCATGGTGGAGGGAGAGGCGCCAGAGAGGAGGCAATGATGGGGGGTGGCCGGCCACCCTCCTCTTTATATAGGGGGCCAAGCAAGGTGGCCCCCTCCCATCTAGGGTTAGGGGGCGGCGCGCAGAGGGGGAGAGGGCCTCCCCCCTGAAGGACCCCCCCAAGGAAACCCTAGGAATAGCCGCCCGGCCTTGGGGACATGTGCCTCGGCCCATTAGGCCGTGGAAGCTAATCCCGCCGGCCATGCCGTTAGGCCTCTTAGGTAACGGGCCCCATGGTGGACTCCTCCGGGAACCTTCTCAGAACCTTCTCCACCAATCACCTGAAAATCCTCGAACCCTTCGCAAACCCGGAATCAACTTCTCTTATGATGAATCCTATTCTGGACTATTCCGGACCCCTCCCCGCAGGACATCCCTGATCACATCCGAGACTCGAACAAATCTCTGCCTCCACACCACATCTGAAATCTACTTTATGCGACATCGAACCCAAGCGCGTCACCCTACGGTTCGCGAACTATGTAGACATGGTCGAGACTCCTCTCGAGCAACAACCAACAGTGGGATCCCGGAGATCGATATTGGTTCGATGATATTCTCAACCGATGACTTAGTGGATTCATTTAACCATTTACATACGATGCCAATTTTGTCACACGATATTTACTTGTCCTAGGTTTCAGTCACCGTACTCACTATACTCATCTAACCTCGTTATCGACAAGTACTTCTTTACTGTACTCATGTAGGTCATCTTCATGGATCCAACTGTATTGCATATTCCATTTAATATTCTGTGGTGCTGTCGCGCCTATATGGAAATGTTTCAAT
>NC_061510.1:81708581-81780597 GCF_022539505.1 Lolium rigidum
GTGTCAATGCGGGCATGAACCCACTATCGAGCATAAATACTCCCTCTTGGAGTTAAAAGCAAAAACTTGGCCAGAGCCTCTACTAGTAACGGAGAGCATGCAAGATCATAAACAACACATATGTAATAACTTGATAATTAACATGACATGGTATTCTCTATCCATTGGATCCCGACAAACACAACATAGAGTATTACAGATAGATGATCTTGATCATGTTAGGCAGCTCACAAGATCCAACAATGAAGCACAATGAGGAGAAGACAACCATCTAGCTACTGCTATGGACCCATAGTCCAGGGGTGAACTACTCACTCATCACTCCGGAGGCGACCATGGCGGTGTAGAGTCCTCCGGGAGATGAATCCCCTCTCGGCGGGTGCCGGAGGAGATCTCCGAGAATCCCCCGAGATGGGATCGGCGGCGGCGGCGTCTCAGTAAGGTTTTCCGTATCGTGGTTTTTTCGCATCAGGGGTTTCGCGACGGAGGCTTTAAGTAGGCGGAAGGGCAGAGTCGGGGGCCTGACGAGGGGCCCACACCACAGGGCGGCGCGGGCCTCCCCTTGGCCGCGCCGCCATGTGGTGTCGCCACCTCGTGGCCCCACTTCGTATGCTCTTCGGTCTTCTGGAAGGTTCGTGGCGAAATAGGCCCCTGGGTCTTTGTTTCGTCCAATTCCGAGAATATTTCGTTACTAGGATTTCGAAACCAAAAACAGTAGAAAACGGAACCGGCACTTCGGCATCTTGTTAATAGGTTAGTTCCAGAAAATGCACAAATATGACATAAAGTGTGCATAAAACATGTAGGTATCATCAATAATATGGCATAGAACATAAGAAATTATCGATACGTCGGAGACGTATCAGGGGGCAGACCCTCCCATTAGCCCATCTACGTCTCTCAAGGCAGCCCGCTGTCCAAACCCGGTTTGGGATGGTAAGCCAAGATAATAGCTTGCACTTGAGGGGGGGGGGATTCCTTCCATACAACCATCTCCATGGAAGAGCAGCGAATAGTTCTGGCGAATTGCGCCTTGTAGGCCGACGAGCAAGAGTATGCCCATTCGCGGTGAGCTTCGAAACAATAAAGTCCAACACATCATCTTGAAGAACGATTTGCGAGGTGTGTTGCCAAAGCAAGGTAAATTCTTGAAGGTTTTGGACCGAAAGGCCCACGGATATGTGAAGATGAAGGATCCAAGCGTCGTTGTTGATAGATTTCCGGACGTTCCAAGTTTTTCGCTTAGAGATAGCATAGATGGATGGTGCAATCCACTTGGATCTTAGTCCATCAGCCCAATGATCATCCCAAAAACTATCCTTATTTCCGTCTCTAATAGTGACTTTAGTCAACGAACAAAATAGCTCCAAGTCTTCCTTGTTGCAAGGGTTTTCTATTCCCACCCAAAGCTTATCAGGTCAAGTCCAAGCAAGCCACGGCCAACGTAGGCGTAAAGCTCTCACAAATTTATCCATGTTAAGGATACCCAATCCTCCAAGGTAGGTAGGGTGGCAAATCGCGGTCCAATTGTTTTGTGTTGGTCTATTTAGAATCATGGTAATGATATTACCTTTAATAATGCCAAATCTTTCAAGCTTTTACAAGTTATTGACAAAACTACATTGTGTCCATATGAGAGCATGCTGAAAATCATTGCTAGAGAAGCATTTATAATGTAACACACTAAGAAAGTGGACAAAAAGAGATTGTTAGCTCATCAACTATATCTTAGTGTGAATGAAAGTCCACTTTAATACCTTCAATTATTGGTGTAAATGACGGCATGGAACCTTCATTTTATGGAGTTTTCTCTATTAAACCATGTATTCTCACATGCTTAACACAAAAAATTACTTTCCGTAGAAAATGCATTCAACTTATAGTAGAGAAGTAATTTTAAACAAGTTAATTGGCTAAATATAATTGGAATGGTAGCAAGAAATATGTGTTTCGTGGTTGTGATGAAACGATCAAACACTTTTTTTGTATTCTTTTGTGCTGCTATTGTTGCCATTATAGGATTATGGGCACATATAGTTTGTCATCGTTAATTCTATAACAACGTAATAGTTTGTCGTTGTTAATCCTAAGGAAATAGCGACCATGATTCTGGCATTAATGACCACTTTTGCTGTAGCTAAAAGTATTTATGTGGTTGCGAATGTATCATTAATGGCCATTTTATGAATTATAATATTTAATGACTAGTCGCTTCGTCATTTTGATATTTTCAAGGATCAGTTTGTATGGCATCAACGTCTGACCACATTGATATTAGGTGCAGCCGTTCATGCATTACCACATTTCATTTCAAGCAAAGAAGTATTTTGGTTGAAAACATCCAAAATCTATAGTGTGATCAATAAACTTCGTTTTGTTGCCATAGAAAATTACAAAGACATGTATTTCCATGCATATGGAAAAGCGTTACAGCCAAATTTTACACTAGATCAGAAAATGTAGAAATACTAAAATGGTACTACTCCTATTGCACTGTCCATCATTCACAAATTTTGACTCGCCACTAGAAGTCTGTCCTTTGGTCCCGCGACAGATAAAAAAATGGTACAACTCTAGTATATATACCTTGCAGTGAAGAAAGAATGGGCTATCGAGACCGATATTAATTAATCCTAGATTTAGCAAAAGATGCTGGTGCTATTTGCAGAACAAAATAAGATTTGACTTTTTTCATTTAAATTGAGAAATATTGAACTTGGTGTTTATCTATCTACAATACTTATGAGTTTTCTTCCGAATCACAATTAATAGAGACATGAAAATATATAAGATTTGACTTTTTTCATTTATGAGTTTTCTTCTGAATCACAATAAATTGAGAAATACACATAGGAGTTGTAGCATAAAAATAATAACACTTAATAGAAACATGAAAATATATAATCACAATTATTATTGTCTCTAGGTAATATTTCCTTCACAACCATATATTGTTCAAAGTCAGGCAAAGCCAAACAAAGAAGCCGAACAAAGCTAGAAAAAAACCGCCCGGATACCACTAACCTCACGACACTGACTCCATGATACCACTAACCTCACAACACTGAATCCACTCGGATACCACTAACCGTAGGGTAAAAGACTGAAACAAATGAAAAGTACACAACTCGTAAGATAAGCCTTCGAGAAGGGATCATCGCACATCTGCTGATGATGACGTGTCTAACCATAGATCAATCCTAGTATTTTCATCTCCAAAGCCGAGGTTCCGACGCAGGTGCACATCGACATTGCCTAATCAACATTTTTTGTGTGTTCCATGACAGTGCACACAATCGAAGTTGCCTCTACCATGATCACTTCACTGGCAAACTCAAAGCCAGAAGTAAAAGAGATGTTGTTAATATGGAGGGAAAATAAAAGAATTTAATTATTATATAGAAATATTGCAATTTGTGGGAAAAAATGCAGAAAAATGTATGTGAGCATCAATCAATACAAATGACCGGTACTAAGCTTTCTTTTTCGACGAAAATATCTTCAGCGTGCAAAAAATGTCCACGGATGAACTCTTGAAGTTAAATGCAAAATCATTCCACCCGCTTGTAGCCCCTTCTACCAAAATGTTGCTAACTCGAAAGGTTTTAAGCCTCTATTTATTTTATTATGTTAAAGCAAGAACATAGCTAGGGGGATATGAGATCATGGCACCCTCAAGTTTTTTTAAAAACCCATAGATGTCAGGTGGATTTAAACACTAAATTATATTCTATGGCCTGAGAAGTACCTCACAAGTTGTGATATTTTCTTAGTTTACATCCCTACGAGTAGAATACATCTCATAGATGTGTAGATGTGATAATATTTTGTTGACCCTTCTTCATCAGTTTAAGCTTGTGGACATGATGCTCAGTGATAGACAGTCTCTGTTCCGATTCAAGCTGAGCAAAACAGATCATAGACGGAGCTTCTGTAAGTCAGGGGGCACTGCCCCCCTCCCCACTCACCTACCTTTAGACCAAGTTGTGAATAAAAACATATTCTTAAGGGCGTAGATGTATTTTTTATTTCACCCCTCAAATACTCACGTTTTGTCTTCCCCTTGCCCCTAGAAACATTTTTCAAGCTCCACTTATTTAGAGAGACCAACTATCAACACTATCCATCTCTCGAGCATCGAATTCTCCTGTAAGCCATGAATCAACAACATCTATAATCGTCTACATGCCCTATGAATCCTAGGCCCACTAAGCTAGGTGGATCATGTATTCCCCATTCCGAGCTACCACCGTAGGCCGCCTACCGCATGTGATCTCTCGGAAGATGACCGAGGAACTCTAGACATCTGACTCGGTGTTGGTCCTCCCGATGGTCTTGCATTTTGAGTCAAGGTATCCCATTGTGCCAGCTACAACCGTTGTCCATGATATTCCTCGGCCGTGTCGAGCTTGGCGAGCCTAAAGTCACGGAGCTTGTCGCTAAACTTCGCGTCTAGCATGATTTTGTTGGGCTTGATGTCCCAAAGGGAGCACAACGTTGTTGGCTTGGTGGATATGGATGTCGAGGCTGCGATTGGGCATTGACTTGTAAACGAGGGAGCAGATCGCTGCCAACGTGGCACCAGACCATGAGCAGCAAGAGGTTCTTGTGTTGAAGGCTGGTTATGACCATCCTCTAACGTGCACTCCTTCCTCTCCTGCTTGGATCCCTGTAAACTCTCTTGATAGCCACCTGAAGGTTCAGCTCGTCGAGGAATCATCTATGCACGGAGCGATGAAGGTGTATATACTAGTCTTTTTTTTTGCCGATTTCCGCTAATTAAGCTGTCAACTCTAACCTTCTCGATTAATAAAATTTACTTGTTTTAAAAAAAGACGTGAGATCTCATCACTACTCACTCTTTGGGTCAAAAAAGAGAACGTCTCTTCATGTCAAATATGCTACCTCAAACAAACGATCTCCATAATTGTGTCATGTGTGGTTCAAGGGTAATGAAACAAGATATCGTCTATTTATATATGCATGTCTTCTTTCTTCATACTCTCAGAACATCATTGGCACAACCAAGTACAAGTTGGGTCAATCTTGTTTCATAGATATTATGGTCCTCACTTTTGGGCAGTTCGAAAACACCAGCAGTGATTTTGTCATCAATGGGGTTTAACCAAATCTTTGCAGATGTAGTAGACAGTTCAAGTAGAAAATGCCATGGTTTTTCATAGGGCAAAGAGAAAAGGATTGTCATATTTCCCAACCATTGGTTATGAATGGGCAGCTTCATGTGATCGGGGCCTCGTCATTTGACCTTTTTTTATTCCCTTCCATGATGTACAATTTTATTCTTATTAAATTATTAATATGTGCATTACAAATAGTCTTACTATTTCTCGTAAGAGACAAATTGTGTAGCACATGTTCGAAGCTTCATTATGTCTGGCCCAAGGCGACTTTTATACAATAAAACTTATACGTACGGACGCAAATCAAAAAGCTTTCATAGCTCAGTTGGTTAGAGCACCCGTTTAGTAAGCGGGAGGTCTTGAGTTCAACTCTCAATGAAAGCACAGTTTTTATCTCATTGTGTAATTTTTTCAACCAACGCAGAATAGCTTTTTATCTCATTGTGTAATTTTTCCAACCAACGCAGAATAGCCACATTTTTCACAAAAACAGATCTTGCCGAACAGAACCGGTAGCCCGAGCAATCGCGCTATGCCAGTTGCGACTTGCGAAGCAGGCAGTTCATCTGCACTTGCTATCCACTGGAGCTCTGCAATGATGGAGCACCGGAAAGGCACCCGTCTGTCTAACTGGACGGCGCGGAGCTCACCGGAGCCAGATATGCAGCCACTTCGCACACGCGAGGTCACTGAGCGCGAGGCAACGAGCGGGTCACGATTTCTCAAAATAATTGCAGAGATATTGGATCCTGCACTAACTGAACGATGAGAAATGTGAGCCTCTGAACGATGCCCCGACGCTCTCGACAGCCGTCACCATCATTGCAGACAAGAAACAGGTGTGCGGATCCATAGTAAGACCTGAAGATTGATGACATCCGTGTGCGCCTACTCGATCGGGCGGTGACATAGAAAGCTCAGCCGAAGCCTATCGTATCCATCCATTCCACTAACAAATGATGAGTTTGCCCTAATGATTTAAACAGTCCACATAACACAAAGAGCAACGACAGAGGTGAAACAGATTACCGCCATAACTGAAAGATAGATTTAGAGAATTTCAACTTTGCCAAACAAGACGACTGCGCTGTAGTGTCTCTCCTATTATAGCATGTATGCTGATACAAAAGGATCAATGATAGGCTGGTAGCTGATTTCGGGGTATGAGACTGCCTCAGCCTTCACGCAATGCCAGATCCAGGTCGCATTATCTTATCCACTACCAAATATGTTCAGCAACTGCAACAAGCAATGCAAGAACAGAACCACATTTACCTTTCGTTAGCAGGCCTTCTTAATCGACGGACATGAAGGCCCTTGTGCTAGTGCTACAGATCAGAGCGGGACATGGAGAAGAGGAGGAGCAATCCAAAGAATTTAACCACGTTAGCCAATGAAACATCGCAAGGTAACTTGGAAGTTCCCAAAAAAAAAACAGAAAATGAATAACTTCTAAACTTCAGAATCAACCACACTGAGGCCATTCAGGAGCCCCTCAAAATTACCTTGAAAATGAAATACACCCATCTTTCAGTTCCTACTTCTCTCTGCTCTCTAATAACCAAAAACTAGAAGAAAAAAGCAGTTTAAACTTGGGAGAATTCCGCAAAGGTATCCTCCAAACATTAAATTACACCGTAGCAAAAATAACCTTAAGTTGCAAAATTCAACAAGGACAGAACAGGCCGAGCGGCCGGCACCGAGAATGCCGTAGATCCGTCCGGCAAGAAGATGCCTCCGACCATCCGTATACGCCTGCTCCCACCCCTAACCTTCTGCTCGTCTCATTGCCAGTAGTAGGAAACTAGGAATGATGCATGCTTGCCTGGCTCCACCCTGTCTGCCAATGGTGGTGGCGGCGGCGCCGCCCTCCTGCGCCTACATTGGACGAGGCGCCCTCACGAGGCTATGGGAGGGAGAGAGGGGAGGATTTGCTCATCCCAGATGTCGGTCGCCGCGCTCGCCATGGCGAAGAGACGAGCGGAGGCGAGGACATGGAGGCGGAAACGAAGGAAGCGTTTTGCTTGCTTTATTGTCACAGGGCGAGGGGAACCTGGACTTGGCATGTGACCGTTTGCATGTGTGTATGGGGCTTGCCAGCCGCTGAAGACGTACAGACTTGGTCTATGGACCGATTGTGAACACTGTACAAACAAGTACCTTGTCATTTTAGTTCTTTTTAATCGTTCACTCTTTTCTTTCATCCTATCGTTCCTGCATTCCATTATGGAATTTATAAATTTTTCATAGATCAAGAAGGATCCCAAATCAAAACTTGAAATTTGTTTTCCTTGCGTTATGAAAGGCTAAAACGGAACACAAATAGACCTCTATCCATGATTGAGATGTAGCACATGGGATTATGACGATTTGTCCTTGCATAATTTGCAAGACAGTGACCTGTCCTTACCTGTTGACGATCTACTTCGACAAAAGAGCAAACTCTATCTTGCCTTCATTTAACATTATAATTTGTATAGCATATAACCTATATACACAATTTGCAATTTGATGGTCAAAGCACCTTGCATTTTTTTTACAGAGGAAGTCATAAAGTAGTGTGATGATCTCTAATTTAGAGCTCATTTGATGCAAAGGAATATCAAATGATTTGTGGAGGATTTGATCCCTTGGGAAAAAAATACTCATATATTGATTGTATGATCCACATGTTTGGAATCCTTAGGATTTTTCCCAAAGGATTCAATTGCAATCTTGTTTAAAGGAAATTTTCATCCACTTCAACCTCATGTTAGAAGTCATTGTGATCGAAACACATACTTGACCTAAATTCTTGTAGTTTTTAATCTTTCAGAATTCAAGAGGACATGCCACCCCAATTCTATGCTTTTTTTTTGCTTTACTTTTTGAGAAACCTACTCAGAGAGGTCCTTGAAGGTTCATGCTTGGGCGGACAGCCTTATGTTGCCTAGCTTTTTCGATAAAGGGAATATATTAATATCAAGAAGATACCAATTACACCCAGCCTCTGCAACAACGCACCACCCTAATGGCACTACGGATGCACACAGCCAAAAAAAGGAAAAGAAAACTAAGAAACAAAAGCCCCGCTACAGCATCTCGGGCCTAACAACAGCAGTACATCCACCGCCAAGACAACACCTGAATTACAGACTCTCCAAAAAACGACGCCTCCAAGAAGGGAACAGTGCTCAAACACCATCGTCGCCCGATCAAAGATCTTAGGTTTTCACCACGAAGATAGTCCCCGCTCTCAAAACAATGCCTCCACCAAGGCCATTGCCAGGCACAACCAGTTAAGGCCAGACCTTGGGTTTTCACCCTGAAAGGTAGGACTCTGCGCTTCACATGTGTTGTCGCCCCCACTTTCATACCGCTGTTGTGAAGCCCGGAACACCAAGCCAGTCTCTCAACAGCGTGGAGACTTGAACCTCCCTTAGCTAGTCCTCCCCTCCGGCCTTCATGAAATTCTCTTCTTCCGACTTTCATCATGGATCCATAGTCACTTGATGTCAACACAGAAAAAGAGCTTCGCGCCGAAATAAAAGCATGGGTGCGCACGACCGAATACCTCCGATCCAGCAAACTCCAGGCAAAGCACTGTTACATTCGCTGGCGGAGCCTTCCGGAACTCAACCCTCCGGCCAGATCACGAGTCCAGGCCTCCGGTAGGTCCTCCTCTTCACGCAAGAGAGGCCCTAGGACCGCCGCCTTTATTCACGCAAGACATGAGATCCCAAGATCCACCATATCTTGCCGGCCCTCTCTGGTGGAAGGAGGAGGCCGCCGCCATGGTCGGGGCCGCCGCCCCGACGCCCAAGTGATGCGGGCGAGCCGCAGACCATCGATGCAACCCGCGACGGAACAACATGGTGCAGGAGCTCGGGGCCCTCCAGACCCATGCGGGTCCAGATCGAGCCCAACCACCCCGCCGCCATCTGCCAACCGCCAAACGCCGCACCTCCGGCCGTCGTTGCCACGCACCACCACCGCAAGGCCCGAGAGCGAGCGCCGCCGTCGCCGAGCCCTGCCGCGACCGGCGAGAGCCCCGCCGCCGCCACACCGCGCGGGCTTTGCCCGGCAGCGCCGCCGCAGCGGCGGAGGGAAGGGAGGGCGGAGGGGAGGGGTACTCGGGCGGCGGCAGGTGGAGCCCCGGTGCGGCGCAGCGCCGCCGCACGGGGGGACGGGGGAGGGGTTAGGTTTCTGAGTTCTAGCAGCTGAGGTGACATAACAGTACACGAAATGTTGCCTAGCTAGCTTTCTGGAAGTCTATAACGATCAAAAAAAAGTTGGTTTATACCGTGGCAACAAATTCTACTCGTTGTAGGGATACAAGTATAAGCTACGAGTTTGAAACTTGTCATGGTATGTGCATTCCGTGCATGCCTTTACTTTATTTTGAGTTATTAGCTCTTCCATTTACGCGAAGAGATTTTAGTTGTAAAATCTCGTATCGGCAATATAAATATATAGATACGGATGAGTTTCCGATTCAGAGTCACTCGACGAGAAGACTTTGTGCTATGAAAAAAAAGGCATAATCAACATAAAAGAAATAGTGCCTTTTGCATCCAAATAAGAAAGAAATATTTGCTTTTGTGAACCATGTGCATAGGTTCTACTTATGCCGGTGCAGTGCCGTTCTGTGGCCCTAGTTGAGGAGAGACGGGCGAATGGTGTGTGCCAGTGGCCGAGTGGCTTGCAGAGGGACCATATGAGGTTTGGTTCTTGTTTGCGGGGGCTGCACAAAGGATATTCCCCATTCCATTTGTTTGTCTTGGTGCTCTTTTTCTTCTCACGCGAGGTTTAACCCGGAGCTGCCAGCTCCTTGTCCTGGTGCGTTTTTTCGTCTCTCACAAAAGATATCAGGAGAATTACACAAATGCACAGCTTATCATACAAGATTCAAAACTTGGCACGTCCTTTTGTAAGAAAAAACCTTGCCAATGGAGTGTGCTTGATCGATTGGGGCCGAGCCTCAAAGTGGACCAACGGCCATGATGTACGTACATGACAGTAGGGTGAGCAATCAAGTGACGAATCTGGAACACGAGCTCCAACAACACAGGCCCTGAAGCCTGAAGCATCATGAATGCACCTGGCTACCTCGACGTACGTAGCGCGCGACTGGGAAATGGGAATCGGCTCGGCCGCTCCCACCGCCGGGACCTGATTTTGGCCGCTCGTGTTCCAGATTCAATTCAGCCTAGGAGAAGGGCAGAGCGTGCACGCGACGCGATCCCCGTCTCACGCAAAACCAGGCCGGCATGGCAGAGAGCATCATCGGGCAGACCACACGGCCGGCCTTGAATTTGAATGAATGGCCTGGGCATACTATACCATGCACGCTGGGTGCTTGGCTTGACCACAGCGATGGTCGATGGACATAAACGCGGCCTGGCCACACCCACACACCACACCGCACGGCAGATTGAGTGGATCCACGCTCTGCCGCTGCGATGGCGACCCGTCCATGACATGAGTAATGCCTCGAGTTTTGCCTCGGCGCGCGCGCGCGCGGGGTACCAGTACCAGTACGTGCTCCAGCCTATGGTGAGGCAGTGTGCCCGCCGCGCCGTGCGTCGTCTCATCACAAGCTGAGCACCTGCACCCGTCGTGTATCGCTCTGCTTCCCGCGGTCCCTCTGCAATGTTTGGCAACACCAATGAATGCTGCGAATGCGTCCTTCCGCGCGCGCTGTCTATGCTCGGCGGCAGGTGTGGTATCGCTTCCGCGTGCAATGCGTGCTTGCACCTCTTCGGCCATGGAAGACATGGATGGTTGGGAATCGGAACGAAGATCCTGGTTCATGCGGTTGTTTGACTGTGGGACGTCTAGGTGTAGATCTAATGCCGGGAACAACTATCTCTGTAAAGTATTTCACTATGTACTGAGAGAGATGGAGAGAGATCGAGAGTGCACAGATGGTTACCTTCTCCCTTGGAGGATGAACCATCGGACGTTGACCTGGTGGCGACGGCGGTGGCGTGAGCGTGCGGTGGTGGAGCTTCCCGTCGGCATGCGCTAGGACCCTAGATCGGTAGGGATATCGGTGGGGCGAGGAGCGCGTCGGTCGAACCTCTTACCGCGTGCGTCCGGCCCCCACCTCTTTATATAGCGCGGCGACAGGGGCCCACCAACCAGAGATGCGGTTGGGCGCCCCCGATCAGGACGCGTACGAGGTCAAAGGCTCGTTATCGATCCGTTGGGATCGATCCCGTGGAGATCATCCTAACATTCTCCCCTTGATCTCAACTTTTCTTTTACCTTTATACTTTCACTTTATTCGTTTCATTTTAGATCAGTCCATAGGGCATGTTTCATCGTCACAGCTCTATTGCCGATAGAATCAGACAGCCACAATACACTTCTCGGTTTTGAAACAAATTCTTTTACTTTTGGGCCTCTATGATCCAAGATAGGTAAGACTTTCCCTTAAACCCATGCCGGCTACGTGCTTCTTGAACACGCTGGGTGGTAAGCCTTTCGTTAGCGGATCCGCAAGCATTTCCTTTGTCCTTATATGCTCGAGACTTATTGTTTGATCCTGGACCTTGTGTTTCACAACATAATACTTAACCTCAATCGGTTTCGTAGCATTACTCGACTTGTTGTTGTGAGCATAAAATATTGCAGGCTCATTGTCGCAGTACATCTTTAGTGGTTTATCAATACAATCTACCACTTTCAAGTCGGGTGTAAATTTCTTTAACCATAATGCATGCCCCGTGGCTTCATAGCATGCTACAAATTCTGCATACATCGTGGATGATGCAACTATCTATGTTTGGAGCTTCTCCACGAAATAGCTCCCCCTGCGAGGGTGAATACATATCCAGATGTGGATTTTTTTATCATCTTTATCCCCCGTAAAATCTGCATCTGAATACCCTCTTATTTCTAGGGAATCAGATCTTCTGTATGTTAGCATGTAATTTTTTTTGCCTTTCACATAACGTGCCTTCTTTACCATTTTCCAGTGTTCAAAACCTGGATTTTCTTGATATCTACCGAGTACTCCGGTGATAAATGCTAAGTCAGGACGAGTGCACACTTGTGCATACTGTAGGCTTCCGATGGCCGAACCATATGGAACCGCTTTCATTTGATCGAGCTCGTATTGATTTTGGGGACTTTGATGTTTCCCAAAACTGTCGCCCTTGACTATAGGGGCAGGTGTGGCACTGCACTTATGCATATTATACTTACTTAGAATCTTTTCTAAATAAGCCTTTTGCGATAGTCCTAATACTATATTGTTTCTATCTCGGTGAATTTCTATGTCCAAAACATATGACGCTTCACTAAGATCTTTCATATCAAAATTTGAGGACAAGAACTTCTTTGTCTCTTGCAGTAGACTAACATCACTGCTGGCAAGCAGAATGTCATCTACATACAAGATTACGAAAATATATTTCCCACTTTTAAACTTTGCATAAACGCAATTGTCCTCAATATTTTCTTTAAATCCAAATCTCTTAATTGTCTCATTGAACTTTAGATACCACTGTCTAGAGGCTTGCTTTAATCCATAAATGGATTTCTTTATGCGGCATCTCATTTCTTCCTTGCCTTCCATGATAAAACCCTTGGGTTGTTTCATGTAGACATTTTCTTCTAAATCCCCGTTTAGAAATGCCGTCTTTACATCCATTTGATGCAACTCTAAATCAAAATGTGCAACTAGTGCCATGATGATTCTGAAGGAATCCTTACATGAGACCGGAGAAAATGTCTCATTGTAATCTATCCCTTCTCTTTGTGTAAATCCTTTTGCCACAAGTAGTGCTTTATACTTTTCAACATTCCCATTGGAGTCATATTTTATTTTGTAGACCCATTTGCAGCCTACTATTTTGGCTTCTTTAGGAATATTCTCTAAGTCCCAAACATGGTTGGCACTCATCGATCTCATTTCGTCTTCCATGGCCTCCACCCACTTTGATGAATCTGGGCTTCTCATGGCTTCTTCCATGGCTCTTTATTCTTTCAAGATACTCCCCTACGGAAGCACACTCTGCAATTGAGCCCACAATAGCATTCTCAATTGTATTCTTTATAAATGGCACTTAGCCACCTTTTATACTGCCATGCATCATCATCCTTGTCATTTCTGACTGGATCTTTTGGTCTGATCGGTTGTGGGAACCCAGTCCACCTCAGCACAAATCGACCTTCTTTTCTCCATTTAGTGTAGTTGTCACCTTTGAGGGTTGTTTCCCACTTTTAAACCATAATGGAATGATATCATAACAACAATTGCATGCAATAATCCAACGTTGGTCAAAATTAGAACATACAACTGTTTGTGCAATTAAAACTATATCACCGTTGGGCAGAAAATAGAGATAAATGCACACCTTATTGCAACAAATCATGATCATGTCATTAATAACGTTGGTTAAAAAATAACATAACCATAATTGTCACAATAATCACTTTGATTATCACTTTTTCACATGTTACTACAACAAAACATGATCATGCCATCAATAACGTTGGTCATAAAATGACATATCATAATTGTTTCAACAATCACATTTAAGCAACTTTTTAAATTTTAATCATCACTTTTGCATTTTTCCAAATTGAAAATGCATCTTAACTATTTGCAGCGGAAACTTTGAAGTCAAACTTTAAACTTTAAACTTTTCAGAGGCATCTCTGTTACTTTTTAATTTCCTAAAACAAATATCTCGTTGGTTCAATTTGTTCAGGAAAAAAACTTGACAAAAATGCTTCTTTTACTATTGCAGCGGAAACTATGAATTTCAACTTTAAACTTTGAACTTTTCAGAGGCATTTCCTTTACTTTTTTTTAATTTTTTGAACAAATATTTCGTTGGTCCTATTTATTCAGAAAAAACTAGACAAAAATTTTGGCCAAAAAATGACCCAAAACTGCCTAAAATTGCCTCTGTAATTAATAAAACTGTGCAAAACTGTAAAAAAAACTGTGTTACTGTCGCGGCCCACGCGGCCCGCACGCGGCGAGCGACGCGCAGCAACACGCCGCCCACGCGGCTGGCAGACGCGGCCCGCACGCACTGCGGCCTGCTAACGCGGCCTGTTGTCGCAGCCTGCCTCTGGCCCGCCCGCGGCCTGGCCAGCGCAGCCCACGCGGCCCGCACACGGAGCCGACGCGGCCCGCACACGGTGCCCACGCGGCGGGCACTCCTGGCCGTTGGATTCGATCCGACGGCTGCCCTTTACTTTCGCTGGGTATAAAAACGGCCAAATGGCCGAAAAACCCTAACCCTAAAACACTTCCCTCCCGAGCCCCTTCTCTGGCTCCTCTTTCTGTCCGGCGGCGGCGGCGGAGAGGCGCTGGCTTGCCCCGCTCGGGCGCTCACTGCCGGTGACGGCAGCACGCAGCAGCGCCCCGCAGCAGCCCCTGCCCGGCCAGCCGTGCAGCCTCTTTGCTCTTTTCTGTACCTGCATCTCCCACCACCCACTAGACCCGATGGCCAACGGCGGAGAAGACACGGCGGCGCCCCTGCCCCTCTTGCCGGCGGCGCGTGCACCCGAGGGTGGGCGCGTAGCTGTCAAGCGGAGCAGAGGTGGCGCTCCTTTTCTTTGCCGACGACCGTGAACGACAGCACGGTAAGCACGGTAGGTTTCTTTTCTTTTCTTTGCCCCCGTCTCGCACAACCGCGGTAGCAGCAGGTTGAGAGAGAGTAGTTCTTCTTCCGGGTGCCTCGGCTTGCCGATGCGCACCTGGATCGAGAGGAACGGCGTGGCCTTGCGGCGGCGCTTACTTTGCCGGCGGCCCGAGGCCCTGGCCGGTGCACTTTTCTTTCGGTGGGGAAGCTAGGGTTTTTTCTTTTCCCGAATCAATGGATCTACTACTAGGAGCCTGCTCTGATACCATTGTTAGATCCTATGAACAACTAGAGTAGATCCTATATCGGGTAGAACTGTCTCTGTAAATAAACTATCTATATACTTAGAGGTAGAGGGGTCGAGATTGGGGAATGGTTACCTTCTCCTTTGGAGGATGAACCGTCGGACGTCGACATGGTGGTGTCGGCGGTGAGGTCGTGACGGCGGAGCTTCCCGTCGGCGCAGCGCTAAACCCTAGATCGGATTGGTTTGTCGGTGGGGCGTACGGCAACGCGGTGAACCTCGTACCTCGAGCCGCCGGCCCCCACCTCTCTATATAGCGCGGCGACAGGGGCCCACCAACCAGAGATGCGGTTGGGCGCCCCCGATCAGGGCGCGTACGAGGTCAAAGGCTCGTTATCGATCCGTTGGGATCGATCCCGTGGAGATCATCCTAACAGCGGTGCCTAAGCGAAAGCATGTTTCGTGATTTTGGGGCGAGTTTGGTTGCCTGGGTCGAAATTGTGCACCATTAGCGCGGCGAGATGGGCGCTCCTGCGCATTGCGAACAGGCCGCCGGCCACTTTTGGCCCATCGTTTGGTAGGCTGTGCTGCACCGGTCCGAACAAAGTTGCAAATTGTTTGGATGTTTGTACATATCGTTCCATCTCTATTCAGCCACAGTCCATGTGTTTGGTTGCCATTTTGGGAACCCTGACAACAGTTTCTCCTCACCACATTCAAATATGGTGACCTTACCATCATACAACGGCACAGAAACAGCTCAAACACGATCATAATCACAGCAAACACTTATAAACAACGAACAGAGTACTTCACAGGTCCTAATCTAGCGTCAGAGTGGTAAGACGGTTGCCTAAACCTGGGGGCAGACTCCCCAGGTCCAAAAGCAGTGTTCAAACGCCTCCTAGAGGCCAGCACAACAGTGAGATATGCACAAAAGTAGTGTTTATCAGCCTCCTAGAGGCCAGCACAAGTAACAAGATCAGACTTAAACATATGCAGCGATGGAGCAGCAACACCTTAATGGCGAGGATCAGCAAAAGGGCCTTCGCGGTGCCTCTTGCAGCCGAAGACGCTGGAGCAGGACGTCTCCTTCCTGAAGACGGCGACCTTGAAGCCGTCTTCGTCAGGGGTGAAGACGAGTGTGTCGTTGACGTGCAGCAAAATCCTGGCGCAGAACCCGCCCCAGGACTTGATGAACCCGACGCGCTGCCCTGTCCACTGCAGCTGCACCTTCCACGTGCAACGGTCGCCCAAGTACAAGCAGACCTTCACAGGGGGGCCATTGTTCTTGAGCTTGTACTTCCTGATGAGGGGCTGCTCCATGTACGACGGTACAGCGAGGGCACGGAGGTCCTGGCTCTCCACCTGGACGAAGAACGCCGGCAGACGCGGATTGGCATGGTGCCCCAGGTCAGCAGGACGGCCGGCGTGGCACCTCGGCACTATGATCTGCGTGTGGGATTCCATGAACGCTACGTTGGGATCACGCAGCTGCACACAGACGGCATAGTCGACAGCGTCCAGTATGGGCCCGTCCGAGAAGTATTCCATGAAGGGCCAGTTTTGCACACGCACAAGGAAGCCATGTCAAGCTTAACAAGGCAATGGCATGCAGAAGCACAAGCAAGCAATGGCATGGACAAGCACCAGCAAGCAATGGCATGCACAAGCACCAGCAAGCAATGGCATGGAATGCGCAAGCACAAGCAATGTCATGGAATGCACAAGCACCAGCAAGCAATGGCATGCACAAGCACCAGCAAGCAATGGCATGCACAAGCACAAGCAATGGCATGGAATGCACAAGCACCAAGAATGGCATGGAATGCACAAGCACCAGCAATGGCATGGAATGCACAAGCACCAGCAAGCAATGGCATGCACAAGCACAAGCAGGCAATGGCATTGCCAGCTGATTCAGCTTGGCCTTGCCAGCTGCTTGAGAAATGTCATGGACAATGGCAATGCCAAGCTCAAGCACCATCATGGACCATGGACTTGACAATGTCAGGTCCATGATGGTGCTTGAGCTTGGCATGGCAAGCATAAGCACATTGCAGTGAATCATATGTACATAAACATCTACGATGTCATCTAGTCAACGTAAACAAGCGACAAGGAGATTGAGTCAAGGTACTTACGATTGGGTGGATCGCCAGCGCCCCACTCTAAGGAGGAAGAGGAGCCAATCCCGGTGGAGGGGGAGGCGACATAGCCGGTAAGTACGTCCTCAGGTCCGGCCGCGATGCAGCGGTCAGGAAGCTGGGCGCCGATGGTGTTGTCGTCTGGCGCCGAGCACGAGGTCGGGTGAACCCCGGCGGCGGCGGGACGGGAGGCGCGCCAAGGAGGGCAGGCGGACGCGGCATGCCCCATGGCATTGCCGGCTGCATCGGGGTGGACGCCAACCCCGGCGGGGGCTCCATCTCCCTGCTGGAGCCCGGTGCACCGCCCGCCATTGCCGCCGCCCTTGCCGTCAGAAACCCTAGTGGGGACGGGGGGAAAACCCCCGTCCCCCCGTCCCCGACAGATCCGCCGGTCGAATCCCGGCGGCTCGAAGAGCCAGGACGGCGGCGCTCCGGGTTGCGACGCCGACGGGCCTCGTGCTCGCGAACGGCGATGGTCGATTCATCGCCAGCACGCGGCCGGCATCGATCTTCGCTGTCGAGTTGCCGCCTCCGGCCTCGTACTCGTGGACGAGGCGCATTAGCACCTCGTTGGACCGGGTGGCCGACGGTCGTACGGCTGGATTCGTCGGCGGTGGAGAGGATGGCGGAGGCGGAGGCGGAGGAGGCGAGGAGGCCATGGCGGCGGTTGATGGGATAGGGCGATGGTGTCTGTGCCAGAAGTGATGGTCCTCCCTCGCAATTAAGTCTATTCCCTTCGTCCACAAATAAGTATACATGCGGAGCTTTTAAGATAAATTGTGAAGTGGAGTAAAAAAATGTATTGGGAAGATGTATCTCTCCTCTTTAATTAGTTCACCTCCAATAAATTAAGTGATTGAATAACATATGCTCAATATTATTGAGTTTGATTTCCGTGCGATGAGAGAGAAGCAATTAAAGTACACTGAAAAGATAGGAGTACACTTTTTTGTGGACAAAATTTAGAGCTAGATGTCCACTTATTTATGGACGGAGAGAATACACGTTTAATTTCATATTCTACAATGAGGATCCCAAGTAGTAATAGGTATCCTTGGCGGAAACTCAAAATAAGGAGCTTCATGTACGCACTCTTTATTTTGAGAAACTCAATATCATACTTCAAAGTCGTAACAGAAATCTGAAAAAATATCTGTATATAGTCAATGATATACTATAAGCATGCAAATTACTACTCTATGTATTTTAGGCTACGAAAACAGAACAAAAGTGTGGATATGAGAAAAGTGAAAAGTACACATTTCCAAAACTCCAAAACTTGTCGAATTTTGAACTGAGATTTCTCACGCCAAAAGTATACAAGATTGACCACCTATAAACTTTTTTGAAACTTTGAACTAGCTGCACCACCAAGAACTATTGTTCACTTAGCAAGAACACAAAAAATGACTACTACTTGAAGCAGCTGGGAAGTACAGGCAGGCGACGGGATGCAAGAATTAATCAAAAAAAACCTGAAGAACAAGCTCCAAGATATCACACATAGGAAAAAAGAAATAGGAGATGATGTACATCAGCATTTTTTTTATCTTCATATTCATGGAATAGATGAAGAGAGCATGAAAGGGATATATTAGCTCAAGAACATCAACACTTGAGCTGATGATCAATGCCGATATCCAGGAGTGGTAGATCAATCAAAATTACATCCAAAAAAATATTTGTACTACTATCTATTCTTATTAAATGATGCACTCGCACACATCACAAACACAAGAAACAAACCAGAGAGAATCTGGATGATCAGCGGATCACTTGAAATTCACACCAACTAGAATAAATCATACCCAAGAATCTTATGCATGAGTATCATCTAGATACTGCATTTACGTGACCACCAAGTCCATAGCTAGCTAGCATAACTACGAAATTATCAAGAATTCATCGAGGCATGCAAGAATAATCTAAATTATGCATAGTAACCCAATACATGAACCATTGGATCCATATAACACATTTGCACGTAGCCAGCATGCCAAATATGTGCAAGCCATTGAATAATCTGGAATATGAACAAATTGAACCATACTAACTAAGTAAATATGCCCTACACTTTATTCAAGCTTCAGCTGAATCAAATTAAGTGAAACCAGCAAAACAAAAACATTTGGAACCTAAACATATTAAAGGAGACATAATATTTTCATGTTTAACATTGTGGTAAGGCATTTGGTTTCATCACAATTAGGAAAATGCCAAACCATCACATTTAAGAGAATTTCATTTGCAAGCACTTCTTCCAGGCTTTTCTTATGTTAATGCTTGAAGCAACCCTATAGAAACCTAGGCCTAAGAGAATCTCCATAGGCGCCCCAAAAATATTGTTCGTCACCCCAAAACAAAGGCCATTTTGGGGGCGCCCAAACGCATATCTGGTACTCTGGGGCTAGCTTCCCCTAGCGGTGCTACCAACGAGAGCGGGTCTAGGCGTGATTGAGGTTGACACCTACACCTTGGGTACCATGCCAGACAGGGACGACACCAAACGGGGGGAACATGGCATTGGGTTGATGACGAGTTTGTTCTCGCCGATCTCGGAGTTGGAAAAACGTGATCATGACATAGCAGACCCCTCTTCCTAGAAGTAGCTCGCGAAAGACGATGAGAGCGGCAATGAGCTCCTTGAATGACCACCGGTGGTGCTCCCTTGGCTGAAACCGACCACCGTGTTGTTGCTGCAATAGTTGGATTCCGTCACTAAGCGGCACTTGGGCCCCTTCGACTCTAGCGACTCCATCAGCATCTTCTTCTTAGCTACTCTTCATAGCCACAAATTTAGTTCGTTGGGCACACCTTCTTTCAGAGCCTCTTTGACTCCTCCGAAGTCATCTTCGCTGCCAACGGCGACATAGGCCTAGACGAGCCCCAGGGAGGCAGCACGGGAGTGATGACATTGTCGATGCACTAGTAGAAAACAGGGCTTTCGTGTGAGCCTTTTGTCGCGGGCGCGCCTGCACCCGCGACAAATGGCCTGGCCACGTCGCCCCGAAACCATTTGGAGCGAGCCGGGCCTTTCATCGCGCCCTTTTGTCGCGGGCCGTATCACAACCCGCGACAAAAGGGGTCTGAGCCCTGGCGCCTCCTGCCAGCACCCCTTTTGTCGCGGGTCGTAATACGGCCCGCGACAAAAGGGCCATGCTATATATACACGCAGCCAGCCCCCCCCCCCCCCACCTCCCTACATTTTTTTCCTTGGTGGTGAAAGGTGGAGGTGTATGCTACCTCATTTTTTCTTCATGTGCACAAGAGGTGTTTGATGGAATGCTTGTGAGGGATGCCACTTGATTTTATTTGATAAGATTTCTCCTCTTTTTGATCCTAAAAGGTTAGCAACTATTTTTTCGTATATACATAGTCCGTACAATACTAATTTTAGCAAGGTGATTGCATCTGATACACTTATGATGCAGATGAGTCATCCATGGATGTACGGTAACCGATGTGCTCCCGCTTTCAGAGAGAGCGTGAATTCTTTCCTGCTTGTGGCCGAGGCCAACAAGTCGAAGCAAGGTTTTATGTGTTGTCCATGCCTGAAATGTAAGAATGTGTTGCGGTCAGAAACCCACCGGCGAGCAACGACGGGCAACACAGTAGAGCTGGGAGGCTCCCAGGACTGCGGCTGGCCCTGGTCCCTCGAGCGACGGCCCGCAAAGCCTCGGCACGATCGTCCGATGCTGGTGCAAGGGCGTGCCACCTGACCTATACCTGGTCAGGAAGGTGATGGATTTGCTTCGCTTAGTTTCCTGCATGGCATACACGTAAACATTAAATACGAGCCTCGATCGGCTCTCAGGTTGTCCTGTGAATCGGCTCAAGGAGCCGATCCACCCATGATTCGTATGAGGTCTACGATCACATGGTGGTCCTGCTTGATCAAAATAAAGCTAAAACGACCTACGACGATTTAGGGTTTTCACCACATAATCGGAACATCCTACGCGTGATTGAGCCTGGCAGCCACGCACGGTGATAATAAACCAACCCTAGACAAGGCCTAAAAACCAACATGAAGTTGATCCTCGGAACATCTTATCTAGGGCCAGCAAACTACACCCTACGTGCTACTGGATCCTTCAACCCGTTTGCAAGGCCTAACTATGCAGATATTAAACTAATCCTTGAAGAACAAGGAGCAATCATAACAGATCGGATCTACTAAACAATGATCAAGCGAGGTGCCGCCCTTACACCTAAGATAGGTGTAAGGGCGGCTATACGTCTAAGGGTTGCATGGACAAAAGCATGTGACATGATGAAACAATGCTAACCCTAACACATCTACGATAACTACGTTGCTCGCCATCAACAAGGCTTCAGCACGAGCAACGCATGAACAACGAATAAACGTGTACTGCCTAGATCGCAAGATGCGATCTAGGCAGCATGATGCTTACCCGGAAGAAACCCTCGAAACGAGGGGTTGGCGATGCGCCTAGATTGGTTTGTGATGAACGTGATTGTTGTTTTTCTCAATAACCCTAGATACATATTTATAGTCCGTAGACTTTCTAACGTGGGAATAATCCCAACCGTGCACGAGCCAAAATCTATCTAACCGACACGTATCCTACTATATTTACAGATACAAGGGCAAACTAGCCCAAACTTTGTACACAAGGCCGATTCATGTATTTCTTTCGTGTATATTCTTCAAGCCCATCTTAATCGCGGCCCACCTTTGATCCGGTCAAATTCTAGTGATAACACATGCCCCCCTGGTTTTGGAAATGATAATTTCAAAACCACTCTGTTTTTACCTTCGTAGGGTCACGTCGTGGCAGAGTAGAACCGCTGCAGTATCCTTCATCATGATGCCTTGCCTTCTCAACTTCTCTGTGCGATTTGATAATTCTTTGGCACCACTTCCCCGGAAACTGCTGTAACATTAACTCTCCCCAATATCCCATTATTTAACCGCGTCGAGCAGTTCGCCCCTTCATCCTCTTGCTCCGTACTAGCCATCAGCAAAAAAACCCCTTCCTCTGTATCCATGTCTTCTTCCTCCTCCTCCTCCTCTGCCTCCTCAAACCTCTCCTACGTATCGTCTCCCTTCCGTGAGCCGACGTCGAGTGGGGCTCGTTGGCGGCGCACGACATCCTCGCCCCAACGACGTGGGACAAGGAGGACCACGATTCCTCCGTCTGGTCCGAGGATGACAAGTCCTTGACCGACGGAGAGGACGACCTCCAATTCCTCCTCGACGGGGAGGAGGAGGCGGAGAGCGAGGACGACCGCTTCTCCTGGGACGACTTCACCTCCTCCGAGGAAGAGGAGGAGGAAGACGACGACGACTCCCTCGAGGGTTACCCGCCGGCGAAGCGCCTCCGCGCCTGGTGGGACGACGACGACAGCGACGATGACGAGGAGGACGAGGCTCCCGTAGAGGGCTACGGGAGCAGCGACGAGGAGCCCGCCAGCAGCTGCGCCGGCGGCAGTGATGACGACGACGAAGGCAGCAACGGCCCTTAGATTAGGGACTACTAGCATAGGACTAGTAGTAGTAATCGGCTTTTGTTCTTTCTTCCTTGAGCAATCGGCTCTTCTCTCGTAAAAGCACCTTTATTAATGAAGAAAACATCTCTAAGCCGATTCTGTCCTTTTACCAGTTTTGCCGATTGTCAAAGTAAGTCAACACACCAAGAGCCGATGGCAGCGCATCGGCCCTTGCCATAAAACGCGAGCAAGGCCAGCTCTGTTGCCTATTCAAACGGTAACCTCAGATCTCAATCGCGCAGGCTCGCACCCGCAACGGACCCAATGGCGGAATCATCCAATGCCAACGCTATGGTCTCCGGCTTGAAGGTAATCCTTAACCGCTCCTCGCTGTCCGAACATAATGCTAGAATTCACAACAAACATCTGAATTAATGCTTCGTTCCATCATTAATTTCTAGGTATCAGACATTCTACGGCCACATCCTTCTCTTCCAAATCTCTGTCTTGGCCCTCGTTCTACCGAGGGTCCTGCCCACCTGATTTCATGCGAGGCAAATAGAATTCCCTTCGTGAACCAAAACCTAGATCTGACTTCCTACAGCAACAGGACGGTCCTGACCCTGTAGATGATGACGGCTCCCCTTTTCAGATTCCTCCCAGCAGCTCCGGTGGTCCTCTTCTGCAAAAACTCACCACCTTTGAAGAAGGTTGTGATGCAGAGTCAGCCGATGACACCCAAATCGGCTTCGAAAGCAGAGTGTCTACTAGGTTAGCTGCCCCCGAGCCCCAGTCAAGGCGAGAACAGTGGTGAGGAAAGTAGCTGCCAGGAAGACTCTGAAGCGCCAAAGCCCTACTCCAGCTGAAGAAGGCTCGCACATAAGCTTCGCCCATGCTTTGGCTGATTCCATCCTATCCTTCTAGGCTTCTGCAGCATACTTGTATTTCTTCTACAAACCTCCAATGAAGAAAACTCTAGTGAGGACACACAGTCCGGTCGAAGGGACTTGAGCTCGGGCAATTCTGAGACAACCACCACGCAGAGCCAGCCAGACTTGCCACCGTCGGCTTCCAAGAAAAGGTCAGCCCCTGAACCTGCCGTTTCCCAAACTCTCATCAAAGCGGGGCAGGGCAGCCTACGCACAGAGAGCCGATGCATCAAGAGAGCTCGCAAGGAACCGCAAGCCTCTCCATCAAACCAGGAGATATCAAACGTAGATCCATCCTCTCCTCGGCTCATTTTGCATGCTGACCCCTTGTCTTTCTTATCGGCTAACCTCTTCCTCTGCAGACTGATGACACCTCCAGTGTGGAAGTCGAGGAGGTACCCATGCCATCTGCCACGCTGGTCCTAGCAACTTCTACGAGTGTAGCTGAGAAGGTGGCCAACTTGGCCAAACCGACAGCAGAAACACCAGAGCCGATCATCTCTTTTTCCGTTGAAAGCCGATATTGCAGACCAATGCCAACGGCTTAATGAGCAAAATGCTGCCTTGGACGCCAAAACTGACACATCTGACAGCACTGCTGAACTGGCGACCTTGCGCATAGGGTTGGAGGTCCTCGAAGAGAAGGTTCGGGCAACAAAACAGCTCATTGAAGCTAAGAAAGCTCTCATCATTCACTCCCTCGTCAAAGCTGAGCTGAAGACCGACTTGGCCGAAATCCGCGCCTTGAACACGCAGTTGGTAGATCCTGTGTAATTTGTACTAGAGTCGATGGCTGTGCATCGGCTTTTTACATTCTGAAGTCGATGCCTTTGCATCGACTGTACTTGTATACTGTACTCTTTTTTTTACTGGCCGATTTTCCTATCGGCCCCCAATATTTTACTGCACATGTATCGCACATGTTCATCTGATTAGGTGCCCCCCGAGCCGAATACGTCGAGTAACTGCGAGATATCGGCTCCGTAGTTAGCCAAGGCACCGTACTTGAACGTCGGCTCCGTCGGGACCAATGTTGACTTCTTCCGGCTCATCGGCCGACGTAAACCCGTTGCCCGTTAGATCGACGTTGAACACGAGGCGAACGTATGGTGCGGATAATTTTGGCCGATTGCTGGAATCGGCCTCCATGTTGATTGAATTGCTCAATGAAGGTTTACATCTTGGTCTTGCTTCACTATAACTACGTGACATGCTTGAGACAAGATTATCCCTTTTTTTTGGGGGGGCCGATCACAAGGATCGGCCTTGCCACGTACGTCCATAGATTTTGCTCTTGTTACACGGACAGGCCGGTGGATAAGACCAGCCTCACCCCATCCTTTGTCACGTCGATGCGCTCGCAGTCATCCAAAGTGATGCCTGAGAGTGGCTCTTGGCATGTCGTCTCCCAAACGTTCATGCCAGCCGTTGAAATTTCGGCTGAGTCATCTGCGTGGACGACCTCTACTTCATCTCCATCCCACTGTATTAAACATTGGTGCATCGTGGATGGAATGCAACGATTGGCGTGGATCCAATCTCTCCCTAGCAGGACAGCATAGGTGCTCTTGCTATCGACAATAAAGAAAGTCGTAGGGATGGTTTTCCTTCCTACGGTCAGATCCACGTTCAGAACACCTTGTGCTTCAGATGCTTGGACGTTGAAATCGCTCATTGTAACGTTGGTCTTGATCAGATCCGAGCTAGAGTGTCCCAACCGACGTAGCATGGAGTATGGCATAATGTTGACTGCCGCTCCGGTGTCCACCAGACATCTTGTTGACGAGGCTGCCCATTGATATAACCTCGTAAGTACGGGGCCTTCAGGTGTACCGTAGCTCCTTTCTCGTGGCTTCTCGAAGATAACTGGCCGTGGGCCGCAGTCAAGTTGTGCCACAGGTGCTTCGTCTAATCCTGGAGCACAAAACTCCGCTGGAAGGACGAACACCATGTTTGTGCCAGCCGATGTCTCATCATCGGCTTTCCTTTGTTTGGGGCGCCACTCTTTCTTTTGTGGTCGACCTTCTTCGTCCAGAGTTCGCTGAATTTTCGCGGCCAGATCAGGCCACGCCTTCCTTAACGTGTGTAGGTATAACCTTTCGGCTTCCTCCAAACCACGTAGTCGCTGAACCCTACGCTTTTGGGAACGGCTGAGTCCATCGGGGCACCACCTTGGCCGGTGGTACTTATCTTCTTCTTCTTCATCGTCGTCTTCTAACTCCTCGAGATCTTCCGCCCGAGAGGACTCGGCGTGCTTGTTCCGAGATGGGAGAGGCCCTAGACGTTTGAACACCGACACGTCTCCCGCACCCTTTTTCTTCCGTCTACATTCGGGCGTTGCCGATTGTAGGCAATCGGCTCATTCCTGAATCCCGGCGGTGTCCGAAGAAGGGACAGTCCCGGTGCCTATCCACGTCGTCTTGCTCTCTTGACTTTTCCTTGGCATGGCGCTCATATCGCTCCTCGTCGCGATCATGCCGACGATGTCTCCCGGCGTCCCCGCTAGCCGGACGATCTCCTTCGTCATCGTCGTCGTATCGTCGGCGTTGGTCGTATTGACTCACGTATTTGTTGAGGAGGTGATCAGAGAGAGGTCGCTGATATCGTACATTCTTCACTTCTCCCTCCGTGATGTAGCGCTTGCCATCGTGCCGGAGCCGATCGCGTGGAACGGCTTCCTCTTTGTCCTTGTTATGAGAGCAGCTGCCCTCGTCTCTGTCCTTACCAGAGTGGTGCCCAGGTCCTACCATGTTGATGTTGAACGAGAAACCTGGCTGGCACCTCCCAGGGTAAGTGCACTCCACCATGTTAACGGCGGGGAAAGGGTGTGTGTCGACTTTCATGGCGTATCGGCTGAAAATTAGACGCCCTTGTTCTATCGCCATTTGGATCCGCCGACGCCACACCCTGCGGTCGTTGGTGGTATGGGTGAACGTGTTATGCCACTTGCGGTATGGCTTTCCGTTCAGCTCCTCGTGCCGTGGGGATCTTGTGGCCTTCGGGTACCTTTAGTCTGCTTCTCCTTAAGTAAGAGGTCGAAAATTTGCTCGGCTTTGGTCCCGTCGAAGTCAAACCCTCTGGGAGGACCTTGTGGCTTAACCCATTTGCAGGACACGGGGCTTGCCCCCGAGTCCATTCAGCCACTGCTACCTCTTGATCTCCCGCGAGCCTTCATCTTCATCCGCCTCAACCAGGACTACCGCACGCTTGAATTTATCCTAGTACAACTCTGGGTGGCACTGTTCATATAACGACAGTTTCTGAACCATATGTGCCAGTGAAGGGTAGTCTGCTTGGGAAGCCATATCCTTGATCGGTGATGCGAGACCCACCACCGCCAACTCGACTGCTTCTTTTTCAGACAAACGAGCCGAATAGCATCGGTTCCTAACGGTCCTGAAGCGCTGGATGTATTCGACACTTGTTTCTCCGCGCTTCGTCGTACTTGTGCTAGATCGGCAATGCCGGCCTCGGAAGCCTCCGAGTGATACCGCATGTGGAAATGTTCTTCCAACTGCTTCCAAGTCCGGATTGAGTCGGTGGCGGTGATGTGTACCACCCGAAAGCCGATCCTGTGAGGGACCGTGCGAAGAACCTCACACGTAGTTCATCCGATGCTGAGATCGTGCCCAGCTGCGCCAAATATCGGCTCACGTGCTCGATTGAGCTGGAGCCATCCGACCCACTAAACTTGGAGAATTCGGGGAGCCGATATTTGGGTGGTAGTGGGATCAAATCGTACTCGTTGGGGTACGGCTTGGAATAGCCGATTGCCCTCCTTTTCGGCACCATGCCGAACTCGGTCTCTCAAGATTGTACCGATCTGATCCGCGGTGCTGGCTGCAGGAGTCGAGCTCTGAAGATTCGCCGGAGTGGCGTACTTAGCCAGCCACGCTTGCTTCTCAAGCTCTGAGCTAGCTGCAGGAATTGAGCTTTGGAGGTTTGTTGGAGTGGCATATGTAGCTAGCCACGTCTGCTTCTCAAGATCTGATCCAGAAGCTCCTCCTGCTGTTCCAGAAGTCCCTGTTATTGCAGTCTGGTTCGTGAGTGCCCGATTCATCGCGGTCGGGCACGTATGTGCACGTGTACCCGTGAGGGATCTCCTTAGGCGCCTCATACAAGAACTGGTAATCGCTAGGGTCACCACCGATCTTGTAGACGACGAATGCCGGTGAACTCGGCACTTCTGGTGCTGCCAACGCGAACGGCAGCGGTGGTCGGGACTGGAGTGGTATCTCTCCTTGGTGAGTCCCTAGAGCAGGTCCCGATGGAGAGTACTGATGCCTCATGATTTCCTGGATCACCCGAAGGGCGACACGCTCCAAAGTGTTCACCGGGCTCTCGGAATGGCGGTGCAGCGAATGAGCTACCATGAAATTAATCTCCCGACGCGAGACCTGGTGCGTTCTTCTGAAGGGGCAGACAGGTCCACTCCATCGAGCGCGCCTTCGGGTGAGAACCCTTTCCACCTAATGCCGTGTGAGCGGGTTCTCTGGAAAGAGCCGATGAGGTCG
Organism: Lolium rigidum; assembly: GCF_022539505.1. Taxonomy (NCBI): domain Eukaryota; kingdom Viridiplantae; phylum Streptophyta; class Magnoliopsida; order Poales; family Poaceae; genus Lolium; species Lolium rigidum. The sequence goes on from NC_061510.1 coordinate 81,736,598, forward strand.
GCTTCGAGGATAGCTTTGACCTCGTCATACTTCTTCTTGAGCTCCTCAGTCAGATCTTCGTACATGACTGGAGTACCTTCCACCATCTCAGATGTAGATGGTGATGCAGTTGATGTCGAAGACTGTCCCACCGGGCGTGCCAGAATGTGTTGCGGTCAGAAACCCACCGGCGAGCAACACAGTAGAGCCGGGAGGCTCCCAGGACTGCGGCTGGCCCTGGTCCCTCGAGCGACGGCCCGCAAAGCCTCGGCACGCACGTCCGATGCTGGTGCAAGGGCGTGCCACCTGACCTATACCTGGTCAGGAAGGTGATGGATTTGCTTCGCTTAGTTTCCTGCATGGCATACACGTAAACATTAAATACGAGCCTCGATCGGCTCTCAGGTTGTCCTGTGAATCGGCTCAAGGAGCTGATCCACCCATGATTCGTATGAGGTCTACGATCACATGGTGGTCCTGCTTGATCAAAATAAAGCTAAAACGACCTACGACGATTTAGGGTTTTCACCACATAATCGGAACATCCTACGCGTGATTGAGCCTGGCAGCCACGCACGGTGATAATAAACCAACCCTAGACAAGGCCTAAAAACCAACATGAAGTTGATCCCCGGAACATCTTATCTAGGGCCAGCAAATTACACCCTACGTGCTACTGGATCCTTCAACCCGTTTGCAAGGCCTAACTATGCAGATATTAAACTAATCCTTGAAGAACAAGGAGCAATCATAACGGATCGGATCTACTAAACAATGATCAAGCGAGGTGCCGCCCTTACACCTAAGATAGGTGTAAGGGCGGCTAGACGTCTAAGGGTTGCATGGACAAAAGCATGTGACATGATGAAACAATGCTAACCCTAACACATCTACGATAACTACGTTGCTCGCCATCAACAAGGCTTCAGCACGAGCAACGCATGAACAACGAATAAACGTGTACTGCCTAGATCGAGGCAACATGATGCTTACCCGGAAGAAACCCTCGAAACAAGGGGTTGGCGATGCGCCTAGATTGGTTTGTGATGAACGTGATTGTTGTTTTTCTCAATAACCCTAGATACATATTTATAGTCCGTAGACTTTCTAACGTGGGAATAATCCCAACCGTGCACGAGCCAAAATCTATCTAACCGACACGTATCCTACTATATTTACAGATACAAGGGCAAACTAGCCCAAACTTTGTACACAAGGCCGATTCATGTATTTCTTCCGTGTATATTCTTCAAGCCCATCTTAATCGCGGCCCACCTTTGATCCGGTCAAATTCTAGTGATAACAGAATGAGAAGGATTACTCTTGCTCAAGAGACATTAAGAGCCACCTGCTTCGGTTTGGATTCATGTCCAGCTATAATGTTTGGACCAAGCACGGAGAAGAAGGGGTTATGATGGAAGACGGCGATGAAGAAGAAGATAACGATGACCGAGTACCGATCTATGTTCTCTCGAATGCGATGATACCGCAATGGACGACAATGAAGAAGAAGGAGGTGAAGAACGAGGCATCGGATGATCCTGTTGATGATGATCTTCGTCGGGCCATTTCTGATGCAAGAAGAGACTCGTGCCACGGATAAGGAGAGGTTGCGGTTCGACAAGATGTTAGAGGACCACCACAAATTGTTGTACCCGAGGTTGTGAAGATGGACAATTGCTGAAATGGAAGGCGGAGGTCGGTGTGGATCGACTCGGGATTTGAGAAATTGATGATAATATTAAAGAAGTCTGTTTCCAAGAAATAACGAATTGCCCGTCGGTACATATGAAGCAAAGAAGCTTGTCTGCCCTCTAGGATTAGATGTGCGAGAAGATACATGCATGCATTAATGACCGTATCCTCTACCGCGGTGAGAAGTACGAGAATTTGAATAAATGCCCGATATGCGGTGCATTGCGGTATAAGATCAGAAAAGATGACCCTGGTGATGTTGAGGGCGAGCCACCCAGGAAGAGGGTTCCTGCGAAGGTGATGTGGTATGCTCCCATAATACCACGGTTGAAACGTTTGTTTAGAAACAAAGAGCATGCCAAGTTGTTGCGATGGCACATGGAAGAACGTAAGAAAGACGCGATGTTGAGGCACCCCGCTGATGGTCGACAATGGAGAAACATCGGGAGAGAGTTCCCGGATTTTGCAGGTGAGGCAAGGAACTTATACTTTGGTCTAAGTACAGATGGCATGAATCCTTTTGGGGAGCAGAGCTGCGATCACAAGACACTGGCCCGTGACTCTATGTATCTACAACCTTCCTCCTTGGTTGTGCATGAAGCGGAAGTTCATTATGATGCCAGTGCTTATCCAAGGCCCAAACAACCGGGCAACGACATTGATGTGTACCTACGGCCATTAGTCGATGAACTTTTGGAGTTGTGGGCCAAACCAGGTGTATGTGTGTGGGATGAGCACACCATCGCCAGAGCCATACACCGATAAGCAAATAGCATATGCTACTTCTTTTCTGAACACACCATCGCGATATGACTTACACGAGAAGAAGGATGACTATACACGCCACCTTGCGAGGGTAATTGATGACAAGGCGAATGAAAAGGCTAAGAAGAACAAGGATGACAAGGCTAAGAAGAAGGATATTGCTAGCACGAGCAAATCATCGGCTAGAAGTGCAGCCGAGAAGAAGTCAAGTTCAACAAGTGCACCCCTCAAGGCCAAGCAAACGACAAAAGGCAAAAAGAGAAAGGAAGTTCCCCTCCTCGGAGATCAGCCCAAACAATCGATTCCAGCACTCAAAGTGTTTAATGTTCCCAAGGTGTACCAGCCGGAACATGGTGATTTCGATATGGAAGAAGCTGCAAGGCTAGCGGCTGCCTGCAACGTTACCGTGGAGGAATTGATGTACGCAGCAGATGCTGCACTACCCACTGCTGATATAGCTCCTAAATTTGTCTACGGGGCCGACTTGGTCACCACAGAGCAGCTGCATAAACTGCCAACACATATGCGGAATTTGCATCAGTGGTACCTTGATGCATGCAAGGAGAACATAATGTACATCGTGGCGACTATACCATGAGAATATTACTACCGAAAGGAGGAGATCCATATTGAGATGAATGAACTCTGGCAGTTATTCAATTTAGAAGTCCTCGACAAATCTCTCATGAGTTGCTATTGCTTGTAAGTTGTCAACTACATATAAGTTCATTTTCATTCAGTTCATGTTCGTTTTCATTGCATATACTCATTATATCTTATGTGTTCTCTATTATGCAGACTGAAGATCAGTGAATGCAAAAGTAATAATATTATCAATATTGGGTTTATTGACCCGGATAAAATACATGTTCAAACGGTAAAGCATAATGCCTCGTAAACGGGGGAAACCTACTAAGGTTTTTGGGGGAGCAATATTTCTGTGATTCAATATTGTTTCCTTACAACTACGAGTGAGAGTCTTAATGATCTTTTATGCACATTCAATTTTTCTTACTCGATGTTAAGTGTAATTCCTGACGTATATACATAACATGTGCAGCTTCCACTCGGATTCTACTAGACATTCAACCTGATAAGGGAATAGTTGAAGTAAGAGACCCACTGAGTAGAGGCGTGGACGGGTTCCACGACTTGTAGAAGTTGCTCAAAGTGTAATTTCCTTCATCGCCGCGCTATATCTTTCGTGAGATATCAATTAATTATCCACTCATTCAATCATTCTTTTGCCTGGCAGGGCTTGGACCGCTTTCAAGAGACATCGTAAGGACGGTACCTGGGCAGAGAAGCTAACATTTACTCATGTACCGTGCCCTCAGCAACCACAAGGGACGAATCTATGTGGATACTACGTTTGCGAGTCCATTCGCATGTTAACCACTGAGAAGCAGTAACAAAAATAAATTCAACATAAGCAATAACACTCACAAACTTTATTTATTATCGTCAATATTTCGTTATCAAGATTGATATAGTCATACTCATCTCATTTTCGTATATAGGTCGACTACATGCGGGACGAGACTCCAACCAAAGGAACACCTACTAGGAATTGCGGAGGAACTGGCGGGACTTTTGGTTAAAGAAGTACTAAACAACAAAGGCTTGTTTAGTCCAAATAGATGCTCTACCTCCAAATAGACAGTCGTTAGTACCGCTTGTCGATCGTGAGCTAAATGTATATATATATATGTAAGGGGAATCTACATGTAAGGGGAATCTACATGTAAGGGGAATCGACTTTTGCTTCCAATATTTGTTTGATCGATCTATATATATATATAATGAATGAACGTGTACCACTTCTAGTAGCGTACAAATATATCCAACTTTTATTTTCGAATGGCGGGGGGTGGGGGGGCGGGTGCTGCACCTCTCAAACCCTAAAGCAGCAGCGTTGTGCGCCTGCCACGTAGAGGGCCTTTTGTCGCGGGTGGTAATACCGCCCGCGACAAAAGGGCCTGTCCCTGCGCGACCCGCGGCTGCCACGTGGTGGACCTTATGTCGCGGGTTGTAAGAGACCCGCGACAAAAGGGGGACCTTTTGTCGTGCCTCCCTTGTCGCGGCTGGCCGCCCGCTACAAAAGGGTCGTACGACCCGCGACATTAGGCCTGTTTTCCACTAGTGATGTCACAGAAATACATTGACATCGGTTGGGAAAAGATAAGATCGTTGGGCGATAGTGTGAAAAGTGAGGATGAAAAGTAAGGTTGGATATAGTCATTTCACTGCCGGGTGGGCCAAGTTAGGCCAGCGTTGTACGTGACAGTAGAGCTGAGCCGAAAAGATCCAGGTCTTGTGCAAAATTCTAAATGGACCCTATCAACCAAAAATCAATAACTAATGAACAATTATTGTAAATATGCCTTAGACACCCATTTAAACTATAGATCTACTCTTTGCACCTTAGATTCTGAACTTTTGGTAGACTCGTCTTTAAAAAAATTAAGAGAAGAAATATAGTTTAAGAAACTGGTTAGATAGGAGAAAATTCTACATCTAATGGTTTTGATCCATTTAAAAACTAGGAAAATACGTTTAAAATTTTAAATGTTTACAACATGTAAAGTTATCACAACAAGTACATGTGCATAGATAAGCATATTAGAACAACCGCAGCCAGGAGAGAGATTTGATAGCATAATGTCAAACTTACCTCACAAACTCTAAATTAAAATCACAATGATTATTATTTAACTTGAATTTGAGAAGCCTTGATATCTTGGTGCAAATTTTCTGAAATGTTTAAGACTTACATCTTGAAATTTATTTCAAGAGTAGGTGTAGTGTGTTTCATACATGCAGAACATTTTTGTGCTAGCTTGCCTGAGTTTATCCAATGCTAATTAAAGGCATAATCAATTATTTGCATATCATAGCCATCAATCGGAATAGCAAAAAATAGGAGAGAAAATAAGCGTGCTTATTTGATTGATTATTTAATTTAAATTTATAAAGCCATGCTATCTCAGTACAAATGTTATGTCGTCTTTAAGACTACATCTAGAATTTATTTCAAGAGTGGTATAGCGTGTTTTGTACCCGATACCTTCGATACCGAGTACCGAATGTAATATAGTTGCTTTTTCCCTATAAAATCTAGGTTTATATCGATAGTTGGGAAATGACTGTTGTTGTGATTTACTCAAGTAAGACCTTATTAACTTGTGCAATCTTCGTCTCATCGGACCTTCGAGTTTACTTGGAGTTTGTGAATCAACGGATGGAGATAGGTCGGAGCTAAAGTTTTACCGAAATGGGATAAAGATAATAATAAATGTAATTGTGCATAATCAATTTAGATTAGATTTTTGTGGGCGGTGCGTCTTTATGTACTATAGACTCCAGTCACGCTGATTATCTACAAGACTATTGTCGAACCAAATCACTCCATCACGCTGGTTATGAAGGATTATTAAGTGCTGAGAATAGACCAAAGCATTATCAATGATATCACCGTTATTCCCCAATGAGTCTCAAGCTACCACAGTACTCCCCTACCGTCACTCGGTTTCACAAGAAGGAGAAGATTACTACTAATCTCACCTCATTACCTTTATATAACATTGGGTTCTTGGATACTTGACAAGTCCTAGATTGAGGTACGTAGGATATATAGATACAATCATACAAATCTTTAAATGAAAGTTAATTAGACGCACATGATGTTGTGTGGCCAGGCCTCAACCCTCAACCCGTGAGAACTACTCACACATGATAAGATCAACAATCATAAACATTATAAATGAATTATTATGATAAATAGATAATAGTATTACGATGCCACCAATTGTGATTAGATCAAGAGTACAACTAGAATCTATGGCTAAGGAGAGGGGAGGATGGAGATGGTGATGAAGATGGCGATGGAGCAACTGTTTCCCTATCCTCGGATGTGATTTGGTGAAATGGATCTCAGGGCGGCTTATTCCTTTGATTTCTGTTATGATCTCTATCTGATTCTTCTCTGTTTTGAGGCGGCTGTGATGCCCATTATATATAGATTCCTTCACAAAAGTTCTTGTAGGGATTCGTAGCATAGAAAACATAAAATTTCCTACTACAAGAACGAATAACAAGTCAAGATCTAATCTAGTACATGGTAGCAACAAGACGAGATCAACATACCCTCAAAGATCGCTAAGTGTTAATGAGATAAATCTCGTGGATGATGTAGTCGATCACTTGCTGCTCTAAGGAGCGAGTAGAAGATCTCGACGGTGCCGCAATCAGGCAGCACCTCCGCACTCTGTCACACATACAGTGTTGATGAAGACGTCATTCTCCCCGTTCCAGCAGGCAGCAGAAGTGGTATATCCTCCTCGGAATCCCGGTAGCACGACAGCGTGGAGACGATGGTGGTGGAGATCTCCTGCAGGGCTTTGCTTTAGCCGTACGGGAGAGAGGTGGAGGAGGGTGGCGCTAGGGTTTAGAGAGAGGTGCTAGGGCGTTGGCCTTGGTGCCCTTGAGGTGGTGCGGCCAATGTGTGTCCGGCCCCTCCCCTCCTCCCACCTTTAAATAGGTGGGAAACCCTAGGCTCCAATCATACTCCTCATGGGAGTCCAATTGAAAACATACCATATATGCAAAAGTCAAAACCTAGTCAAGGTGGGAAATCTCACCTTTCCTTTTGGTGCTGGCCGGCCAAGGAGGTGGAGTCCACCATGGACTCCACCTTCCCACCTAGTGAGTCGGCTAGGGCTGGTGGAGTCCTTCCGGGACTCTACATGCCTTAGTGAAATATTTCGAACAATTCTAGAACCTTCCATACATTCACCGGACCATTCCCAAACTTGGAATATGACTTCCCATATATGAATCTTATTCTCCGGACCATTCCGGAGCTCCTCTCGTGATGTCCTAGATCCCAAGACTCCGAACAATATTGAAACTCCATTCCATATTCCATATCTACTTAAAACAACATCAAACCTTAAGTGTGTCACCTACGGTTCGCGAACTATGCAGACATGATCGAGACACTTCTCTGATCAATAACCAATAGCGGGACCTGGAGATCCATAATAGCTCTCACATATTTAACGATGACATCGTGATCAAAAGAACCATTAACATATGATACTGATTCCCTTTGTCGCGCGATAATTTACTTATCTAAGGTTCGATCGTCGATATCTCTATACCTAGTTCAACCTCGTTACCGATAAGTACTCTTTACTCGTACCGTAATATGACATCTCTTGTGAGCCAGTCACATGCTTGCAAACTAATTGGATGACATTCCACCGAGAGGGCCCAGAGTATATCTATCCGTCATTTGGATGGACAAATCCCACTATTGATCCACGCGCTTCAACTGATACTTTTCGAATACTTAATGTCACCTTTATAACCACCCATTTACGAAGTAGTGTTTGATGTCATCAAAGCATCCATCTACTGCAGGTGATTAACATGATCTCATGGTCGAAGGATTAGGTTACTATGTATCTTAAAGCTTGTAGAAAAATAAACTAAATGACTTGATCATATGCTACGCTTACTATGGGCGTGTGTCCATCACATCATTCACCTAATGATATGATATTGTTACTAATAACATCCAATGTTCATGATCATAAAACTATGATCATCTATTAATCAACATGCTATTTTAATAGGAGGCTTACTAGGGACTCTTTTATGTTTACAAAACACACAAGTATTAAAGTTTCCGGTTAATACAATTATAGCATGGGATGCAAACATTTATCATAAACACAAAGATATAATAATAACCACTTTATTATTTCCTCTTTGGCATATCTCCAACAGTCTCCCACTTGCACTAGAGTCATAATCTAGATTACATGGTAATATACCTAACACCCATGGCGTTCTGGTGTAGGTCATGTTTCGCTCTAGGGAGAGGTTTAGTCAACAAATCTGTCATATTTAGATCTGTGTGTACTTTGCAAATCTTTATGTCGCTGTCTTCGACATACTCGCGAATAGAATGAAAACGTAGCTTGATATGCTTCAGCTTCTTGTGTGACCTTGGCTCCTGTGCATTGGCTATGGCACCCATGTTGTCACAATAGATGGTCATTGGTGCCAACGCACTAGGAACCACACCAAACTCAGTAATGAAACACTTCACCCATATTGCCTCTGATGAAGCCTCCGAAGCAGCTATGTATTCTGATTCAGTTGAAGATTTCGCCATAACGCTTTGCTTAGCACTCCTCCAGCTTACTGCTGCACCATTGATACGTCTCCGACGTATCGATAATTTCTTATGTTCCATGCCACATTATTGATGATATCTACAAGTTTTATGCATACTTTATGTCATATTTATGCATTTTCCGGCACTAACCTATTAACGAGATGCCGAAGAGCCGCTTGTCTGTTTTCTGCTGTTTTTGGTTTCGAAATCCTAGTAAGGAAATATTCTCGGAATTGGACGAAATCAACGCCCAGGGGCCTATTTTTCCACGAAGCTTCCAGAAGACCGAGGGGGAAAGGAAGTGGGGCCACGAGGCGCAGCCACAACAGGGCGGCGCGGCCCAGGCCCTGGCCGTGCGGCCCTGGTGTGTGGGGCCCTCGTGTGGCCCCCCGCATTGCCCTTCCGCCTACTTAAAGCCTTCGTCGCGAAACCCCCAGTACCGAGAGCCACGATACGGAAAACCTTCCAGAGACGCCGCCGCCGCCAATCCCATCTCGGGGATTCGGAGATCGCCTTCGGCACCCTGCCGGAGAGGGGAATCATCTCCCGGAGGACTCTTCACCGCCATGGTCGCCTCCGGAGTGATGAGTGAGTAGTTCACCCCCGGACTATGGGTCCATAGCAGTAGCTAGATGGTCGTCTTCTCCTCATGTGCTTCATTGTCGGATCTTGTGAGCTGCCTAACATGATCAAGATCATCTATCTCGTAATGCTATATGTTGTGTTTGTCGGGATCCGATGGATAGAGAATACTATGTTATGTTGATTATCAATCTATTACCTATGTGTTGTTTATGATCTTGCATGCTCTCCGTTATTAGTAGAGGCTCGGCTAAGTTTTTACTCTTAACTCCAAGAGGGAGTATTTATGCTCGATAGTGGGTTCATGCCTCCATTAAATCTGGGACGATGATGAGAAAGTTCTAAGATTGTGGATGTGCTGTTGCCACTAGGGATAAAACATTGATGCTATGTCCGAGGATGTAGTTATTGATTACATTACGCACCATACTTAATGCAATTGTCTCGTTGTTTGCAACTTAATACTGGAAGGGGTTCGGATGATAACTCGAAGGTGGACTTTTTAGGCATAGATGCATGCTGGATAGCGGTCTATGTACTTTGTCGTAATGCCCAATTAAATCTCACTATACTTATCATATCATGTATGCGCATTGTCATGCTCTCTCTATTTGTCAATTGCCCGACTGTAATTTGTTCACCCAACATGCTATTTATCTTATGGGAGAGACACCTCTAGTGAACTGTGGACCCCGATTCATTCTTTTACATTGAATACAATCTATCGCAATACTTGTTCTACTCGTTTTCTGCAAACAATCATCATCCACACTATACATCTAATCCTTTGTTACAGCAAGCCGGTGAGATTGACAACCTCACTCGTTTCGTTGGGGCAAAGTGCTTTGGTTGTGTTGTGCAGGTTCCACGTTGGCGCCGGAATCCCCGGTGTTGCGCCGCACTACATCCCGCCGCCATCAACCTTCGACGTGCTTCTTGGCTCCTCCTGGTTCGATAAACCTTGGTTTCTTTCTGAGGGAAAACTTGCTGATGTACGCATCACACCTTCCTCTTGGGGTTCCCAACGGACGTGTGCTTTACACGCCATCAAGCATTTTTTCTGGCGCCGTTGCCGGGGAGATCAGGACACGCTGCAAGGGGAGTCTCCACAATCCAATCTTTTTTACTTTGTTTTTGTCTTGCTTTATTTTATCTACTACCTTTGTTAGCTGCATTATATCAAAACACAAAAAAATTAGTTGCTAGCTTTACTTTATTTACTGTCTTGCACTCTATATCAAAAACACAAAAAAATTAGTTACTTGCATTTACTTTATCTAGTTTGCTTTATTTACTACTGCTAAAATGGCCACTCCTGAAAATACTAAGTTGTGTGACTTCACAACCACAAATAATAATGATTTCTTATGCACACCTATTGCTCCACCTGCTACTACAGCAGAATTCTTTGAAATTAAACCTGCTTTACTGAATCTTGTTATGCGAGAGCAATTTTCTGGTGTTAGTTCTGATGATGCTACTGCCCATCTCAATAATTTTGTTGAATTGTGTGAAATGCAAAAGTATAAGGATTTAGATGGTGACATTATAAAATTAAAATTGTTTCCTTTCTCATTAAGAGCAAGAGCTAAAGATTGGTTGCTATCTCTGCCTAAGAATAGTATTGATTCATGGACTAAATGCAAGGATGCTTTTATTGGTAGATATTATCCCCCTGCTAAAATTATATCTTTGAGGAGTAGCATAATGAATTTTAAACAATTGGATAATGAGCATGTTGCACAAGCTTGGGAAAGAATGAAATCTCTTGTTAAAAATTGCCCAACCCATGGATCGACTACTTGGATGATCATCCAAACCTTTTATGCGAGATCGAACTTTTCTTCGCGGAACCTATTGGATTCAGCTGCTGGAGGTACCTTTATGTCCATCACTCTTGGTGAAGCAACAAAGCTTCTTGATAATATGATGATTAATTACTCTGAATGGCACACGGAAAGAGCTCCACAAGGTAAGAAGGTAAATTCCGTCGAAGAAACCTCTTCCTTGAGTGATAAGATTGATGCTATTATGTCTATGCTTGTGAATGATAGGACTAATGTTGATCCTAATAATGTTACGTTAGCTTCATTGGTTGCTCAAGAAGAACATGTTGATGTAAACTACATTAAAAATAATAATTTCAACAACAATGCTTATCGGAACAATTCTAGTAATAACTATAGGCCATATCCTTATAATAATGGTAACGATTATGGTAATTCTTATGGGAATTCTTACAACAATAATAGGAACACACCCCCTGGACTTGAAGCTATGCTTAAAGAATTTATTAGTACACAAACTGCTTTTAACAAATCGTTGAGGAAAAGCTCAATAAAATTGATATTCTCGCTTCTAAGGTTGATAGTCTTGCCTCTAATGTTGATCTTTTGAAATCGAAAGTTATGCCTAATAAGGATATTGAAAATAAAATTGTTACTACAGCAAATGCAATCCAAGTTAGAATTAATGAGAATATAAGATTAATGGCTGAATTGCATGCTAGGTGGGAAAGAGAAGAAAATGAAAAACTAGCTAAAGAGAATAATGTAGCTAAAGTTTGGACTATTACCACCACTAGCAATGCTAATGCTCCACATGTTGCTGCACCTCCTACTATCAATGGTAAAATAATTGGTGTTGGCAATGTTTCCACTTCTAATGCAAAGCCTGCAAAACTGCCGGAACTGTTAAAACTGCTGAAACCGCTCGTTATAAAACTGCTGAATTTTTTTCCAACATTGGGGATAATGATCCCATTGCTTTAGATTATAATGGTTTGGATTTTGATGATTGTCACATCTCTGAAGTTATAAAGTTCTTACAAAAACTTGCTAAGAGCCCTAATGCTAGTGCTATAAATTTGGCTTTCACAAAACATATTACAAATGCTTTCATAAAAGCTAGAGAAGAGAAACTAGAACGTGAAGCTTTTATTCCTAGGAAGCTAGAGGATGGTTGGGAGCCCATCATTAAGATGAAGGTCAATGACTTTGATTGTAATGCTTTATGTGATCTTGGTGCAAGTATTTCCGTTATGCCTAAGAAAATCTATAATATGCTTGACTTGCCACCATTGAAAAATTGTTATTTGGATGTTAATCTTGTTGATAATGCTATAAAGAAACCTTTGGGGAGAATTGATAATGTTCGCATTACCGTTAACAATAAACTTGTCCCCGTTGATTTTGTTGTCTTGGATATTGAATGCAATGCATCTTGTCCCATTATATTGGGAAGACCTTTTCTTCGAACTCGTTGGAGCTATCATTGATATGAAGGAAGGTAATATTAAATATCAATTTCCTCTCAAGAAAGGTATGGAACACTTCCCTAGAAAGAGAATGAAGTTACCTTTTGATTCTATTATTAGAACAAGTTATGATGTTGATACTTAGTCTCTTGATAATACTTGATACACACTTTCTGCGCCTAGCTAAAAGGCGTTAAAGAAAAGCGCTTATGGGAGACAACCCATGTTTTTACTACAGTACTTTTATTTTATATTTGAGTCTTGGAAGTTGTTTACTACTGTAGCAACCTCTCCTTATCTTAGTTTTGTGCATTGTTGTGCCAAGTAAAGTCTTTGATAGTAAGGTTCATACTAGATTTGGATTACTGCGCAGAAACAGATTTTTTTTCTGTCACGAATTTCGACCTGCCTCTCTGTAGGTAGCTCAGAAAATTATGCCAATTTACGTGAGTGATCCTCAGATATGTACGCAACTTTCATTCAATTTGAGCATTTTCATTTGAGCAAGTCTGGTGCCTCAATAAAATCCATCTTTACGGACTGTTCTGTTTTGACAGATTCTGCCTTTTATTTCGCATTGCCTCTTTTGCTATGATGGATGAATTTCTTTGCTTCATTAATGTCCAGTAGCTTTGTGCAATGTCCAGAAGTGTTAAGAATGATTATGTCACCTCTGAACATGTGAATTTTTATTATGCACTAACCCTCTAATGAGTTGTTTCGAGTTTGATGTGGAGGATGTTTTCAAGGATCAAGAGAGGGAGATGATACAATATGATCAAGGAGAGTGAAAGCTCTAAGCTTGGGGATGCCCCGTGGTTCACCCCTGCATATTTTAAGAAGACTCAAGCGTCTAAGCTTGGGGATGCCCAAGGCATCCCCTTCTTCATCGACAACATTATCGGGTTCCTCCCCGAAACTATATTTTTATTCCATCACATCTTATGTGCTTTGCTTGGAGCGTCGGTTTGTTTTTGTTTTTTGTTTTGTTTGAATAAAATGGATCCTAGCATTCATTGTGTGGGAGAGAGACACGCTCCGCTGTTGCATATGGACAAATTTGTCCTTAGGCTTTACTCATAGTATTCATGGCGAAGGTTGAATCTTCTTCGTTAAATTGTTATATGGTTGGAATCGGGAAATGCTACATGTAGTAATTCTAAAATGTCTTGAATAATTTGATACTTGGCAATTGTTGTGCTCATGTTTAAGCTCTTGCATCATATACTTTGCACCCATTAATGAAGAAATACAAAGAGCTTGCTAAAATTTGGTTTGCATATTTGGTCTCTCTAAAGTCTAGATAATTTCTAGTATTGAGTTTGAACAACAAGGAAGACGGTGTAGAGTATTATAATGTTTACAATATGTCTTTTATGTGAGTTTTGCTGCACCGGTTCATCCTTGTGTTTGTTTCAAATAACCTTGCTAGCCTAAACCTTGTATCGAGAGGGAATACTTCTCATGCATCCAAAATCCTTGAGCCAACCACTATGCCATTTGTGTCCACCATACCTACCTACTACATGGTATTTCTCCGCCATTCCAAAGTAAATTGCTTGAGTGCTACCTTTAAAATTTCCATTCTTTACCTTTGAAATATAAAGCTCATGGGACAAATAGCTTAAAAACTATTGTGGTATTGAATATGTACTTATGCACTTTATCTCTTATTAAGTTGCTTGTTGTGCGATAACCATGTTCCTGGGGACGCCATCAACTTTACCTTTGTTGAATATCATGTGAGTTGCTATGCATGTTCGTCTTGTCTGAAGTAAGGGAGATTTACCACTCATTTAATGGTTAGAGCATCCATATTGTTTGAGAAGAACATTGGGCCGCTAACTAAAGCCATGAATCATGGTGGAAGTTTCAGTTTTGGACATATACTCAATCTCATATGAGAACATTAATTGTTGCTACATGCTTATGCATTAAAGAGGAGTCCATTATATGTTGTCTATGTTGTCCCGGTATGGATGTCTAAGTTGAGAATAATCAAAAGCGAGAAATCCAATGCGAGCTTTCTCCTTAGACCTTTGTACAGGCGGCATAGAGGTACCCCTTTGTGACACTTGGTTAAAACATGTGTATTGCGATAATCCAAGCTAATTAGGACAAGGTGCGGGCACTATTAGTATACTATGCATGAGGCTTGCAACTTGTAAGATATAATTTACATGATACATATGCTTTATTACTACCGTTGACAAAATTGTTTCTTGTTTTCAAAACCAAAGCTCTAGCACAAATATAGCAATCAATGCTTCCTCTCGCGAAGGGCCTTTCTTTTACTTTTATGTTGAGTCAGTTCACCTATTTCTCTCCACCTCAAGAAGCAAACACTTGTGTGAACTGTGCATTGATTCCTACATACTTGCATATTGCACTTGTTATATTACTTTACATTGAAAAATATCCATGAGATATACATGTTATAAGTTGAAAGCAACCGCTGAAACTTAATCTTCCTTTGTGTTGCTTCAATACCTTTACTTTGATTTATTGCTTTATGAGTTAACTCTTATGCAAGACTTATTGATGCTTGTCTTGAAGTACTATTCATGAAAAATCTTTGCTTTATGATTCATTTGTTTACTCATGTCATTACCATTGTTTTGATCGCTGCATTCATTACATATGCTTACAATAGTATGATCAAGGTTATGATGGCATGTCACTCCAGAAATTATCTTTGTTATCGTTTACTCGCTCGGGACGAGCGAGAACTAAGCTTGGGGATGCTGATACGTCTCCGACGTATCGATAATTTCTTATGTTCCATGCCACATTATTGATGATATCTACATGTTTTATGCATACTTTATGTCATATTTATGCATTTTCCGACACTAACCTATTAACGAGATGCCGAAGAGCCGCTTGTCTGTTTTCTGCTGTTTTTGGTTTCAGAAATCCTAGTAAGGAAATATTCTCAGAATTGGACGAAATCAACGCCCAGGGGCCTATTTTTCCACGAAGCTTCCAGAAGACCGAGGGGGAAAGGAATTGGGGCCACGAGGCACCGCCACAACAGGGCGGCGCGGCCCAGGCCCTGGCCGCGCGGCCCTGGTGTGTGGGGCCCTCGTGTGGCCCCCCGCGTTGCCCTTCCGCCTACTTAAAGCCTTCGTCGCGAAACCCCCAGTACCGAGAGCCACGATACGGAAAACCTTCCAGAGACGCCGCCGCTGCCAATCCCATCTCGGGGGATTCGGGAGATCGCTCTCCGGCACCCTGCCGGAGAGGGGAATCATCTCCCGGAGGACTCTTCACCGCCATGGTCGCCTCCGGAGTGATGAGTGAGTAGTTCACCCCCGGACTATGGGTCCATAGCAGTAGCTAGATGGTCGTCTTCTCCTCATGTGCTTCATTGTCGGATCTTGTGAGCTGCCTAACATGATCAAGATCATCTATCCGTAATGCTATATGTTGTGTCCGTCGGGATCCGATGGATAGAGAATACTATGTTATGTTGATTATCAATCTATTACCTATGTGTTGTTTATGATCTTGCATGCTCTCCGTTATTAGTAGAGGCTCGGCCAAGTTTTTACTCTTAACTCCAAGAGGGAGTATTTATGCTCGATAGTGGGTTCATGCCTCCATTAAATCAGGGCAGTGACGGAAAGTTCTAAGGTTGTGGATGTGTTGTTGCCACTAGGGATAAAACATTGATGCTATGTCCGAGGATGTAGTTATTGATTACATTACGCACCATACTTAATGCAATTGTCTCGTTGTTTGCAACTTAATACTGGAAGGGGTTCGGATGATAACCTGAAGGTGGACTTTTTAGGCATAGATGCATGCTGGATAGCGGTCTATGTACTTTGTCGTAATGCCCAATTAAATATCACTATACTTATCATATCATGTATGTGCGTTGTCATGCTCTCTCTATTTGTCAATTGCCCGACTGTAATTTGTTCACCCAACATGCTATTTATCTTATGGGAGAGACACCTCTAGTGAACTGTGGACCCCGGTCCATTCTTTTACATTGAATACAATCTATCGCAATACTTGTTCTACTCGTTTTCTCGCAAACAATCATCATCCACACTATACATCTAATCCTTTGTTACAACAAGCCGGTGAGATTGACAACCTCACTCGTTTCGTTGGGGCAAAGTACTTTGGTTGTGTTGTGCGAGGTTCCACGTTGGCGCCGGAATCCCCGGTGTTGCGCCGCACTACATCCCGCCGCCATCAACCTTCGACGTGCTTCTTGGCTCCTCCTGGTTCGATAAACCTTGGTTTCTTTCTGAGGGAAAACTTGCTGCTGTACGCATCACACCTTCCTCTTGGGGTTCCCAACTGACGTGTGCTTTACACGCCATCAACCATTCAAAATAAATATGTATCCAGATTGTGACTTAGAGTCATCTGAGTCAGTGTTCTAACTAGCATCGGTGTAACTGGTTACAACGAGCTCTTGGTCACCTCCATAACAAAGAGACATATCCTTAGTCCTTTTCAAGTACTTTAGGATATTCTTGACCGTTGTCTAGTGTTTCATTCCCGAATCACTTTGATATCTGCTGGTCAAACTAACAACATGTGCGATATCCGGTGTTGTACACATCATGACATACATGATAGAGCCTATGGCCGAGGCATAGGAGATTTTGTTCATTTTTCTCTTTCTTTTGTCGTAGCCGGACTTTGAGTTTTACTCAAGGTCTTACCTGGCAACATAAGCAAGAACCCTTTCTTGCTTTCATCCATTCTAAACTTCTTTATAATTTTGTCCAGGTATGTACTCTGTGAAAGCCCTATTAAGCGTCTTAATCTATCTCTATAAATCTTGATGCCTAAAATGTATGCTGCTTCGCCAAGGTCCTTCATTGAAAAACTTTTTTCCAAATAGCCTTTGACACTACTAAGAAGTTCTATATCATTCACAATCAACAATATGTCATCCACATACAGTATCAGGAATGCTACAGAGCTCCCACTCACTTTCTTGTAAATACAAGCTTCTCCAAAAGTTTGTATAAATCCAAAGTCTTTGATCACCTTATCAAATCTTCTATTCCAACTCCGGGATTCTTGCTTCAGTCCATAAATGGAGCGCTGAAGTTTGCATACCTTGTCAGCATTTTTAGGATCGACCAAACCTTTGGGTTGTATCATATACAACTCTTCCTCAATATCACCATTAAGGAACGCCGTTTTGACATACATCTACCAAATTTCATAATCGAAAAATGAAGCGATTGCTAAAAATATCCTCATAGACATTAGCTTCGCTACAGGTGAGAAAGTCTCATCGTAGTCAACTACTTGAATTTGTTGGAACCCTTTCGCGACAAGTCGAGCTTTATAAAGAGTAACATTACCATCAACGTCTATTTTTCTTTTGAAAATCCATTTGTTCTCGACAACCTTGCGGCCATCAGGTAAGTCCACCAAAGTCCATACTTGGTTTTCATACATGGATCCCATTTCGGATTTCATGGCTTCTTGCCATTTGTTGGAATCTAGGCTCGTCATTGCTTCCTCGTACGTTGCAGGGTCGTCATTGTTGTCCACCAACATGACATTTAAGGCGGGGTCATACCAATCAGGAGTGGCATGAATCTTCGTCGACCTGCGAGGTTCATTAGCAACTTCGTTCGAAGTTTCATAATCATTATCATTAGCTTCTTGTCTTATCGGTGCAGGCGGCACAAGAACATCTTCCGGTGTTGCGCTACTCTCAATTTCCAGAGAAGGTTCAGTAACCTCATCGAGTTCTTCTTTCCTTCCAGTCACTTCTTTCGAGAGAAACTCTTTTTCAAGAAAGGATCCGTTCTTCGCAACAAAAAATTTACCTTTGGATCTGTGATAGAGGGTATACCCAATTTTGTCTTTAGGGTATCCTATGAAGACGCATTTCTCCTCTTTGGGTTCGAGCTTGTCAGGTTGTAAATTTTTTACATAAGCTTCGCAGCCTCAAACTTTAAGGAACGACAACTTAGGTTTCTTATTAAACCATAATTCATATGGTGTCGTTTCAGCGGATTTAGATGGTTCCCTATTTAAAATGAATGCGGTTGTCTCTAATGCATAACTCCAAAACGATAGCGACAAATATGTAAGAGACATCATAGATCGAACCATATCTAAGAGAGTTCGATTACGACGTTCGAACACACCATTGCGATGTGGTGTTCCCGGTGGTCTCAACTGTGAAAGTATTCCATATTTCTTTAAATGCATGCCAAACTCGTAACTCAGATATTCACCTCCATGATCAGAACGCAGAAATTTAATCTTCTTGTTACGTTGATTTTCTACTTCACTCTGGAATTCCTTAAACTTCTCGAAATTTTGGATTTATGTTTCATCAAGTAGATATACCCATATCTACTCAAATCATCTGTCAAAGTAAGAACATACCGATAACCACCCGGCGATGCTACACTCATTGGACCACACACATCAGTATGTATTATTTCCAATAAGTTTGTAGCTCGCTCCATTATACTAGAGAATGGAGTCTTAGTCATTTTTCCCATCAGACATGCTTCACATCTATCAAGTGATTCAAGAAGTCCATCAGAATGGAGTTTCTTCATGCGCTTCACTCCAATGTGACCAAGACGACAGTGCCACATGTATATAGAATTATCATTTAATTTTATTCATTTAGCATCAATGTTATGAATATGTGTATCACTACTATCGAGATTTAATAAGAATAAACCATTCATCTCAGGTGCATGACAATAAAAGATAGTATTCATATAAATTGAACAACCTTTATTCTCAGACTTGAATGAATAACCGTCTTGCAATAAACAAGATCCAGATATAATGTTTGTGCTTAACGCACGCACCAAATAACAATTATTCAGATTTAAAACTAATCCCGACGGTAGATGAAGGGGGAGCGTGCCGACAGCGATCACATCGACCTTGGATCCATTTCCAACGCGCATTGTAACCTCGTCCCTCGCTAGTCTTCGTTTATTCCGTAGTTCCTGTCTCGAGTTACAAATATGAGCAACCGAATCAATATCAAATACCCAGGCACTACTACGATTACTAGTAAGATACATATCAATAACATGTATATCAGATATACCTTTCTTCTTGATGTTGCCGCTCTTCAGATCTGCCAGGTAATTTGAGAAGTTTTGCTTCCAGTGCCCCTCTTCCTTACAGTAATAGCACACAATATCAGGTTTGGGGCCAGCCTTGGGTTTCTTAGGAGGTGCGGCAGCTTTCTTGCTGCCCTTATTGAATTTATCCTTTTCCTTAGGCTTGCCCTGCTTCTTGAAATTGGTGGTATTATTGACTATCAACACTTGGTGCTCTTTCTTAATCTCCACTTCAGCAGTTTTCAGCATTGAAAAGAGTTCAGGTAACTGATACGTCTCAAACGTATCTATAATTTCTTATGTTCCATGCTACTTTTATGATGATACTCACATGTTTTATACACATTATATGTCATTAATATGCATTTTCCGGCACTAACCTATTGACGAGATGCCGAAGAGTCGATTCTGTTGTTCTCGCTGTTTTTTGTTTCGGAAATCCTAGTAAGGAAATATTCTCGGAATTGGACGAAATCAACGCCCAGGGGCCTATTTTTCCACGAAGCTTCCAGAAGACCGGAGGAGATACGAAGTGGGGCCACGGGGCGCCGCCACACTAGGGCGGCGCGGCCTAGAGGGGCCCGCGCGGCCCTAGCGTGTGGGGCCCCCGTGACGCCTCCTGACCTGCCCTTCCGCCTACTTACAGCCTTCGTCACGAAACCCCCAGTACCGAGAGCCACGATACGGAAAACCTTCCAGAGACGCCGCCACCGCCAATCCCATCTCGGGGGGATTCAGGAGATCGCCTCCGGCACCCTGCCGGAGAGGGGAATCATCTCCCGGAGGTCTCTTCATCGCCATGATCGCCTCCGGATCGATGTGTGAGTAGTCCACCCCTGGACTATGGGTCCATAGCGATAGCTAGATGGTTGTCTTCTCCTCATTGTGCTATCATGTTAGATCTTGTGAGATGCCTATCATGATCAAGATCATCTATTTGTAATGCTACATGTTGTGTTTGTTGGGATCCGATGAATATTGAATACTATATCAAGTTGATTATCAATCTATCATATATGTTGTTTATGTTCTTGCATTCTCTCCGTTGCTAGTAGAGGCTCTGGCCAAGTTGATACTTGTGACTCCAAGAGGGAGTATTTATGCTCGATAGTAGGTTCATGCCTCCATTGAATGCGGGACGATGATGAGAAAGTTCTAAGGTTGTGGATGTGCTGTTGCCACTAGGGATAAAACATCGATGCGTTGTCTAAGGATATTTGTGTTGATTACATTACGCACCATAGTTAATGCAGTTGTCTGTTGTTTGCAACTTAATACTGGAAGGGGTTCGGATGATAACCTGAAGGTGGACTTTTTAGGCATAGATGCATGCTGGATAGCGGTCTATGTACTTTGTCGTAATGCCCTGATTAAATCTCATAGTACTCATCATGATATATGTATGTGCATTGTTATGTCTTCTTTATTTGTCAATTGCCCAACCGTAATTTGTTCACCCGACATCTGTTTATCTTATGGGAGAGACACCACTAGTGAACTCTGGACCCCGGTCCAATTCTTTACATCTGAAATACAATCTATCGCAATTGTTCTTTACTGTTCTTCGCAAACAATCATCATCTTCCACACAATACGTTTAATCCTTTGTTTACAGCAAGCCGGTGAGATTGACAACCTCACCGTTACGTTGGTGCAAAGTACTTTGATTGTGTTGTGCGGGTTCCACGTTGGCGCCGGAATCCCTGGTGTTGCGCCGCACTACACTCCGTCACCAACAACCTTCACGTGCTTCCTTGACTCCTACTGGTTCGATAACCTTGGTTTCTTACTGAGGGAAAACTTGCTGCTGTACTCATCACACCTTTCTTTTTGGGTTCCCAACGGACGTGTGTCTCACGCGCCATCAAGCATATTTTCTGGCGCCGTTGCCGGGGAACTGAAGAAAAGTTACACTACAGAGATCTCTAACTCCCACGTCAACTTCACGCCAGCAGCATATTTTCTGGCGCCGTTGCCGGGGAGATCAAGACACGCTGCAAGGGGAGTCTCCCACATCCAATCTCTTTACTTTGTTTTTGTCTTGCTTTACTTTACTTTATTTACTGCTTTGTTTGCTTCTTATATCAAAAACACAAAAAAATTAGTTGCTAGATTTACTTTATTTACTGTCTTGCTCTCCATATTAAAAAACAAAAAAAATAGTTACTTGCATTTACTTTATTTAGTTTGCTATATTTACTACTGCTAAAATGGGTACTGTTGAGAATACTAAGTTGTGTGACTTCACTAGCACAAATAATAATGATTTCTTATGCACACCTATTGCTCCACCTGCTACTACAGCAGAATTCTTTGAAATTAAACCTCCTTTACTATATTTTGTTATGAGAGAGCAATTTTCTGGTGTTAGTTCTGATGATGCTGCTTCCCATCTTAATAATTTTGTTGAACTATGTGAAATGCAAAAGTATAAGGATGTATATGGTGACATTATAAAATTGAAATTGTTTCCTTTCTCCTTAAGAGGAAGAGCTAAAGACTGGTTGCTATCTCTGCCTAGAATTAGTATTGATTCATGGACTAAATGTAAAGATGCTTTTATTGGTAGATATTATCCTCCCGCTAAAATTATATCTTTGAGAAGTAGCATAATGAATTTTAAGCAATTAGATAATGAACATGTTGCTCAAGCATGGGAGAGAATGAAATCTTTGGTGAAGAATTGCCCTACCCATGGACTAACAACTTGGATGATCATCCAAACCTTTTATGCAGGATTGAATTTTTCTTTGCGGAACCTATTGGATTCAGCTGCTGGAGGTACCTTTATGTCCATTACTTTGGGGGCGGCAACAAAGCTTCTTGATGATATGATGACCAATTACTCTGAATGGCACACGGAAAGAGCTCCACAAGGTAAGAAGGTAAATTCTGTTGAAGAAACCTCCTCCTTGAGTGATAAGATTGATACTATTATGTCTATGCTTGTGAATGTTAGATCTAATGTTGATCCTAATAATGTTCTTTTAGCTTCATTGGTTGCCCAAGAAGAACATGTTGATGTGAATTTCATTAGAAGTAATAATTTCAACAATAATGCTTATAGGAATAATTCTGGTAACAACTATAGGCCATATCCTGCTGCTAATGGTAATAGTTATGATAATTCTTATGGGAATTCTTACAAAAATAATAGGAGTGTACCCCCTGGCCTTGAAGCCATGCTTAAAGAATTTATTAGTACACAAACTGCTTTTAACAAATCTGTTGAGGAAAAGCTTGATAAAATTGATATTCTTGCTTCTAAGGTTGATAGTCTTGCCTCTGATGTTGTTCTTTTAAAATTGAAAGTTATGGCTAATAAGCATATTGATAATAAAATTGTTAGTACAGCAAATGCCATCCAAGTTCGAATTAATGAGAATATTAGATTGATGGCTGAATTGCATGCTAGGTGGGAAAGAGAAGAAAACGAAAAACTAGCTAAAGAGAATAATGTAGCTAAAGTTTGGACTATTACCACCACTAGTAATGTTAATACTTCACATGTTGCTACACCTCCTACTATCAATGGTAAAATAATTGGTGTTGGCAATGTTTCTACTCCTAGTGCAAAGCGTGCAAAATTGCCTGAAACTGCTAAAACTGCTGAAACTGATAAACTGCTGAAATTTTTCAAAATGTTGGGGACAATGATCCCATTGCTGTAGATCATAATGGTTTAGATTTTGATGATTGTCACATCTGTGAAGTTATAAAGTTCTTACAAAAACTTGCTAAAAGTCCCAATGCTAGTGCTATAAATTTGGCCTTTACAAAACATATTACAAATGCTCTCATAAAAGCTAGAGAGGAGAAACTAAAACTTGAAACTTCTATTCCTAGGAAGTTAGAAGATGGTTGGGAGCCCATCATTAAGATGAGGGTCAATGATTTTGATTGTAATGCTTTATGTGATCTTGGTGCAAGTATTTCTGTTATGCCTAAGAAAATCTATGATATGCTTGACTTGCCACCATTGAAAAATTGTTATTTAGATGTTAATCTTGCTGATAATGCTATAAAGAAACCTTTGGGGAGGATTGATAATATTCGTATTATGGTTAACAATAATCTTGTCCCCGTTGATTTTGTTGTCTTGGATATTGAATGCAATGCATCTTGTCTCATTATATTGGGAAGACCTTTTCTTCGAACTCGTTGGTGCTACCATTGATATGAAGGAAGGTAATATTAAATATCAATTTTCTCTCAAGAAAGGTATGGAACACTTCCCTAGAAAGAGAATGAAATTACCTTATGATTCTATTATTAGAACAAACTATGATGTTGATGCTTCATCTCTTGATGTTACTTGATTCACACTTTCGCGCCTAGCCGAAAGGCGTTAAAGAAAAGCGCTTATGGGAGACAACCCATTATTTTACTTCGCACTTTATTTTATATTTGAGTCTTGGAAGTTGTTATTACTGTAGCAACCTCTCCTTATCTTTATTTTATTGCATTGTTGTGCCAAGTAAAGTCTTTGATAGTAAAGTCAATACTAGATTTGGATTACTAGCGCAGGAATAGATTTCTTGTCGTCACGAATTTGAGTAGGATTCTCTGTAGATAACTCATTAAAATATGCCAATTTACGTGCGTGATCCTCAGATATGTACGCAACTTTCATTCAATTTGGGCATTTTCATCTGAGCAAGTCTGATGCCTCTAAAAAATTCGTATTTACGGACTGTTCGTTTTGACAGATTCTGCCTTTTATTTCGCATTGCCTGTTTTGCTATGTTTGATGGATTTCTTTGTTCCATTAACTTTCGGTAGCTTTGTGCAATGTCCGAAGTGTTAAGAATGATTATGTCACCTCTGAATACATGAATTTTCAATTATGCACTAACCCTCTAATGAGATTGTTTTGAGTTTGGTGTGGAGGAAGTTTTCAAGGGTCAAGAGAGGAGGATGATACAATATGATCAAGAAGAGTGAAAAGTCTAAGCTTGGGGATGCCCCCGTGGTTCATCCCTGCATATTTTAAGAAGACTCAAGCATCTAAGCTTGGGGATGCCCAAGGCATCCCTTCTTCATCGACAACATTATCGAGTCACCTCTAGTGAAACTATATTTTTATTCCGTCACATCTTATGTGCTTTACTTGGAGCGTCTGTTTGTTTTTATTTTTGTTTTTGTTTTTATTTGAATAAATTCGGATCCTAGCATTCTTTGTTTGGGAGAGAGACACGCTCCGCTGTTTCGTATGAACACATATGTTCTTAGCTTTATTCTTAAATGTTCATTGCGAAATTTGAACTACTTCATTCATTGCTATATGGTTGGAAACGGAAAATGCCGCATGTGGTAAATGGTATAATGTCTTGAATAATTTGATACTTGGCAATTGTTGTGCTCATATAGATCATGTTTAAGCTCTTGCATCATGTACTTTGTACCCATTAATGAAGAACTACATAGAGCTTGTTAAAATTTGGTTTTCATGATTGGTCTCTAGAGTCTAGATATTTTCTGGTTAAGGTGTTTGAACAACAAGGAGACGATATAAAGTATTATAATGCTTACAATATGTTCATATGTGAGTCTTGTTGCACCGTTTTATACTTGAGTTTGCTTCAAACAACCTTGCTAGCCTAGCCTTGTATTGAGAGGAATTCTTCTCGTGCATCCAAATCCTTGAGCCAACAACCATGCCATTTGTGTCCACCATACCTACCTACCACATGGTATTTCTCTGCCATTCCAAAGCAAATTACTTGAGTGCTACCTTTAAAATTTCTATCCTTTGTCTTTGCAATATATAGCTCATGGGAAAAATAGCCTAAAAACTATTATGGTGAAGAATATGTACTTATGTGTCTTATTTCTTAATAAGTTGCTTGTTGAGCGGTAACCATGTTTCTGGGGACGCCATCAACTTTTACCTTTGTTGAATATCATGTGAGTTGCTATGCATGTTCGTCTTATCTGAAGTAAGGGCGGTTTTCATGATCATATGGTTTGAGTATGCGTATTGTTAGAGAAGAACATTGGGCCGCTAACTAAAGCCATGATTCATGGTGGAAGTTTCGGTTTGGACAATTAATCCTCAATCTCTTATGAGAATTTTAACTGTTGTTGAATGCTTATGCATTAAAGAGGAGTCCATTATCTGTTGTCTATGTTGTCCCGGTATGGATGTCTAAGTTGAGAATAATCAAAAGCGAGAAATCCAATGCGAAACTTTCTCCTTAGACCTTTGTACAGGCGGCATAGAGGTACCCCTTTGTGACACTTGGTTGAAACATATGCTATGATATGATAATCCATGTTAATCCAAGCTAATTAGGACAAGGTGCGAGCACTATTGGTATACTATGCATGAGGCTTGCAACTTATAGGATATCTTATACATAACACATATGATTAATTACTACCGTTGACAAAATTGTTTCTTGTTTTCAAAATGAAAAGCTCTAGCACAAATATAGTAATCCATGCTTCCCTCTGCGAAGGGCCAATCTTCTACTTTATTGTTGAGTCAGTTTACCTAATCTTTCTATCTTAGAAGCAAACACTTGTGTAAACTGTGTGCATTGATTCTTACATGTTTACCTATTGCACTTGTTATATTACTTTGTGTTGACAATTATCCATAAGATATATATGTTGAAGTTGAAAGCAACCGCTGAAACTTATATCTTCCTTTGTGTTGCTTCAATGCCTTTAATTTGAATCCATTGCTTTATGAGTAACTCTTATGCAAGTCTTATTGATGCTTGTCTTGAAAGTATTATTCATGAAAAGTCTTTGCTATATGATTCATTTGTTTACTCATTGTCTTTGCCATTGCTTCGAATCGCTGCATTCATCTCATATGCTTTACAATAGTATGATCAAGATTATGATAGCATGTCACTTCAGAAATTATCTTTGTTATCGTTTACCTACTCGAGGGCGAGTAGGAAGTAAGCTTGGGGATGCTTGATACGTCCCAAACGTATCTATAATTTCTTATGTTCCATGCTACTTTTATGATGATACTCACATGTTTTATACACATTATATGTCATTATTATGCATTTTCCGGCACTAACATATTGACGAGATGCCGAAGAGCCAGTTGTTGTTTTCTGCTGTTTTTGGTTTCAGAAATCCTAGTAAGGAAATAAGGAAATACATTGGTACACCCAAGCATGAGTGTGGTGCTTCCACAACCGTTGGATGGCTTGAGATTGGAACAAGATATTAGGTGAGAGAAGGTATTTTGCTCTTTTTCTCTTATTTCTGTACAGTTGGCGGGTCTCATAATGAACAGGGGCAAAAAGCCACCTGGCAAGGCTTTTGACTCCACGATCCCGTTGCTGCCTCTCCTCTCTCACACGACATGGCCGGTCCTCT
Source organism: Lolium rigidum (assembly GCF_022539505.1). NCBI lineage: Eukaryota > Viridiplantae > Streptophyta > Magnoliopsida > Poales > Poaceae > Lolium > Lolium rigidum. Next base: position 81,763,497 of record NC_061510.1, read on the forward strand.
CCTCCCGATTCTCCGCTCTCACCCGACACAGCCGGCTGCGACCAACAGCCTCTCCTCACGATTCCACTCTCGCCCACCATCATCTCTCCACTCTGAACCGGAGGAACACCATGTCCTAGTCTACTCTGCGCAGCAGCACCGGCGGTGGATGCGGCGGCGCCGGATTTGGGGACGGCGGCGGAAGCGCCGGATTCGGGGGCGGCATCGGAAGCGGCTCAGCCGTAGTATCGGCAGCAGCACAGGATGCGGCGGCAGGGCGGCTCCACCGGAGGATGTGGCGCGGTTGCTTCTCCCTGCGCCCCCTTTCGTTGCCCAGTCGATGCCGCTCTCCAGCTTGCCTCCCCGTCTGCTGCTTCTCCTCCGCCCGGTACGTCCGCTACGTTGGCTGTACCGTGGCATCGGCCCCAGATGCATCAATCTCATGTCCACCGTCGGTATCTCCTCTATGTGCTACGAGGCCTGCAGGAAGATTCAGGTTGACGAAAAAAGAAACAGTGCCGGAGTTGAGAAGGAGGGGGAGGATGCTTGAGGTGGACATATAGAAAGACAGGCGGCGCCAAGGGTGGTCGACCAAAACAACACCTCATACTAACTGACAGCCTAAATGCTAGTAACTGATACTAACTAGCTGGTGGACCAAATCACAATCAGACAAGCCGAGCGCGGACCCGTCGCTGCATCAGGTTTCAGACCCATTGATACGTCTCCGACGTATCGATAATTTCTTATGTTCCATGCCATATTATTGATGATACCTACATGTTTTATGCACACTTTATGTCATATTCGTGCATTTTCTGGAACTAACCTATTAACAAGATGCCGAAGAGCCGCTTCGTTTTCTCGTTGTTTTTGGTTCCGAAATCCTAGTAACGAAATATTCTCGGAATCGGACGAAATCAAGACCCAGGTTCCTATTTTCACCGGAAGCATCCGAACACCCGAGAGCCGCCAGAGGGGGCCCCGTGGGCCCCGGATGATAGGGTGGCGCGGCCCGGGCCCCGGCCGCGCCGCCTATGGTGCCGCCGCCTCTTCGACCCTCCGACGCTGCCCTTCCGCCTATTTAAAGCCTCCGTCGAGAAAACCCCGATACGAAGAACCACGATACGGAAAACCTTCCGTAGCCGCCGCCATCGCGAAGCCAAGATCCGGGGGACAGGAGTCTCTGTTCCGGCACCCTGCCGGAGCGGGGAAGTGCCCCCGAAGGCTTCTCCATCGACACCGCCGCCATCTCCACCGCCATCTTCATCACCGCCGCTGCTCCCATGAGGAGGGAGTAGTTCTCCATCGAGGCTCGGGCCGTACCGGTAGCTATGTGGTTCATCTCTCTCCTATGTACTTCAATACAATAATCTCATGAGCTGCCTTACATGATTGAGATTCATATGATGATGCTTGTAATCTAGATGTCACTATGCTAGTCAAGAGAGTTTTACTTATGTGATCTCCGGAGACTCCTTGTCCCACGTGTGTAAAGGTGACAAGTGTGTGCACCGTGTGGGTCTCTTAGGCTATATTTCACGAATACTTACTCACCGTTATGAATGGCGTAGTGAAGTGCTTATTTATATCTCTTTATGATTGCAATATGTTTTGTATCACAATTTATCTATGTGCTACTCTAGTGATGTGTTATTAAAGTAGTTTTATTCCTCCCGCACGGTGTAATGGTGACAAGTGTGTGCATCCGTGTTAGTACTTGGCGTATGCTATGATCATGATCTCTTGTAGATTATGAAGTTAACTATTGCTATGATTGTATTGATATGATCTATTCCTCCTACGTGGCGTGAAGGTGACAAGTGTGCATGCTATGTTAGTACTTGGTTTAGTCGTGTTGATCTTTCTTGCACTCTAAGGTTATTTAAATATGAACATTGAATTGTGGAGCTTGTTAACTCCGACATTGAGGGTTCGTGTAATCCTACGCAATGTGTTCATCATCCAACAAGAGTGTAGAGTATGCATTTATCTATTCTCGTTATGTGATCAAAGTTGAGAGTGTCCACTAGTGAAAGTCTAATCCCTAGGCCTTGTTCCTAAATATCGCTATCTCCGCTTGTTTACCGTTTTTTACATGCGTTACTACTGCTGCGTTACTACTGCTTGTTTACTGTCCTGGGCAAAGCACTTTTCTGGTGCCGTTGCTAATACTTATTCATACCACCTGTATTTCACTATCTCTTCGCCGAACTAGTGCACCTATTAGGTGTGTTGGGGACACAAGAGACTTCTTGCTTTGTGGTTGCAGGGTTGCATGAGAGGGATATCTTTGACCTCTTCCTCCCTGAGTTCGATAAACCTTGGGTGATCCACTTAAGGGAAACTTGCTGCTGTTCTACAAACCTCTGCTCTTGGAGGCCCAACACTGTCTACAAGAATAGAAGCTCCCGTAGACATCACCCATCATCGCCGAAAGGACCGCGTGGCTCAGCAGCTCATCGTCGCCATCTTCGTCCTCATCAATGGCATGGTACCCAGCGCCTGAATTCGAGTCGCCGTCTTCGAGCGGAACCATCACGGCTGCAAAGTCAACGATGCCGGCGCCTATGTTCTCTGCTCGTCAAGGGCATGTATGGCCAGCAACCTGTGATTTTTCAGTGTTTGGAACCAAAACTCTGCATGAACTTGGAAAAAACTGAAACAAGAAACATATGGTAAAGCTCCTAGCGCTTCTGCTCGCCGGCTCGATAGTAATCGAGCGAGATGTGGATCAACCTCTCCCCTAGCGCCGCCTTGGTGCACCGGAAAGCCACGTCAAGGAACTCAGCCATTGACGAGTCCTCGCGCGGCACTAGCACCCACCGCACCATGTCCATGTCGCCGCTGAAGCTGAAGGTCCTGTCGGTCGGCAAGTGCCCGGTGACGAGATCCATGAGCACGACGCCAGTGTTGTACACGTCAGTTTTCTTCGTCCCCTTCAAGCTGTAAGCACACTCGTCACGGAGAAGCAAATGGTCAGCAACTCCATCATTTGTGTCTGTGGTGTCTGAGCTTTTTTTATCTTTTCAGCTTTGGAATTTACCTGGAGCCATGTACCCGTATGATCCGGCGAAGAATGATGCTAACTCGGTGCGGTACTTGCCGCCGTTGCTTTTCTCGGTGACAGCATTAGCGAGGCCGAAGTTGCCAAGGTGCGCGTCCATGTCGCCGTCGAGGAGCATGTTGCTGGACTTGATGTTGCTGACAAGGAAGCCCTTGGGGTACCTACTTCGTCGTAGACGTTGCTGGCGTCTTCGGGCCCGGCGTTGGCTTCAGTCCCTCCACCGCCAATCGATTGTTCTGCCCCAGGCCGGTCAAATGATTCCGACGGATCAGGCGGAGGAATCAGCGAGGCGATTGACTCGGGCATTGGGAAGAAGTCATGTATCGATCCTCCACTTGTACCGCCAGATATTGCCTGCACGCACACAGAGAATCCTTCCGTACATCAGCAATGGAACCCTGGTCGCCAGGTCGGGGGGAGAGAAGAAAAGGAGCTTTTCTCAGAGACGGTAATGTACCTACGCGCTTGCGGCACGACGGAGACAACGGGAGGTGGAGGAGCTACAACGCGAAGGAGTCGGGGCAGAGCCATAGATCGGAGCGCAACGCGAAGGAGCCGGGGGAGAGCCGTAGATCGGACCGCGAGCTTGCAAAATAGGGGTGGAGGAGAAAGCTACGATCTGGCCGGCGGCGACGGCGCACGGGGACGGGGCACGGCGAAGACGTACGATGGCGATGGCGGTGGCGTGGACGGCTCGCTGGCGACGGCGGCGGCGGCGCACGGGGACGGCGCACGGCGAAGACGTGCGCTGGTGACGGCAGCGACATCAGTAGCGTGGACGGCTCACTGGCGACGGCGCACGGCGGACGGCGGTGACGTTGGCGGCGTGGACGGCTCGCTGGCGACAGCGGCGACGGCGCACGGGACGATGCATGGCGGACGGCGAGGACGTGCGCTAGCGACGACGCACGGGTATGGCGCACGGCGGGAGCTATCTGCGCGTCGGCGGCGGAGTGTCGACAGCTCCCGGTGGCTACAACATCAGGGAACACGGGGGAGAGGGATTGGGGATGGAGGACAGGGACCTATCCCTGACGCGAACAGCAGCAGGTACGGTGTACTCTGGTAAAAAGCCCGGAGAAAAGGAGCAACGGAGGTGACATGAAAATGAGAGAAGTGGAGGATAATGTTTCACCCTGCCATACTTTGCACGAATCTCGAGTTCAAGATCAACGGTATAGAATACATCCACACCCATGCTTGGGTGTACAAAATCCACACTCAAGGAAATATTCTCGGAATTGGACGAAATCAACACCCAGGGGCCTATTTTTCCACGAAGCTTCCAGAAGACCGAGGGAGATACGAAGTGGGGCCACGGGGCGCCGCCACACTAGGGCGGCGCGGCCTAAGGGGGGCCCGCGCGGCCCTAGCGTGTGGGGCCCCCGTGACGCCTCCTGACCTGCCCTTCCGCCTACTTAAAGCCTTCGTCGCGAAACCCCCAGTACCGAGAGCCATGATACGGAAAACCTTCCAGATACGCCGCCGCCGCCAATCCCATCTCGGGGGATTCAGGGATCGCCTCCGCACCCCTGCCGGAGAGGGGAATCATCTCCCGGAGGTCTCTTCATCGCCATGATCGCCTCCGGATCGATGTGTGAGTAGTCCACCCCTGGACTATGGGTCCATAGCAAGTAGCTAGATGGTTGTCTTCTCCTCATTGTGCTATCATGTTAGATCTTGTGAGCTGCCTATCATGATCAAGATCATCTATTTGTAATGCTACATGTTGTGTTTGTTGGGATCCGATGTATATTGAATACTATGTCAAGTTGATTATCAATCTATCATATATGTTGTTTATGTTCTTGCATGCTCTTCGTTGCTAGTAGAGGCACTGGCCAAGTTGATACTTGTGACTGCAAGAGGGAGTATTTATGCTCGATAGTGGGTTCATGCCTCCATTAAATCTGGGACAGTGACAGAAAGTTCTAAGGTTGTGGATGTGCTGTTGCCACTAGAGATAAAACATCGATGCTTTGTCTAAGGATATTTGTGTTGATTACATTACGCACCATACTTAATGCAATTGTATGTTGTTTGCAACTTAATACTGGAAGGGGTTCGGATGATAACCTCGAAGGTGGACTTTTTAGGCATAGATGCATGCTCGGATAGCGGTCTATGAACTTTGTCGTAATGCCCCGATTAAATCTCATAGTACTCATCATGATATATGTATGTGCATTGTTATGCCTTCTTTATTTGTCAATTGCCCAACTGTAATTTGTTCACCCAACATCTGTTTATCTTATGGGAGAGACACCACTAGTGAACTGTGGACCCCGGTCCAATTCTTTACATCTGAAATACAATCTACTGCAATTGTTTTTTACTCTTCTTCGCAAACAATCATCATCTTCCACACAATACGTTTAATCCTTTGTTTACAGCAAGCCGGTGAGATTGACAACCTCACTGTTACGTTGGGGCAAAGTACTTTGATTGTGTTGTGCAGGTTCCACGTTGGCGCCGGAATCCCCGGTGTTGCGCCGCACTACACTCCGCCACCAACAACCTTCACGTGCTTCCTTGACTCCTACTGGTTCGATAACCTTGGTTTCTTACTGAGGGAAAACTTGCTGCTGTACGCATCACACCTTCCTCTTGGGGTTCCCAACGGACGTGTGTCTCACGCGCCATCATGCACCAAGGCGAAATATTTTCGGTAATATATATTGTAACTCTTGGGCATAAGCCCCCGAGCCTGTCGAAGAAAAAGATATATATCTCCACTATCTTTATTATATTGCATCACCACGAGCCCGCCTCATTAAAAACCTTTTCCAGCCCCACTCGGTGCCCTGAAAAAGGAAAAGAGTGCGTCTGAAAACTCGCGGGCGTTTCAGTACATTGTATTTTTACAAGGAGGACTATATTTCGACTCTAGGCATAAAAACGCCTGAGTTGTGCCACGTTCCAGGGGTTTTTCTCGGGAGCCCCCGTCTTCTTGTCCTTTATCTTGTACGCTCCTCCTTCGATTACTTCTGTGACGATGTAAGGGCCGAGCCATGGCGACTCGAGTTTTTCAGTACTATTTTGATTGAGTCGTAGGACTAGGTCTCTGATACGTCTCAAATGTATCTATAATTTCTTATGTTCCATGCTACTTTTATGATGATACTCACATGTTTTATACACATTATATGTCATTATTATGCATTTTCCGGCCCTAACCTATTGACGAGATGCCGAAGAGTCACTTGTCGTTTTCTGCTGTTTTTGGTTTCAGTAAATCCTAGTAAGGAAATATTCTCGGAATTGGACGAAATCAACGCCCAGGGTCTTATTTTTCCACGAAGCTTCCAGAAAGACCGAGGGAGATACGAAGTGGGGCCACGAGGTGGCGACACACTAGGGCGGCGCGGCCCAGGCCTTGTCCGCGCGGCCCTAGCGTGTGGCCCCCTCGTGACGCCCCCGACTCTGCCCTTCCACCTACTTAAAGCCTTCGTCGCGAAACCCCCAGTACCGATAGCCACGATACGGAAAACCTTCCAGAGACGCCGCCGCCGCCAATCCCATCTCGGGGATTCGGGAGATCTCCGCCCGGAGAGGGGAATCATCTCCCGGAGGTCTCTTCATCACCATGATCGCCTCCGGATCGATGTGTGAGTACTTCACCCCTGGACTATGGGTCCATAGCAGTAGCTAGATGGCTGTCTTCTCCTCATTGTGCTATCATGTTAGATCTTGTGAGCTGCCTATCATGATCAAGATCATCTATTTGTAATGCTACATGTAGTCTTTGTTGGGATCCGATGAATATTGAATACTATGTCAAGTTGATTATCAATTTATCATATATGTTGTTTATGTTCTTGCATGCTCTCCGTTGCTAGTAGAGGCTCTGGCCAAGTTGATACTTGTAACTCCAAGAGGGAGTATTTATGCTCGATAGTGGGTTCATGCCTCCATTGAACTGCGGGAGTGACGAGCAACCTCTAAGGTTGTGGATGTGCTGTTGCCACTAGGGATAAAACATCAATGCTTTGTCTAAGGATATTTGTGTTGATTACATTACGCACCATACTTAATGCAATTGTCTCGTTGTTGCAACTTAATACCGGAAGGGGTTCGGATGATAACCTCGAAGGTGGACTTTTTAGGCATAGATGCATGCTGGATAGCGCTCTATGTACTTTGTTGTAATGCCCCGATTAAATCTCATAGTACTCATCATGATATATGTATGTGCATTGTTATGCCTTCTTTATTTGTCAATTGCCCAACCGTAATTTGTTCACCCAACATGCTATTTATCTTATGGGAGAGACACCACTAGTGAACTGTGGACCCCGGTCCATTCTTTACATCTCGAAATACAATCTACCGCAATACTTGTTCTTTACCTGTTCTTCGCAAACAAACATCATCTTCCACACTATACATCTAATCCTTTGTTTACAACAAGCCGGTGAGATTGACAACCTCACTGTTACGTTGGGGCAAAGTACTTTGATTGTGTTGTGCAGGTTCCACGTTGGCGCCGGAATCCCCGGTGTTGCGCCGCACTACACTCCGCCACCAACAACCTTCACGTGTTCCTTGACTCCTACTGGTTCGATAACCTTGGTTTCTTACTGAGGGAAAACTTGCTGCTGTACGCATCACACCTTCCTCTTGGGGTTCCCAACGGACGTGTGTCTTGCACGCTATCAAGCTCCAATCTGAAAATATCTTGGCCGCAAACGTCGACTGTGGTAGTTTTTCAAGTCTTGCTGATACTTGGTGACCCGTGATAGTACTTCATCTCGAGATTCGTCAAGTGCGTCGACATCGTCTTCCAGTGCTTTTCTGGAAGCTTCCTCATCATATTCCGTGACTCTTGGAGAATCATGCTCTATTTCTATCGGCAATACTGCCTCGGCTCCGTGGACCAAAAAAAACGGAGTCTCCTGTGTTGCCGTATTTGGTGTTGTTCGGATACTCCACAACACACTTGGCAACTCCTCTGGCGAAGTATGTCGAGCTTTTTCCATTGGTCCTAACAATCGCTTCTTGATACCATTGCAGATGATACCATTGTCTTTCTCGACTTGGCCGTTGGTTTGCGGATGCGCAACTGACGCAAAGTGCAATTTGATGCCCACCTCTGCACAGTATCCCTTGAATTCCTTGGATGTGAAGTTACTACCATTGTCCGTGATGATGCTATGAGGTACTCCAAACCGAAAGACAATGCTTTTCACGAACTTAATTGCGGATGCTCCATCTGGTGAATTTATCGGCTTTGCTTCTATCCACTTCGTGAATTTGTCGACAGCGACGAGCATGTACTCGTATCCTCCTGACGAGGCTTTGTGTAATTTTCCCACCATATCGAGACCCCACTGAGCAAAGGGCCAAGACAAGGGTATTGGCATCGGTTCTGCTGCGGAGAGTGAGGTTTTGCAACAAATCTCTGGCACGCGTCGCAAGTTCGCACTATTTCCTTCGCATCCTCGATTGCTGTCAACCAGTAAAATCCTGCTCTGAAAACCTTGGCTGCGATAGCTCGACTGCTTGCATGATGACCACATATTCCTTCGTGTACTTCCTTCAGAATTATCCTTCCTTCTTCGGGTGTGACGCACCTTTGTAGCACACCCGAAATACTTCGTTTGTACAATTCTCCTTTGACCACAGTAAAGGCTTTAGATCGTCTAATAACTCGCCTTGCTTCAACTGGGTCGTCGGGTATTTGTTTCCTTAGGATGTATGATATGTATACTTGCATCCATGGAATCTGCACCATCATCACTAACTCCTGTTCCTCTTCTTCTTCTAGTGCTTCTTTAGGAGCTGTCGAGGTTTTCTCATCCTTCTGCTTCTTCTGCGCCTTCTTCGGCTTTGTAGACCTCTCGGTTATCTCTTCCCAGAACACACCTGGTGGAATTGCGAGGCACTGCGACCCGATGTTTGCAAGAACATCGGCTTCATCATTACTCAGCCTGCTGATGTGATTTACTTCGCATCCATCAAATAGCTTCTCTAGCACGTTGTACACTTCTTTGTATGCCACCATACTATCGTTGACTGCATCACATTGGTTCATGACTTGCTGGGCCACCAATTGTGAGTCGCCAAATATTTTTAGTCGAGTTGCACCACAAGGCTTCGCCATCTTCATCCCGTGTATAAGAGCCTCATATTCTGCCTCATTGTTAGACGCATTTGGGAACGTCATCCGTAAGACATACTTTAACTTGTCGCCTTCAGGTGATATTAGTATCACTCCTGCTCCAGCTCCTTCTAATCTCTTGGACCCGTCGAAGTTCATAGTCCAAGTTCTCGACAAATCTGGGGGTCCTGTATTTTGTAACTCCATCCACTCTGCGATGAAGTCTTGTAAAATTTGTGACTTTATTGTTTTTCTTTTCTCGTACGTGATGTCCCGAGGGGAAAGCTCTATTCCCCAAAGGGAGACACGACCCGTAGCCTCTGGATTGTTTAGTATATTGGACAAGGGCGCCTCATTGACCACTATTATCGGATGTGCCGAAAAATAGTGCCGCAATTTTCTTGCGGTTGTAAACACTCCATATGCTAGCTTCTGGTACTGCGGGTACCGCTGTTTTGATGGCGATAAAACTTCACTGATGAAATATACCGGCCTCTGCACTCCATGGAGTTTTCCTTCCTCTTCTCTTTCGACAACGAGTGCCGTGCTGACCACCTGAGGTGTGGCTACAATATATAACAGGAGGGGTTCTTTCTCTTTAGGCGCCACCAAGATTGGTGGTGTCGAAATTGTGCGCTTGAGATCTTCGAAAGCTCTATCTGCCTCTTCGTTCCACTGGAACTTCTCTCCTTGCTTGATTAAAGCGTAGAACGGTAACGCTTTTTCTCCCAGCCTGGTGACGAATCTGCTTAAAGCTGCGACTCGCCCAGTTAGCTGCTGTATTTTTTTCAACTTTGTTGGCTTCCTCATTGTTACGATAGCTTGAATTTTTTCTGGATTAGCTTCAATCCCTCTTGCTGAGACTAAGAACCCGAGAAGTTCTCCTGCAGGGACGCCGAAAGAACACTTCGTCGGATTCAGCTTGAGACAAAACTTGTCGAGGTTGTCGAAAGTTTCCTTTAGGTCCTCGATTAGCGTTGCCCCCTTTTTTGACGTTATAACGACATCGTCAATGTACACTTGTACATTTTTCCAAATCTGTGTTGCTAAGCACTTCTGCATCATCCGCTGATATGTTGCTCCCGCGTTTTTCAGACCAAAGGGCATTGTTCTGTAGCAAAACACGCCGTAAGGTGTAATGAACGCTGTTTTGACCTCATCCTCTTCTTTCAACCTGATCTGGTTATAACCAGAGTATGCGTCCAGGAAGGAAAGACGTTCACATCCTGCCGTGGAGTCGATAATTTGATCGATCCTTGGGAGGGGAAAGTGATCCTTTGGACAGTGCTTGTTGAGACACGTAAAGTCGACACACATGCGAAGGACTTTAGTGTTTTTCTTCGGGACCAACACTGGGTTTGCTACCCACGTAGCCTCTGTATGCAGCTCTTTAATGAAACCAACTTCTTGATACGTCTCCAACGTATCTATAATTTCTGATGTTCCATGCTTGTTTTATGACAATACCAACATGTTTTGCTTGCACTTTATAATGTTTTTATGCGTTTTCCGGAACTAACCTATTAACAAGATGCCACAGAGTGCCAGTTCTCGTTTTCGCTGTTTTTGGTTCCGAAAGGCTGTTCGGGCAATATTCTCGGAATTCGACGAAACGAAGACCAAACCTCCTATTTTTCCCGGAAGCATCCAGAACACCGAAGAAGAGTCGGAGAGGGGCCGGAGGGCCACCACACCATAAGGCGGCGCGGCCTGGCCCGGGCCCGCGCCGGCCTATGGTGGGGAGCCCCTGTGTGCCCCCTGCGCCGCCTCTTCGCCTATAAAATCCCTTTCGACCTAAAAACACCGTACCTCTTGACGAAACTCCGTGAAAGACTCCGTGGGCGCCGCCACCATCGCGAAACTCCAATTCGGGGGACAGAGTCTCGTTCCGGCACCCGCCGGGGCGGGGAATTGCCCCGGAGCCATCTCCACCGCCGTCTTCACCGCCATCTTCACCGCCATCGCTGCCTCCATGATGAGGAGGGAGTAATCCACCCCCGAGGCTGAGGGCTCCGCTGTAGCTATGTGGTTCATCTCTCTCCTATGTACTTCAATACAATAATCTCATGAGCTGCCCTACATGATTGAGATTCATATGATGATGCTTGTAATCTAGATGTCGTTATGCTAGTCAAGTGAATTTTACTTATGTGATCTCCGGAGACTCCTTGTCCCACGTGTGTAAAGGTGACAGTGTGTGCACCGTGTGGGTCTCTTAGGCTATATTTCACAGAATACTTACTCACTGTTATGAATGGCGTGGTGAAGTGCTTATTTATATCTCTTTACGATTGCAATGTGTTTTGTATCACAATTTATCTATGTGCTACTCTAGTGATGTTATTAAAGTAGTTTATTCCTCCTGCACGGTGTAATGGTGACAGTGTGTGCATCCGTGTTAGTACTTGGCATATGCTATGATCATGATCTCTTGTAGATTGTGGAGTTAATTATCATTATGATAGTATTGATGTGATCTATTCCTCCTACATAGTGTGAAGGTGACAGTGTGCATGCTGTGTTAGTACTTGGTTTAGTCGTGTTGATCTTTCTTGCACTCTAAGGTTATTTAAATATGAACATTGAATTGTGGAGCTTGTTAACTCCGGCATTGAGGGTTCGTGTAATCCTACGCAATGTGTTCATCATCCAACAAAAGAGTGTAGAGTATGCATCTATCTATTCCGTTATGTGATCAAAGTTGAGAGTGTCCACTAGTGAAAGTCTAATCCCTAGGCCTTGTTCCTAAATATCGCTATCGCTGCTTGTTTACCGTTTTACTCGCGTTACTACTGCTACCATATTACCACCATCAACTACACGCCGAGCAAGCTATTTTACGGCGCCATTACTACTTGCTCATATTCATTCATACCACCTGTATTTCACTATCTCTTCGCCGAACTAGTGCACCTATTAGGTGTGTTGGGGACACAAGAGACTTCTTGCTTTGTGGTTGCGGGGTTGCATGAGAGGGATATCTTTGACCTCTTCCTCCCCGAGTTCGATAAATCTTGGGTGATCCACTTAAGGGAAAACTTGCTCGCTGTTCTACAAACTTCTGCTCTTGGAGGCCCAACACTTGTCTACAAGAATAGAAGCTCCCGTAGACATCAAGCTATTTTCAGGCGCCGTTGTCGGTGAGGAAAGGTAAAAAGGCACTCATACTCCGGTTCCGGTAACAAGTACTTTTACGGCGCCATTGTGTTTGTGCTCGAAGCTATTTCCTTTAGATCCTGCAATTGCATCTTTTTGTTTCTTGTTTACACTAGTTTGGCATAATGGACAACAATGAGCTTCTTATTCTATTTCCTGATTTAAAACATGGATTGTTTGATGCGAAAATTAAAAAACCTATGGAATCTTATTTGCATGTTGGTAGTAATATTAGTATGAACGCTTTGAACACCATTGTTGATAATAATATAGAAAGTTCTAAGCTTGGGGAAGCTGGTTTTCATGATCTTTTTAGTCCCCCAAGCATTGAGGAGAAAATTTACTTTGATGATACTTTGCCTCCTATTTATGATGATTATAATGATAGTGGTATTTTGGTGCCACCTACTATGGAGGATAAAGCTTGTTATGATTATACTATGCCTCCTATATTTGATGATGAGAATAATAATGATAGCTATTTTGTTGAATTTGCTCCCACTACAACTAATAAAATTGATTATGCCTATGTGGAGAGTAATAATTTTATGCATGAGACTCATGATAAGAATGCTTTATGTGATAGTTATATTGTTGAGTTTGCTCATGATGCTACTGAAAGTTATTATGAGAGAGGAAAATATGGTTGTAGAAATTTTCATGTTACTAAAATGCCTCTCTATGTGCTGAAATTTTTGAAGCTACACTTGTTTTATCTTCCTATGCTTGTCACTTTGCTCTTCATGAATTTGTTTATTTACAAGATTCCTATGCATAGGAAGCATGTTAGACTTAAATGTGTTTTGAATTTTCCTCTTGATGCTCTCTTTTGCTTCAACTACTATTTCTTGCGAGTGCATCATTAAAGCTACTTGAGCCCATCTTAATGGCTAAAAAGAAAGAACTTCTTGGGAGATAACCCATGTGTTATTTTGCTACGAGTACTTTGTTTTATATTTGTGTCTTGGAAGTTGTTTACTACTGTAGCAACCTCTCCTTATCTTAGTTTTGTGTTTTGTTGTGCCAAGTAAAGTCGTTGATAGAAAGGTTGATACTAGATTTGGATTACTGCGCAGAAACAGATTTCTTTGCTGTCACGAATCTGGGTCTAATTCTCTGTAGGTAACTCAGAAAATTAAGCCAATTTACGTGAGTGATCCTCAGATATGTACGCAACTTTCATTCAATTTGAGCATTTTCATTTGAGCAAGTCTGGTGGCATAATAAAATCCATCTTTACGGACTGTTCTGTTTTGACAGATTCTGCCTTTTATTTCGCATTACCTCTTTTGCTATGTTGGATGAATTTCTTTGATCTATTAATGTCCAGTAGCTTTATGCAATGTCCAGAAGTGTTAAGAATGATTGTGTCACCTCTGAACATGTTAATTTTTATTGTGCACTAACCCTCTAATGAGTTGTTTCGAGTTTGGTGTGGAGGAAGTTTTCAAGGGTCAAGAGAGGAGGATGATATACTATGATCAAGAAGAGTGAAAAGTCTAAGCTTGGGGATGCCCGGTGGTTCACCCCTGCATATTTCAAGAAGACTCAAGCATCTAAGCTTGGGGATGCACAAGGCATCCCCTTCTTCATCGACAACATTATCAGGTTCCTCCCTGAAACTATATTTTTATTCCGTCACATCTTATGCACTTTGCTTGGAGCGTCTGTATGTTTCTTGTTTTTGATTGAATAAATTCTTGTGTGGGAGAGAGACACGCTCCGCTGGTTCGTATGAACACATGTGTTCTTAGCTTTTAATTTTCATGGCGAAGGATGAAACTGCTTCGTTAATTGTTATATGGTTGGAAACGGAAAATGCTATATGTAGTAAACTGGTATGATGTCTTGAATAACTTGATACTTGGCAATTGTTGTGCTCATGTTTAAGCTCTTGCATCATATACTTTTCACCTATTAGTGAAGAAATACATAGAGCTTGTTAAAATTTGGTTTGCATGAGTGGTTTCTCTAGAGTCTAGATATTTTCTAGTGAGGTGTTTGAACAACAGGGAAGACAATGTATAGTCTTATAATGCTTGTAATATGTCTTTTATGTAAGTTTTGATGTACTAGTTTATGCTTGTGTTTGCTTCAAACAACCTTGCTAGCCTAAGCCTTGTATCGAGAGGAATCCTTCTCATGCATCCAAATCCTTGAGCCAATTACTATGCCATTTGTGTCCACCATACCTACCTACTACATGGTATTTCTCCGCCATTCCAAAGTAAATTGCTTGAAGTGCTACCTTTAAATTTCTATCACTCTACCTTTGCAATATATAGCTCATGGGACAAATAGCTTAAAAACTATTGTGGTATTGAATATGTACTTATGCATTTTATTTCTTATTAAGTTGCTTGTTGTGCGATAACCATGTTCACGGGGACGCCATCAATTACTCTTTGTTGAAAATCATGTGAGTTGCTATGCATGTCCGTCTTGTCCGAGTAAGAGAGATCTACCACCTTAATGGTTGGAGCATGCATATTGTTAGAGAAGAACATTGGGCCGCTAACTAAAGCCATGATTCATGGTGGAAGTTTCGAGTTTTGGACATATATCCTCAATCTCATATGAGAATAATAATTGTTGCCACATGCTTATGCATTAAAGAGGAGTCCATTATCTGTTGTCCATGTTGTCCCGGTATGGATGTCTAAGTTGAGAATAATCAAAGCGAGAAATCCAAAATGCGAGCTTTCTCTTTAGACCTTTGTACGGCGGCATGGAGGTACCCCATTGTGACACTTGGTTAAAACATGTGTATTGCAATGATCCGGTAGTCCAAGCTAATTAGGACAAGGTGCGGGCACTATTAGTATACTATGCATGAGGCTTGCAACTTGTAAGATATAATTTACATAACTCATATGCTTTATTACTACCGTTGACAAAATTGTTTCATGTTTTCAAAATAAAAGCTCTAGCACAAATATAGCAATCGATGCTTTCCTCTTTGAAGGACCATTCTTTTACTTTTATGTTGAGTCAGTTCACCTATTTCTCTCCACCTCAAGAAGCAAACACTTGTGTGAGCTGTGCATTGATTCTTACATACTTGCATATTGCACTTGTTATATTACTCTATGTTGACAATTATCCATGAGATATACATGTTACAAGTTGAAAGCAACCGCTGAAACTTAATCTTCCTTTGTGTTGCTTCAATACCTTTACTTTGAATTATTGCTTTATGAGTTAACTCTTATGCAAGACTTATTGATGCTTGTCTTGAAGTGCTATTCATGAAAAGTCTTTGCTTTATGATTCACTTGTTTACTCATGTCATTACCATTGTTTTGATCGCTGCATTCATTACATATGCTTTACAAATAGTATGATCAAGGTTATGATGGCATGTCACTCCGGAAATTATCTTTGTTATCGTTTTACTGCTCGGGACGAGCGAGACTAAGCTAGGGATGCTTGATACGTCTCCAGCGTATCGATAATTTCTTGTGTTCCATGCCACATTATTGATGATTATCTACATGTTTTATGCACACTTTATGTCATATTCGTGCATTTTACGGAACTAACCTATTAACAAGATGCCGAAGTGCCGATTCTGATTTTACTGCTGTTTTTGGTTTAGAAATCCTAGTAACGAAATATTCTCGGAATCGGACGAAATCAACGCCAGAGTTCCTATTTTCACCGGAAGCATCCAGAACACCGGGAAGCGACCGGAGGGGGCCACGAGGGCCCCAGACCATAGGCCGGCGCGGCCGGGCAG
The DNA here is from genome assembly GCF_022539505.1 of Lolium rigidum. Taxonomy (NCBI): domain Eukaryota; kingdom Viridiplantae; phylum Streptophyta; class Magnoliopsida; order Poales; family Poaceae; genus Lolium; species Lolium rigidum. Next base: position 81,779,538 of record NC_061510.1, read on the forward strand.
GGCCGCGCCGCCTATGGTGTGGCGCCCCTGTCGACCCTCTGCGCCGCCTCTTCGCCTATATAAAGCCCTCGGATCGAAAACCTCGATACGAAGAAGCCACGATACGGAAACCTTCCGGAGCCGCCGCCATCGCGAAGCCAAGATGCAGGGGACGGGAGTCTACGTTCCGGCACCTGCGGGACGGGGAAGTGCCCAGGAAGGCTTCTCCATCGACACCACTGCCATCTCCACGCCATCTTCATCACGCTGCTGCTCCCATGAGGAGGAGTAGTTCTCCATCGAGGCTCGGGGCTGTACCGGTAGCTATGTGGTTCATCTCTCTCCTATGTGCTTCAATACAATAATCTCATGAGCTGCCTTACATGATTGAGATTCATATGATGATGCTTGTAATCTAGATGTCATTATGCTAGTCAAGTGAGTTTTACTTATGTGATCTCAGGAGACTCCTTGTCCCACGTGTGTAAAGGTGACAGGTGTGTGCACCGTGTGGGTCTCTTAGGCTATATTTCACTGAGAATACTTATTCATTGTATGAATGGCGTAGTGAAGTGCTTATTTATATCTCTTTATGATTGCAATGTGTTTTGTATCACAATTTATCTATGTGCTACTCTAGTGATGTGTTATTAAAGTAGTTTATTCCTCCTGCATGTGTGCAAAGGTGACGGTGTGTGCATCGTGTTAGTACTTGGTTTATGCTATGATCATGATCTCTTGTAGATTGTGGAGTTAACTATTGCTATGATAATATTGATGTGATCTATTCCTCCTACATAGCATGAAGGTGACGGTGTGCATGCTATGCTAGTACTTGGTTTAGTCGTGTTGATCTATCTTACACTCTAAGGTTACTTAAATATGAACATTGAATTGTGGAGCTTGTTAACTCCGGCATTGAGGGTTCGTGTAATCCTACGCAATGTGTTCATCATCCAACAAAGAGTGTAGAGTATGCATTTATCTATTCGTTATGTGATCAATGTTGAGAGTGTCCACTAGTGAAAGTCTAATCCCTAGGCCTTGTTCCTAAATCTGTCGCTATGCTTGCTTGTTTACT
>NC_061510.1:81780697-81812881 GCF_022539505.1 Lolium rigidum
TGCAGCCCAAAGATCAAAATCTGTAGACTCGGATCTTTTATTTTTTCCTTTCTACGATTTTTAATTATATTCAACGAGAAGATATTGTGTCGGAAGAACTACCCTCGGCGAAGCGTGACGCACCGGCACATGTGACGAGAATTTCATGGTCTCGCAGAGTAGCCATCAGTGTACGTAGATCTCTGGACGCTCACCTTGCCACAAGCCCACAAGGAAAGCAGTGACATGAGAAGGAAGTATGTGGGCATCGCTTGTTGGCTAGCCGAAGCATGCGAACAAAAAGAACACACTATTATATCAGATCGTACATGTGTTCATGTTTCTGCAAAATAAAAAAATTCCTGCCCAAGAAACAACTCGGACAAGTGAACCTGGCTAAACCGGTAACGACGGATATGTCTCTCTTTCCTTTTTATATTTTTTGTTTAAAAGGAATTTTGATACGCAAACTTTTGCTTCCTAAGATTATGAATAATTTAAACAACCATTCTATCATATTGGAAGATTGTGCAATTTAAACATATCGCCTGCGCCGAATTATCCGTGTTCTCCTGCTTCCTCTACACTCTGGCCAGATGGAGGTAAAGGCCTCAGCATAACGGGGTGAGATGGTGATGACGGTGAATGGCTATCGAGCAATCGATGAAACACTTGTACCGCGTGGCTTCGACGCAGCAGCGGGTAGAGCAGGCGTTAAATGAGTGCTTAACCAGAAGGTAGATTTTTCTTTCCGTTGCAACGCACGGGCACTTTTGCTATATTTATTTAAAGGGAAACGCTTTGTTTAGGTCGGCCGATTGTGGCAGGAAGATCGGTCATGGGCCTGGAATCCTCCCGCGCGGGGGCCACCACGTGATGGGCTGAAAACTTCAGCTGAGTGCACAGGCCGGTTTAGCACATGGGTCGTATCAGCGTCTAAGTTAGCTTCTACGTAAGAATTAAATGGAATTTTGTTGTTAACTATTGTAATATTTAGATAATTTTTTAATTGGATTTTGTTGTTTATTATTATTGTAAACATCCAACATTTTTTGTTAGATTTCTTGTTGCTAATAATCAAGTGAATTTTTTGTTGTAATCGTTCGCGACTTTTTGTAAAAATAGTTAGTGATTTTTGTTGTAATTCAATCTATAGAAAATTAATTATTTCTTGGCCATTTCAAACTATTTTGCAAGCATATGGATTTTATTTGTTGTAATAGTCTATGGTTTTTGGTGATTTTGTTGGCGACTTTTGTTGTAAATAAATACTCATCGACTATGGGAATGGTGTAACTGATGAAAGGATATACAGTGCGAACTTTTACATACTACCTCCATCCCAAGGCTTAAGGCCTATTTTTTTAGAAAGTCAAACTATGTCAAGTTTGACCAAGTTTTTATCAAAAATAATTAAAATGTAAAATAGAAAATTTATATTATTAGATAGATAATGAAATATATTTTCATGTGCTATCTTCAAAATATCATATTTATTGATAGATTATTCTGAAAATTTGGTCAAACTTTACTTGCTTTGACTTTTCCAAAAAATATAAGCATTAAGCTTTGGGATGGATGTAGTATAATTTTTGTACAAAATTCATATAATTTTTTTATAAATTTTATAAAGAAAGCATGTCAGAGATGTTGTAATCTTTATGTGGGCGTTTGACACATGTTTGCAATTTTTGTTGTAATTGTCTATATTTGGTATTAAAATAATTGGTGATTTTTGCTGTAACTAAATATGTACAAATTCGTTATTGCTTAATTAATTTTTCATATCCACAAACACATTTGTTTTTTATTGTAATAGTTTTTATTTTTGTTGTAATTTGTTGTCATTTTTGTTGTAAACCAACCAGTAGCAAAATATTTGTTATTTAACCATGTTTTATAACATTACTTTTTAAAATTTTGTTGTAATTATATTTATATATTGTAAGCAGAATAAGAGATTTTGTTGCAATATGTATGACTAGAATATGTCATATAGTCGCATTTTTTGTTGCAAATAGTGAGAAGGTCGAGCCTAAAAAGAGTTACCTTTTGGGTTTAACTGGGGAAGGCAAGTAGTGCGGGTTGAGTTTCAAAAAACTAGGGGGTAAACACAAAACATGCACTGTGGTTGATTGTGGGCGTTGGATCGCGATCGGAGGGCGCGGAAGACATCCGATTTTTGGATCGTTTTTCAGCCGAATGATGCCTAGCGTTACCTTTATTTAAAGACGTGAAGTTTTTTAATCCGTGAACATACTTTCTCAATCTCTTGAATAATCTTTTTGAACACATGTTTTTTAACCCATCAACTTTTTGTTCCAAAGCATGAAAAATTTCCTCCATAAGATGAACATTGGCAAGGACACAAATCTGAAGAGTTGAAGTGAAGTCGTGAAAGCGACAGGATTGTGGAACATGATAAAGTGAAACCATGATTAGTATTAGTTAGCGCAGATGCTAGCCGCCCGTTAGGACAAGTGACACATCTGGAAGGTGAATGTTTCAACCTTCAAGCCCCATGGGTAGTCTTCTCGGACGAACCTAGTTCGATGTGTTTGATCGCCTCATCGACAAATTTAACAACAACGTAGTTACCATGCTGAACACAGTGAAGCAAGCTCATGAAAGGTTACCGTTAACCGTATCCGTCAGGTGCATGAATTTCTGCTTACCATGATAATAATAAAAATGATTATCATTTACCACACCAAAACTTCGGGTTAAATTTGAATTTGTTCTTTTGCAATGAAAAATAACTAGGCTTTGAACCAATCACATGTCTTACCATAAATCGGGGGCACAATGCTCCATCCACTATACCAAACTTCATGGTTTGAACATCTTCCTCGGCACTCATACTATTGTTATATGATCCCTTAAATCTCGTAGAGCCACAATGAAATAACATGTAAAATACACAAAATAGTCGAAAAAATTGTTTGTTGCTCCTACCACAACAAGAGGATAGGTCATTTATCAACTAATTTGATACTTAAATTAGAAAATGGGTTCTTCGTGGATTACATTATTTTTATATCGTGGGGTGGGGATGAGGGAGCTGACCGCGTGTATGATGTTAGTTAAAGTACAAAATACTTAGTGTTTCTAATAAACAATAATTGTTTAAATGGGTACTTCTATTTCCTAGATTGAGTTTCTAGTGTTTTTCACACTATTTAATAGCACATTTCCATTTCTTATCAATCTACCCAATTTACACCATGAGCGAGTATTGCTTTGTTACCTTTCACTTCTATCAACGATTCCACTGCCACTCCTATTTTTTACACTAGCGGCCGTTGTTCATAGCATACAAACCTTCCACCTTTTATTTACAGGGTTGGTACTAGCGGCATATGGATTGCTTCTGATGCCACCAACGCCATGAAGGATATTGGATGGAACTGCCAAGGTAAGGGTCGGGGCCTTAGCAGTAACAAGATGTGCTACCTAGCCAATCTCGTTTACTCCACAAAAGCTCAGGTAATATTCATCTCTGAAATCAAATCTGCTAGGACTACTTCTAGTACAACGGTTTGGAATGGCTAGTAGTGTGGTAGTGCCTTCTCGAGGTCGACCGGGAGGGCTTTGCTTGACGTGGAATGACGAGCTACAAGTTACTATACATGCAGCTAGCTTTCATGTTATCTTAGCTACCGTTGTTCATATTTCTTCGGGTCAGCAGTTTGGATTAGTTTGCATCTACGAGGATCCATATCACCGTCAGACCCATGCAAATTGGGATCAGGTTGCAAGTTTTGTGCATGACAACATGGGAAAACCGATGCTATGCATGGGTGACATGAATGAGATGCTGTATGATATGGACAAAAGCTCACCTTATATGAATTCTCACCGTTTGCATGCTTTCCATTCTTTTGAAAAGCAATGCGGGTTTTTCGATTTGGGGTTTAGTGGCCCGGCTTATACTTGGACGAATATACGTTACTCTTCCAATCCTACTTATGAACGTCTTGATCGTGGGCTTGTTAATTCAGAATGGTGTGTTGTTTATCCAAATACTAACGTGTTCAACCTCCCTATCATTTTGATTGATCATGTTCCTATATTAATATCCACAAATGGCACCTACAGGAAACCCAAAAAAAAAAATTCAAATTTGAAAATTGGTGGCTAATGGAATCTTATTTCCAGGCTAATGCTCATTCCGTTTGGACAAATTCGGCCAACTGACTTTTTACTGCTAGGACTAAAAATCTTGCAGGAGCGCTTAAGAGGTGGTGCAGGAAAAAGAAGCCTATCCAACAGGAAATCAACACTTTCGAGGAAGAAATAAAGCAAATTCAGATGAAACCTCCACACGCACATGACCACATAGAAGAAGCAGCTCTTGTGCAAAGGTATGAACATGGCATGACTAAGCTTACGGAATTTTACTCACAAAGAGCAAAAAAAACATTAGGCTAAAGATGATGATAGGAATACTACTTATTTCCACCAAGCTGTCCTTAAACGTAGACGAAGGAACACTATCGTCTTTGTTTAATATGAGTACAATGTTATACACTTTAATCTACAGGGCATTGCTCATACCTTTGTTAATTATTTTCGCCATATTTTCTCTTCCCCGAATGCTAGCACTGGCAGGCCCTACATAAGCGCCCAAATGCCGCAGCAGCAACACGACTTCACATACTCTATTCCAGATAAGAAGGAAATATGGCAGACTCTCAATGAAATGAAGAAAAGAGCATCTCCAGGATCAGATGGATTCAACGTCGAATTTTGTTGGGGGGATGACCCCCGGTATGCCAAAGGCATGCCGAAACCGGATGATTTAGGCCATCAAGATACCGGTTTAATGTTTATACCGGGGCACGAAGTTAAGAGTGTGGCTAAGTGAAGCTAAGCCGGTATCCCCAGGGAGGGTATACCGGAACCGGATAGAGAAGACACCGGGCTACCGGCAAGAAGTGCACTGTAGCACGTCGGCAAGACTGGTCAAAGATTCTCTCCAGAGCTAGAAGACAAAGATGAGCTAAGCAAAGTAGCTTTAAACGAAGCCGTGACGATAAAGAAGAGGATGACGCTGAAAGAAGCCGGAGGATGTCAGCCTCCCTGATTAAAGAAGACCCCGGTGTTATCTATGATTAAAGTAATTTTTTAAAGTAGTTTGTTTAGTCAAAGATGCCATTAGGGTTTCTAGGGTTTTCTTCCCCTGTAAGCCACCCTCTCCCCTATATAAGGAGAGGGGGCACACCCGTACTCGGGACGATCAACTGAGAGAGAAGTCCTGTAAGCACAAACCTGTACCATGTTGAGATCAATGAAGAGAAAGATCTAGAGCGAGTTCTTCCTTGTGTCTTTCTTCTTCTACCTCTGGCCTTGGCTAAGTTCTTGAGGAAAGCATCCGGAAGTTCATCCCATCTAATCAAAAACCCTCCCCCGAATCCTCTAGCGTCCATTCGGCCCCAACTTAAGCCATCCTATGGCATCTGTCTGTTCACCACGACGACAGTTGGCGCCCACCGTGGGGCATGAAGTGGCGCTTGCTGGAGTTCACATTCGGGCGGGCATCCTCGACGTCGCCGGCCAGCGGACCGTGTCTGTGCTGGTGCAGCGCATCTACTCCATGGACTTCATCAACAACAACGCGGGATGCTTCGCCAACGGCGGCATCTTCCCCAAGAACGGCCGCATCATCGAGTTCGGCAGCCACCGCATCTACTTCGGCACTGTCCCTGTGCGCCAGCGGCTCTCACCGGTGCTGGTGGCGCCGGATCCGCCAAGGTGGCTATGTGCTGGCCGCGCCGCCGGTAGCGTGGAGGTGATGATGGCTGGAGCGGTTGACGCTGGCAAGGAGGCTGTGGACGAAGGCGCTGGTCGCGCGGCATCGACCCGTGCGGCCAAACCACCGCTGGAGCGCGACGCAGGCGCTGCGGGAGCATCTTCCGCACCACCGGAGACACCACTCCAAGCGGCGATGAACGTGCTGCCAACGCCCATCGCGCAGAACATCGACCCGGCAGCGGCTCAGGCGGAGCTGGAGGCACAACGCCAGAAGCTGCTCGCGAACGGTGCCGACATCGTCCGGGCGCAGCGCGAGCTGAACCTAACCCTACGTGAGTACAACGCTGTCCATGGCTTTGCTTCTGTTAGCGCTCATGCTGCTAGGATGCCAGAAAACAGGCTTAAGGCTCGCAATCTAGATCAGGATTTGCGTAAGGAAATTCTTGCCGGCAAAAGTACTTCTGCATCTGTGAGCATCGTAGAGAAACCTAAGTACAGTAGCCCGGATAAAACTATCAAAGCTGCAAAGGCTGCAGTAGAGCTATGTGAGTCTCTTTCTGGAGAGGCTTTGGCAAAGCAGCAAGAGCGTGTTAGAGAGTTGTTGGAAACCATCGAGCAGCAGAACGCTGAACAGCTTGCTGCGCTGAACAAAGCTGCGGCTTCAAAATCCGCGCGTTCAGCAAAGAATGCCGGAAGCAAGTCCCATGGGCAGGCATCGTCCCCCCATCCGGACAGGAGAAAAGAAAAAGAGGTGAATGCGCAGCAGATGACTGTGTACGATCCGGTTCTTGCTGGAAAGCAGCAAGCCAGGCAACATGATGCCGGTAGAAAAAGTCAAGGGGCAGATCAAGGCTACGCCAGAAGAGGCTATGCCGGAAATAATCATGCATGTAGACACGAAACCGGGCAAAACTATCGAGCTGCAAGGCAGCGTACGAGGAGGAAACACTTCCACCAAGGTACCAGCAGGCAAGGGCCACGGTACCGGAACCTTACGATGAAGCTGATTCGACAAGACTCACTGCATACCGGAACCCGTTGGGGGAACGCTTGGGAGAAAGGCACCTGTCGGAACGGGATGCGAGGCACTGTCTGGATAGAGTGTACTTGTCTGAAATGATCGAGGCAGAAGGTCCTCCGGGTCCAAAATGCTTTGGTCCAAGGATCATGAAAGAGGAACCACCAGTTCGTAACTTCCAATTGCCCCGCGACACAAAAACATATGATGGCACCACTAAGCCGGAAGACTGGCTCGCGGATTACGTGACCGCGGTATACGTCGCTGGTGGCGGATGAAGCGTAGCCGGAGGAGGAAACCGGCGTTGGGCCGTGAGAATTGTACCATCATTCTTGGTGGGACCGGAAAGAATCTGGCTAAACAACTTGCCGGCAGGAAGCATAAATGGTTGGTTGGACTTTGAGGAAGCTTTTGTGAGTAATTTCACCAGCACATATCGGAGGCCCAACAGGCCTCAGCAGCTCGCTTTGTGCGTGCAGCGCCCGCAAGAAACAGACCGGGACTACCTGGCCCGGTGGAATTCCACGAGAAACTCCTGTGAAGGGGTGATAGAGGCGCAAGCCATAGCTTGGTTTTGCAATGGATGCCGCAGAGGTTCGCCGTTGTGGCAAAAGCTGCAGCGGAACATGCCGGTAACTCTGGCAGAGATGATACGTGTGGCAGATAACTACGCATTGGGAGACCCATTGCAACCGGCGGTACAAGCTGAGCTGGAACAATCAAACCCGCCTCAGCAGCAGTACCGAGATAACCGGAACAACAAAAGAAGGGAAGAGTTCCCGGATCGGAGGTACGGTCCGCAGCAAGTTGCTGCGGTACAAGAAAACTCGGATGCCAGCGGCAACCAGAGGCAGAAAACCGGACAGCAGCCATGGGCGGGTCCTAAGAAACAATGGGTTGAAAAGAAACCCTGGGGTCAGAAAAAGAATTGGCAGGACTCTGGGAAATACACCATGGAGGCCGCGATGGATCAACCATGCCGGTGGCACACTCTGAATCCAGCTCACCCGTCAAATCATTTTACGAAGGATTGTTCTTGGACCAAGTACTTGATGCTCAAGGGAGCAGTAAAGGATGCGCAAGCACAAGGGTGCTCAACGATGTTACCACCATCACAAGATATGCTGCATCAGCATCAACTACCACCACCACCACCGCTTACCGGAGTAAACGCTCTACCGGTGCAGCCTCAGCCAAACCGGCAGCAACATTAGCAAATTCATCAGGTGGAAGAAGGCCATGGCCAACCACCTCCACCGGCACCTTTGGGCCGGAACATTTACAAGGATCCGGATGTGTGCTGTGTTGTGTTCGTCACTAAGCCAACCGATAGGTAGAGCCTACGTCGCCGCTCCATGGAAGTAAACGCTGTGATGCCGGCAGTACCAAAGTACATGTTGTGGTCAGATCAAGAGATTTCCTGGTCTTTCAAGGATCACCCTAAGATAATGCCTAATCCGGGTGGTTATGCACTTGTGGTAGACCCAATCATGCATGGGCCAACTACTCGAGTCAAGTTCAGCAAAGTGCTGATAGACAATGGGAGCAGCATAAACATCATGTACCGGCACACCATGAACACGCTGGGCATAACAGAAAACATGCTACAGCCAACGCGTACAACTTTCCACGGAATCGTTCCGGGCCTGTCCTGCGTGCCGGTAGGAAAAGTCCGGGTGGATGTGTCGTTTGGAGGACGTGACAATTGCCGGGTTGAAAACATTGAGTTCGAAGTGGTGGACCTAGATAGTCCTTACCATGCGCTGCTGGGGAGACCGGCAGCGCAGCTTTCATGGCCTCGACTCACACGGCCTATCTCAAGATGAAGATGCCAGCACCTCGTGGACCTTTAACTATGGTGGGGAACTACAAGATCTCGCTGCAAACTGCTTCCGCCGGATCGAATCTGGCAGAGTCGCTGGTGATTGCAGAGGAAAAAAGGAGGATGCAAACTGCGGTTGCGCTGGCTCAGTCCTCACAGTTGAGCTTAGCGGCAATGAGTGCAAGCTTGAACGCACCGGCATTTAAGCCGACAAAAGAAACAAAGGACATTGTGCTGGATCCGGCTTACCCTGAGCGCACCGTTCGCATCGGTGCCGGCCTCAGTGAGGCATAGGAAAGCACGCTCGTCAGCTTCCTCCGTTAGAATCGGAATATCTTTGCCTGGTCTACTGATGACTTGGTAGGTGTTCCGAGGGAGCTGGCTGAGCACTCCTTAAACGTCCGGAAGGATGCTAAGCCGGTGCGACAACCTTTACGCCGGTTTGCTGAGGATAGGAGGAAGATCATTGGAGAGGAAGTGACAAAGTTGATGGTTGCCGGTTTCATCGTTGAAGTAACACATACTGAGTGGCTAGCCAATCCGGTGCTGGTCGAAAAGAAGAAAGAGGAGAACCTAGAAGCAAAGGCTCCAAAGGTGTGGCGCATGTGCATCGACTGCACTAACCTGAACAAAGCTTGCCCAAAAGATCCTTTCCCCTTACCCCGGATCGATCAGGTGATTGATTCCACTGCTGGGTGTTAATTGTTGTCTTTCCTAGATGCTTACTCCGGTTTCCACCAAATCCCCCTGAAGAAGGAGGATCAAATAAAAACTGCGTTCATTACCCCGCACGGGGCTTATTGCTATGTCACTTTTGCGCAACGATGGTGCAACGTACCAGCGCTGTATGCAAAAATGCTTGTTTGATCAAATTGGAAAAAATGTGCAAGTCTATGTGGACGATGTCGTGATAAAAACCAAGGTAAAAGATACCTTAATCGACGATATACGGCAAACATTTGATAACTTAAGAAGGTTCCGGATGAAACTCAATCCGGCAAAATGCACTTTCGGTGTCCCTGTCGGTAAGCTGCTTGGTTTCCTTGTTTCAAGCCGGGGCATTGAGGTGAATCCGGTAAAGATCTGGGCAATAGAAAGAATGACCATACCGCACGATCTCAAGGACGTGCAGAAGTTTACCGGAAGCTTGGCATCGCTAAGCCGGTTCATAAGCAGGTTGGGAGAAAAAGCTCTGCCCCTCTATGCTCTCATGAAAAAATCCGATACGTTCGCCTGGACCCCTCAGGCAGACGCGGCGTTTAAAGAGCTGAAGACCATGCTAGCCACAGCACCCATACTGGCTTCGCCTTTGGAAAGAGAGCCCATGTTGTTGTACATAGCAGCAACTAACCGGGTTGTAAGTGTTGTTGTGGTAGTAGAAAGAGAAGAGGAAGGAAAAACCGTCCAGAGGCCGGTATACTATCTGAGCGAGGTGCTCTCCCTCTCAAAGCAAAACTACCCGCACTTCCAAAAAATGACCTATGGCGTGTTCATGGCTGCCACAAAGCTCAAGCACTACTTTGAGGAGCACCCCATGAAGGTGGTGAGTGAGGCACCCATCTCCGATATCATGTGCAACAAAGATGCTAGCGGTAGGATTGCAAATTGGGCAATCCAGATATCACCATACGTACCGGTGTACGAAAGAAGAGATGCCATAAAATCGCAAGCTTTAGCTGATTTCTTGGTTGATTGGGCGGAGATGCAATACAAGCCGCCGGAACACAAGATAGAATACTGGAAGATGCACTTTGATGGATCCAAACTCAAAGAAGGTCTAGGTGCCGGTGTGGTACTTACCTCACCTAAGGGAGATCATCTCCGGTATGTTTTGCAAGTGCATTTCAGGGCATCAAACAATGTCGCTGAATATGAGGCTTTGATCCATGGGCTTAAAGTCGCAAAATAAATCGGTGCACACCGGATCATTTGCTACGGAGACTCAGACCTTGTGGTGCAACAATGTTCCGGAGATTGGGACGCAAAACATGCCAACATGGCCTCATACCGGTTTCACGTGCAAAAGATTGCTGGATTCTTCGAAGGATGTGAGTTTCACCATGTGCCGCGTGCATAAAATGAAGCCGCGGATGCTTTGTCCAAGCTGGGCTCATCTAGGCAAGAAATTCCTCCCGGAATAGCCTTGGCACACTTGAGGGTACCATCGATCAAACCAAGTCCGGAGTCGGAATCAATTTTTGTACCGGAATCACATGTTGTACCAATGGATATCAATGAAGGAAGCCCGGGGACTGTACCGGCAAACTCGGGGACTGTTCCGGTAAACTCGGGGACTGCTGCGTCCATACCGGAGGAAACAATGCTGGTGGATAGCATGGACATAGACGTGCCGGTGTTCCTGGTTCGGGAGGCACCATCTTGGGTTAAACCTATTAAGGAATTCCTGATCAACGGCACCTTGCCGGTTGACGAAAATGAGTCCGGAAGAATCCAGAGGAGGTCCAAGGCATACACCATCATCAATGGCGAGGTGTACAAGAGAAGTGTTACCGGTGTCCTTCAAAGGTGCGTGGAACCGGAAGAAGGAAAAGAAATGCTAGCGGAGATTCACCAAGGGGAGTGTGGGCACCACGCTTCGTCAAGGGCGCTGGTGGCAAAAGTGTTCCGACATGGGTTCTATTGGCCCACTGCCTTGGAAATGTAGGATAACGTTGCATAGAAAACAAAAATTTTCCTACCGCGAACACGCAATCCAAGCCAAGATGCAATCTAGAAGACGGTAGCAACGAGGAGGTATCGAGTCTCACCCTTGAAGAGATTCCAAAGCCTACAAGATGAGGCTCTTGTTGCTGCGGTAGACGTTCACTTGCCGCTTGCAAAAGCGCGTAGAAGATCTTGATCACGATCGGTTCCGGCGCCACGAACGGGCAGCACCTCCGTACTCGGTCACACGTTCGGTTGTTGATGAAGACGACGTCCACCTCCCGTTCCAGCGGGCAGCGGAAGTAGTAGCTCCTCTTGAATCCGACAGCACGACGGCGTGGTGTCGGTGGCGGTGGAGAACTCCGGCGGAGCTTCGCTAAAGCACGCGAGAGCTATGGAGGAGAGGGGGCGGCTAGGGTTTGGGAGGGGGTGGCCGGCCACTCAAGGGGGGGCGGCCAGGTTGTGGCTTTGGTGTGGCCGGCCCCCCCCCTATGCCCCTCATTATATAGGTGGATTCCCAAGAGTTGGTCTCCAAGTCTTCGAATAAGACCAGAACCAAAAACCTTCCATAGGGAGGGGGAAACCTAGCCTAGCTAGGACTCCCACCAAGGTGGGAGTTCCACCTCCCATATGGGGGGGTGGCCGGCCCCCTAAGGGGGAGTCCACTTGGGACTCCTCCCCCACTAAGGTTGGCTCGCCATGGAGGTGGAGTCCCTTGTGGACTCCACCTTCCTTGGTGGTTTCTTCCGGACTTTTCTAGAACCTTCTAGAACCTTCCATACAACCTTCCGCGACATTTTATTCACATAAAATGACATCCTATATATGAATCTTATTCTCCGGACCATTCCGGAACTCCTCGTGATGTCCGGGATCTCATCCGGGACTCCGAACAAATATTCCAACTCCATTCCATATTCAAGTACTACCATTTCAACATCCAACTTTAAGTGTGTCACCCTACGGTTCGTGAACTATGCGGACATGGTTGAATACTCACTCCGACCAATAACCAATAGCGGGATACCGGAGATCCATAATGGCTCCCACATATTCAACGATGACTTTAGTGATCGAATGAACCATTCACATACGATACCAATTCCTTTTGTCACGCGATATTTTACTTGTCCGAGGTTTGATCTTCGGTATCACTCCATACCTTGTTCAACCTCGTCTCTGACAAGTACTCTTTACTCGTACCGTGGTATGTGGTCTCTTATGAACTCATTCATATGCTTGCAAGACATTAGACGACATTCCACCGAGAGGGCCCGAGTATATCTATCCAGTCATTGGGATGGACAAATCCCACTATTGATCCATATGCCTCAACTCATACTTTCCGGATACTTAATCCCACCTTTATAGCCACCCATTTACGCGGTGGTGTTTGGTGTAATCAAAGTACCTTTCCGGTATAAGTGATTTACATGATCTCATGGTCATAAGGACTAGGTAACTATGTATTGAAAGCTTATAGCAAATAACTTAATGACGAGATCTTATGCTACACTTAATTGGGTGTGTCCATTACATCATTCATATAATGATATAACCTTGTTATTAATAACATCCAATGTTCATGATTATGAAACTAATCATCCATTAATCAACAAGCTAGTTTAAGAGGCATACTAGGGACTTCTTGTTGTCTACATATCACACATGTACTAATGTTTCGGTTAATACAATTATAGCATGACATATAAACATTTATCATAAACATAGAGATATAAATAATAACTACTTTATTATTGCCTCTAGGGCATATCTCCTTCAGGAAAACGCTGAGGATTTGGTAAGAAAATGCAACGGGTGCCAGAGGTACGCCAAACAAAATCATACCCCAGCATCCGGTTTGAAAACCATACCGCTAACTTGGCCGTTTGCTGTTTGGTAACTTGACATGGTCGGCCCATTCAAAACTGCAAGGAGCAGCATGACCCACATTCTAGTAATGGTGGACAAGTTCACAAAGTGGCTTGAAGTGAAACCCATCGCAAAGTGTGATGGGCATACAACTGTAAAGTTCTTGAAAGATGTCATCTTGCGGTATGGCTACCCGCATAGCATTATCACAGACAATGGCTCAAACTTTGCTCAAGGTGAGTTCAAAAGGTTTTGCGAAGATAACAATATCCGGTTGGATTTGTGCTCAGTGGCACACCCACAAGGCAATGGCCAAGTTGAAAGAACAAAGCATTGGTACTTTCCGGTATCAAAACAAGACTCATCGATGCGGTGGAAAGGTCACCGGGATGTTTGCTCGATGAGCTACCATCAGTGTTGTGGAGCATAAGAATAACTCCAAACCGGTCCACCGGATACACTCCATTCTTCATGGTTTACGGAGCAGAAGCGGTCATACCAACCGACATTCTCCATGACTCACCAAGGGTGCAACTCTATACCGAAGAAGAGGTAAAAGAGGCCCGAGAAAACGATGTGGACTTGCTAGAAGAAGCAAGAGAGCTGGCCTTGGCAAGAATAACCATTTACCAGCTAAACCTCAGACGCTATCATAGCCGGAAGGTTAACCCGAGGGTGTTCCGGGAAGGAGATCTGGTGTTACGCCTGGTGCAGCGCACTGAAGGCCGGCACAAGCTTACACCCCCATGGGAGGGACCTTTCATTGTGAGCAAAGCTCTTCACAATGATGCCTACTACCTAATTGATGCACAAGAATGGAAGAAAGGAAAGGCGGACAGATCCGGAGATGAGACCAAGCGTCCATGGAACATAGCGCTGTTGCGTCCTTTCTACTCATGAAGTTGTGGTGTAAGAAGTTCCTTTTTGTACCTTATTTGCTATGAATAAAAGATGTTGGAACCTCGAATGAATCTCGGGGACTACCCCTATTGCATGCAATGTGTTTATTTTTTCAGTTCACCGGTTGCTTGTGGAACATTTTTTCTTTCCGGTTTAGTAACGTGCTAAACCTACCGGAGTCTTCAACTCTGCTGCTGTCCACAACCCGGCTTCATGGAAAGCAAGATAAACCGGTAGGAATTAAGCACGTGAACGACGAAAAGGGAGAGTGGGAACGACCAGTCCGGAAAAATTTAACTAACCCCGGTTGTACCGGTTTTTTGCAAAAATTTCGAATTATTTCTAAGTTCAAGAAAGTGCTTGCTTGGCGAAAGAACTTTGTGACTCGTACGCCAAAAAACCCAGAGAGGTAGGCAGAGGCAAAGCAAAAGAACCAAGTGTGCATCGAATTGGATGCGGAAACAATTCCGGAATCTTTGCGGTGCAAGATAAAAGCAAACAATAAGCAAAATGCTAAGTTAACAGAACAAACATAGCTTAATAGGCTACCGGTATGACATACCGGCATAGATTGTTGTATCTCAACCAAAAGAACAGCCAAGTCTTATATTACATCATAAACCCCGGCATACCGGGGTAGAATTTAACGGGCATTGTTTTGTCAAGCGTCAGATAAAGCAGGAATAAGATAACAACACTTAAGCAGAAGGAGCTTCGGGAGGCACAACACCGGATTCTGGAGCTTCCGGAGGCGCATCGCCCGCTCCGGCATCTTCATCTTCCCCGTCCTCTTCTTCCTCTTCGTCGCTGAGGTAGTCCTTGACGTCCGAAGGAGGGGGGATGAAGGTGCGGACCGAGGCATACTCAGCAATCTGGTAGGCTTGATCCTGCCGCTTTGCGGTGAGGACCGGATCCATGTCAGTTGGAGCATTCTCGCGCACGCCAAGGAAGGCATCCAGATCCAGCTCGTCGTACCAGGAGCAAGCGACGCGCAGCGCCGCATCTGCTCCGGCACGAGCCGCAGAGCATTGCCACTCCTGGATTCGCCGGCCGGCACCCTTCAGGCACTCCGAGGTAAGCGATAAGTTCGCCGGCACCTCCTCTCCAGGCCAGAGCACCTTGAAGAGGTGGATCGCCACATCGGGCAGATTCGCGAGGTTCCGGTCCACCGCACACATGTGGGATACCCGTGCAGAAAGGGCAACTAGGTGATCATAAGGATCCCATGGCGCTTCCAAGTTCTGGTACTTCTCCTGAATCCGGCGCTCGGCCTCCTTTTTCTGCGCAAAGAGCTGCGAGTCCGGGAAAAGCCCTGCAAGACAAAGAGAAAAGGATAAGGACACGAAACCGGAAAACATAAGCTTATAAGCAGAAACTGGAGAAAAAAGAAGATAAGAAAAGCTTACGGAGGGCAAGCGCGTCGGTTTGCATGACCAATTGGTCATACTCCTTCTGCTCCCCCTCCAGGCGCGCGGCCTGATCCTCGGCTGCTTTTCGCGCCTTGGCTCCTTCCTCGAGCTCCGTCCGCAGCACCACTGTGGAGTTGTTGGCGTCCTCCAAAGCTTCGTTAAGATTGGCCTCAGCGGCGGCTTGGGCGGCCTTCATCGCCTCATTATGCTTGAGCCCAAGCTGGATCAGCTGCTCCTTCAGACCCTTGGAGTAGAGCTCCTGGGCGTCCAGAGCCTTGCGGTGCTCCTGAATGAGCTGCTCTTTCTCCTCTAGAGCCCGGAAAAGAAAGCGTTAACAAAATTGTAACTGGTAAAAGGAAGAGGGACAAGTTAACCGGAAAAGAAGAAGCGGTACCCTGGAGCTTAGCAACTTGAGTCTTGAGGGCTTCCAGGGAAGCTTCCGGGATAGCTATTATACAAAGAAGTTTATAAGTGCTGGAAGAAAAAGCTTCCGGTAAAAAGGTGCCGGAGGCGCAAAAACTCACCTTGGCATTTGCCGTGCGCCTCAGCAAGGTCCCGGTGCTCCCAGAGAAGCTCCTCAAAGAGGTGCCTCCGGGCCTCGGCCGTGCTCTGTTCAAGAAAAAGTATTAGAAAAAGAAGCCGGTTTCTTCATGCTTCTACCTAAGTTTAGCGCTAAGGGCAAAGTTCTTAACCCGAAACTCGGGGACTGGCTATGCGAGTTTTTTGAAGCTCTCTACCTAAGTTTCGTGCTAATAGCTATGCTCTCAACACGAAACTCGGGGACTGTAAAGATAGATAAGATCCGGAAAGAAAAAAAACCGGCAAAAATTGAAAAGTTGCAAAGAGTTTGGTAAAACTTACCAACATGTTGTTGGTGGCATCGTGCCAGGCGTTGTCCAGCTCCCTCATCGAGCGCTTCAGCCGCATGAAGTGCTCCTCCGTGGTCCGAGGGCCAGCGGGGTCCGGCGCCGGAACCCGGTCCTTCCCTAGGCAGCACGTAGCTGCGGACACGTCCGCAGCATTCCACTTCTTGGCGTAGTCAAGAAGGTGCCCAAGCTCGCGGCCTTCGCGCTTGAGATCGGTGATCCGGCCTAGGAGGCCGGTAGGTTTCTCTCCAACCGCGGCAGCGGCGCGGCCGACGTGCAGCACCAAGGACTGCTGGCTGGCGGATGGAGTGCTGGAGGCCGTGGCCTTCCCCTTGAAAGGTTCAGACACGCGGACCTTGCTGCCTTCTGGCGGCGGCGTCGGGTTGGCCGCAGAGGGTCCCTAGCTTAGCGGCGGCGTTGGGGTGGCCCCAGTTGGCTCGAGGATAGGAGCTTCTGGCGGCAGTGTAGAGGAAGCCGGCGCGGAAGTATCCGGCGTGGCCTTGGAGGGGGAAGAGCTAGAGTGCTTCTTCTTCTTTTTCTTCGGGGCGAGAGGAACCAGAGGTTCCGCCCGCCTGGCAGCTTCATCGTCGGCGCCAGTGTTGCTGGCGCCGGTATCTTGCTTCTCTGGAGGGGAGGTGAGGTCCTCCTCCGCGCGGTGATCAAGAGGTGTAGGGGCCGCGCGCCCCGCACTTGTGGTGCCTCCCAGAGGGGAGGCAGAAGGGTTGCCGGTACCAGAGGGTACCGGGCTTGAGTGAGGAGGAGGAGTTGAGGTCCCGGCGGTTCCCTCAGAGCTCTGCGGCTTCGAGCCGCTGGCGCTCTTGGAGAGCTTGAGCGCAGGGCTGAACAAGAGAGAAAGAAAAGATCAAAAAGAGCAAGAGAAAGGAAAAGTTTGTGAAACGAAGCAGATAGAGAAACAAAAACTTACCCAGAGGAGACCGGCATCGTCTTCCCCTGGTACCACATCTTGCCAGTCTCTTTCCCCCCAAGGACTTCCGTCCGGAAGCGTTTGGCGGGGGGAGCTTGGCTTGAGCCGGCATCAGGTGCCGGGGCCTTGTTCTTCTTGCTCTGAGGAATGAGCTTCTCCAAGAACTCCTGGCCGACCTCGGCCTGCAAGGGAACCACGTGCTCGTGGACCTGTGGTTTGGGGCCAGCTGAGGGAGCATCTACAGAAGGAAAATAGCAACACATAAGAGACCGGAAGAGGAAACTACCTCAAGTATGGTGAGCTCATCGCTGGAACCGGAAGCCTCAGAAGAAAAGTTACCAGGGCGCGGAGCGGGGATGCGGCCCATCTTCAGATCGGTCCAATGGACGTAGGGATCTAGGCCAACCTTGTCCAAGGGGCGCTTCCGGCAAGGGCCTCGCCGATCCGATTCGATGCGAGGGAAGCGGTCCTTGGCCTGAAAACAAAGAGAAAATCAGTTAACCGTAACATAAAAGTTACTGGCAGAACAGCCCGAGTGGCACAATCTCTTACTTCGTCGGTTGGAGGGTTGGTGGAGCTGAGAGGAAGGAAGCCCCACTCCCAGTCATCCGGCATGTCGGTTTGGCAAATTTGCTTAGCCTTGAGGACAACATCCTCTTTGCTTAGAGGGAGGCCGGTGATCTTGGTAGGATCGCCAGGGCCATACATCTCGCTTATCTTATGAGCCCGGCGCTTAAGAGGAAGCACCCGGCGCGAGATGAAGGTGCGGATGATGTCGTCAGAGCAAATGTTGGTTTCTTTCATAAGCTTCTCCATGAAGCGAACGACCCGGTTTGTCTCAATATGATTCGTCCCAGGATTGAACCGCCAGTTGACCTTAGTGGGCGGCGCCGGGTTGAAGGCCGGCATATTGATGAGATCTGGGGCGCCGGTGTTCTTCACGTAGAAGAAGGTCAATTGCCATAAGCGGCAAGACTCGAGACCGTTGAATTTAAAAAAGGGGCTCCCTTGGCGGGAGCCGATAATACAAGACCCACATTGAACGGGGGGCTTGGGCTTAGGAATGTCCTTGCCCTGGACGAAATTGATCCGTAGAGAAAAGAAGTGAGCGAAAGTCTCGCGAGAAGGACGGATGCCGATGTAGCCTTTCATGAAGGCAACATAGCAAGAAAGGTAAAAAACGGCATTGCCGGGAAGATGATGAGGCTGGAGTTGGTAAAAATCCAGAATTTGGCGGAAGAAATCAGAGGCAGGAAGGCCGAAGCCACGCTCAAAGTGAGCAAGAAAGACAACAAACTCACCGGGTTCAAGCACCGGTTCGATCTCGTCGCCAGGAAGATGGCAGGATACTCCTTCCGGTATCCTTCTTGACCGGTAGAGCCAGTCGATCTCGTGCTGTGTAACATCAGAGCCTCTCCAGGCTCCGCGAGTGATACCGGAAAGATCTACCTCGGGAGCTTGACTAGAGCTGCCGGCATCGGGTTCCATCCGGGCAAGGTCAGCTGAGAGCCCGTCGGAAGCTTCGCTCTGTTGGCTACTGGACGATGACACGGAGAGAGACTCCTCTCTAGACATACGAATCTACCCGAAAAACTAGTTTCCCAAGATCTACCTTCGCGCGAAGATCTACGAATAAGAGGAAAAGCAAAATAAAAGAGGAAGTAAATATTCTACCGGCCCAAGATCTGGAAAGCAAAGAGAAGAGACGTAAATGCGTTTTGAGCCTAACCTGAGGCGGCGGAGGCGCTTAGGGAGAAGGTCGCCGGAGCAGCGGGAGGCTCGTGAGCGCCGGCGGAGGATGAAGACCGTCGAGGAAAGCCCGAAGCAACAGCGGCGAAGAAGTACCAGTGGATCTCTCCACGGCAAAGATCTTCGGCACAGCGAGAGCAACGGCGCAAGTTCGTCGGAGGAAGGCTCTGGCGGCGACCGACGGCGAGGAGATTGCACGAGGCGAGGAGCTCGAAGCACTGGGAAGAAGGCAAATGCGGGGAAAGAGATGAAGTGGAACCGCACCCCCTCTTTATAGGAGAACGAGATAGTGGGCCAATAACCGCTGGGCCGCGGCGGTTCATTTCATGGGCCGCCACGTGGCGCGAAGGTACACGCGCAGAAAATAAGATGCCACAGGGAGGCCACACGGATCCGGAATGGCGGCAGGGATCCGGTGTGGCGCCATAAATGCTGGCGCAGAAGCCGAAGGGAAGTGACCCCTGACACTGGCGCGTCAGGTACAGTGCGCATGTCACTGACAGGCGCTGTACCCGAGAAATTCTCGACTTCGCCGAGGAGAGAGTTAATGTCAAAGATGCCGGGGAATAATATACCGGAAGACACTTTGTAAAGAGAAAAAGTTGTGAGTCCGGCAAAGATGCCGAAAGATCTAAACTTACCACCGGAAAGATTAAACCGGTACCTTAAGATATGAGAACCCGGCATGGTCCGTCGGATAGGATCCACCGGACTATACCAGCTTCGGGGACTAATGTTGGGGGGATGACCCCCGGTATGCCAAAGGCATGCCGAAACCGGATGATTTAGGCCATCAAGATACCGGTTTAATGTTTATACCGGGGCACGAAGTTAAGAGTGTGGCTAAGTGAAGCTAAGCCGGTATCCCCAGGAAGGGTATACCGGAACCGGATAGAGAAGACACCGGGCTACCGGCAAGAAGTGCACTGTAGCACGTCGGCAAGACTGGTCAAAGATTCTCTCCAGAGCTAGAAGACAAAGATGAGCTAAGCAAAGTAGCTTTAAACGAAGTCGTGACGATAAAGAAGAGGATGACGCTGAAAGAAGCCGGAGGACATCAGCCTCCCTGATTAAAGAAGACCCCGGTGTCATCTATGATTAAAGTAACTTTGTAAAGTATTTTGTCTAGTCAAAGATGCCATTAGGGTTTCTAGGGTTTTCTTCCCCTGTAAGCCACCGTCTCCCCTATATAAGGAGAGGGGGCACACCCGTACTCGGGACGATCAACTGAGAGAGAAGTCCTGTAAGCACAAACCTGTACCATGTTGAGATCAATGAAGAGAAAGATCTAGAGCGAGTTCTTCCTTGTGTCTTTCTTCTTCTACCTCTGGCCTTGGCTAAGTTCTTGAGGAAAGCATCCGGAAGTTCATCCCATCTAATCAAAAACCCTCCCCCGAATCCTCTAGCGTCCATTCGGCCCCAACTTAAGCCATCCTATGGCATCTGTCTGTTCACCACGACGACAAATTTTACCTTGCAGCTTGGTCTTGGATTGGGGATGATGTGACATGTATAATCCCTCCCCAAATCAACGATACGAATATTGCTTTAATTCCTAAGAAGTTGGTTCCTTCTGTTCCTGCTAATTACAAGCCCATAAGTCTTTGCAACGTCATCTACAAAATCATCGCCAAAACTCTTGCCAACAGACTAAAGCCTCACCTTCCTGATTACATCCACCCATCTCAACAAACTTTTATTGAAGGCCGAAGAATCGGCAACAATATAATCATTGCCCAGGAAATAACTCATTCCTTTGCCCTCAGCTCATGGAAATTATCAGCTTTCATGGTTCAAATTGATCTCTCCATGGCTTTTGATCACCTAGAGTGTAATTTCATCACGGCGGTGCTCGAACGTAAAGGGTTGCATGATGATTTCATAAACCTAATCCATGCTTGCATTTCTTCACCTACTTTTTCTGTCCTCATTAACGGTCAACCTGATGAGGACATCCCTACTACACTACTACCTCCGTCATTGCAAGATGAAGACGATGCTGATGTATAGCTCAAGTCCAATGAAGTCAGGATTGGACCAATGACACGAGCTCGTGCGAAGCTACTTAAACAACAGGTGAACTTGTTCCTAAGTCATACTTTGATCGATGAGAACTTTATACTGCCTAAGTCGTATTACTTATGTATGATCAGGTATGAAGGGGAACCAAGCATCGCACGAGGAGGAGAGGAGCAGCTGGACAAGAAGATGGACGTGAAGCTGGACATGGAGCTGGACATGAAGACATCCCATGGACGCGCGAGGGAGGAGCGGGAGGAATGTGCGAGAGGAGGAGAAGCAGTCCAGGCTAGCGCCAGGTCCGGTCCGACTGGCCGTGCCGCCGGACCATCCGGTCCCAGGCCCGGTCCGACCGGCTGCCACGCCGGACCCATCTGGTCCAAACCGGACGTGGCGCTTGTGCCAGCCGGCCACTATCCGTATGCCTGGAACCATCGTCCGGTCACCACCCGGCGCCGGGCCCGGTTTGAACCGGACCGGCCGGTGCCAGGCCCGGTCGACTGGCCCCCAGGCCGGCCGAGTCCGAGTCTGTCTCGACCAGATCTATTCTGGGTCGGCTGTTTTCGTACTTTTTTGACGTGAGGTCATCCTGAACCCCTATATAAGTGCCCAGGATGCCCCAAAGTAACTTTAGACCACGTTTAAGATAAACCCTAGTTCATAGTTGATTGCTTTGTAACTCTATTGAATTTCTACACCATATTGTATCGATTTGGTGTTGAACCCCTAAAAGTCTTGTGTGATCTGCTATTCCACTGAGAATTAGACAGTTGGACCTTACCGCTTCGTGGTCGACGGCTACGTGCGCAAGTGTGTGGAGTTGCGAATATCTTGCAGGGTTGAGAGCTGTTGCATTGGCGATAGGGACCAATCGAGAGATCTCGTTGCGTCATACAAGTTATCATCAAGTTATCTCCGCTGTGTTCATCGTGTGATCATCACCATCCACCTCGCTTACTGAGAAGATCGGGCCACCCCTTATCATCTTGGTATCAGATTTCAGCGTTTCCTCGGTAAGCCATCCACAATCCACCCCATAGTTGAGTTGTGAGTGTTTCCTATCCAGAAAAAGCCAAAAATATTAGGGTTAGGGTTTGCCATAGCCTTAGATTGCACTAATTTCGAGTTTTAGTTGCTTTTCGTAGTTGTTTTTCGTATCTTTTTCTTGCATCTAGTATTGTTAGGGTCTGTGTTTCCGCTTTCATCTAGAGTCAGTTTTTGTTGCTCCGAGCCCACATAGCATACAGTGTGTTTCTCCAAACCATAGCCACATCCTTTCGATATACGTGACTAGGAACATCCCCAGAAGAGACTAGTTCTACCGCTCGACAGGCTGCTCATTAGGGTTTTGGTGCTTTGCATTATCTGTTGGCCGTGTTATCAAGGAGTTGAGTCATAAAATCAAAAATCAAAAAAGAGAAAATAGAAAAGAAGCAAAAAGAGTTCCATAGCTGCGTGTGTTACCAAAAGAAAATCCAAAAAGAACAAGTGTGAAGTGCTAGTAAGATCAAGTGAAGGCCTAGTTTACTTTTCGCACCTGTAGTTGAGCAATCTTGTGCCTGTTTCGTTGAGCTTTGCTAGTGTCTCTCGAGTGCATTGCAACCTTTCGTCCAAATAGTTGCATTGCCACATTTATCGCCTTGTGTGACTATCATTGGTTGTCTACGGTCAGCGCTAGAGCTTGTTATTGGTGCAAATAGGTAGCCTACCTACAGCCCCACATATATCCTGCTTTACCGTGTGATTTGTCTTATATCCTTGATATTCGCTTCGCTACATCCGTGCACTAGTTGTCCCTACAAGTGGTAAGCAATACTAATTCACTTTGGAGCGGTAAGATTTCCTTGTCTTATCAGTTTTGAGTGAGTTGTGAGAGTACCAC
Source organism: Lolium rigidum (assembly GCF_022539505.1). Classification (NCBI taxonomy): domain Eukaryota; kingdom Viridiplantae; phylum Streptophyta; class Magnoliopsida; order Poales; family Poaceae; genus Lolium; species Lolium rigidum. The sequence goes on from NC_061510.1 coordinate 81,803,557, forward strand.
CATATATATTTTTAGTGCACTAACCTACTAACCATGTCTGCTAGTGATGCCAAAATTGTTAACCAGGAAAACAAGAATTCCGCTGATATAATGACATGGAGGAAATACGAAGCTCTTCGTAATGAGATGCGACGTGAATTCCGCACTCAGGATGATGAGCTTAGGGGGACGGTACAAGGGATCTCCCAGAAGCTGGATGCTACTAATGAGACCGTCACTACAATGAAAGATCAAATGACAGATATCAAGCACAGTCTTCAAGTTTTGCAACTGGCTGTTGACAATCTTACACAACAACTGCAACAAGAAGAAGCAGAAGACCCTGATCATCAGGATGAAGCACCTGGTCGTGGTGTTGGTTGTGGTAACCGCGGTCGTGGTTTCGTTGAACTCGAACGCCATGGTCGTGGGTTTGAGGAAGATGATGGTTTGGGTAAGCCCAAGTTCTCCATACCCAAGTTTGAAGGATGAGCTGATGTTGAAGAATACCACACTTGGGAGCTGACGATTGAGAAGTTATGGCGCTTACATGACTATACTGAAGATAGGAAGGTCAAACTTGCTTCCTCAGAATTTGATGGCTATGCATCGCGTTGGTGGGATGGAGTTACACGTACTCGTCAAGACTGCCAATTCGTACATGACGTGAGATGAAGGCCATTATGCAAGCTCGTTTTATGCCCACTAATTATTTGCGTACAATATATGATAAGTTGACCCTATTGAGACAAAGTGTGAAGACTGTTGATGAATACTTCATGGAGATGGAGATGCTTATGCAGCGTGGCCGTGTCCGTGAGTCACTTCAGATGACAATGCAGCGTTTCTTACATGGTTTGAAGTATGATATCAACGGCATTGTTCGTCATCACAGTTACACTACTATGAATGAGTTGCTGCATCATGCAAGAGAAGCTGAAGCATAGTTGGCTGAAGAAGCGCAAATCAAAGGTTGTGCTACGGGAGCTGGGCGCTACACGCCTAGGACGCTACACGCCTAGGGCACCTCCATCTACGGCGCTCGTGTCATCATCGCGCCCCGCACAGTTTCCCACTTCGTCTAGCAAGCCAGTATCCAATGTGTCCAACACAAAGAGGTCTGAACCTGCTACAAGTTCAAGTGGTTCTAGCATGGCTACTGCACGCAACCTTGATATGGCTTGTCATACATGTGGTGGCAAGGGTCACTTCAAGAGAGATTGTCCTAACCGCAAAGTAATGATTATCAATGAGGACAATGAGTATGAGACTGGAGATAATGTTGATCCATATGCTCCAGACGATAATGACTATGGCATTGATGGTGTAGATGCATATCCATCTAATGCTCGCACTATTGTTGTGTCTCAGCGTGCTCTTAATGTGTTGCCTAGTGCATCTACGCAGCGCTGCAATTTGTTCCAAACAAAGGCTTTAGTTGGTCCTGACAAGGCTTGCAAGGTCATTATTGATGGCGGGAGTTGCCACAATTTAGCAAGCAAGGAGTTGTGTACCAAGCTGAAGTTGAAGTATCTACCGAACCCGCATCCATACTATATACAGTGGTTGAGCAACAATGGTGAGATGAAGGTCAACCACATGGTGCGTGTTGAATTTGAGATTGGACCGTATAAGGATTCCATTGATTTTGATGTGGTTCCTATGACGGTGTGTCACCTACTATTGGGTCGGCCTTGGCTTTATGACCGTTCTGTGCAACACAATAATCGTGCCAATACATATTACTTGGAGTTCAAGGGCAAGAAAATTAACTTGCAGCCTATGTCACCACAACAGATTGTCAATGAATCTCGTCAGAAAGTTGAAGTAAACTTGGAGGATGCACCTTTAGATAGGCGAGAGAATTGTAATGTCGTGAGTGATATAACGAAAAGTGAGAGAGTGAATTCCTTAGTGCTTTTAGCAACCAAAGAAGACATGAGAGAATTTAGTGAGGATCCTACAGCCGTGCCTCTTGTGCTCATGTACAGGGGTACGATTTTGGTTGCTAACGACATGACCCCTATTCCTCTTGGTGTTTCTAATGTTTTGCAGGAACTCCGCGACGTGTTTCCGGAGGAGGTACCTGCAGGACTACCACCATTGCGTGGTATTGAGCATCAAATCGACCTGATCCCCGGAGCTTCGCTGCCCAATAGGGCGCCATATAGATCGAACCCCGAAGAGACGAAGGAGATACAGAAGCAAGTACAAGCGCTACCCGACAAAGGTTATATCCGCATAAGCCTTAGTCCTTGTGATGTTCCTGTTATTTTAGTTCCTAAGAAAGATGGTACATGGCGTATGTGCGTAGATTGTAGAGCGGTAAACAACATTACTATTCGATATCGTCATCCTATTCCCCATTTAGAGGATATGCTAGATGAATTGAGTGGTGCTGCTGTTTTCTCTAAAATTGATTTGCGTAGTGGTTATCATCAAATTAGGATGAAAGAGGGGGATGAACGGAAAACAGCCTTGAAAAAAAATTTGGTTTATATGAGTGGTTAGTAATGCCTTTTGGTTTAACTAATGCACCTAGCACTTTCATGAGACTGATGAACCATGTTTTGCGTGACTTTATTGGTAGTTTGTGGTTGTGTACTTTGATGACATATTAATCTACAGCCATAATGAATCTGATCATACTATACATATTCGACATATTTTGCAAGTGTTGCTTGATAATAAACTCTATGGTAATCTTGAGAAGTGCACATTTTGCAAAGATAAGGTCATATTTCTGGGTTATGTTGTCTCTAAGCATGGAGTAGAAGTAGATGTGTCTAAAATTGAAGCTATTCAAAATTGGCCTACTCCCATGAATGTGAGTCAAGTAAGAAGTTTTCATGGTCTAGCTGGGTTTTATAGAAGATTTGTGCCCAACTTTAGTACTATTGCCGCACCTTTGAATGATTTGACTAAAACAGGTGTTGTGTTTGAGTGGGGCGCAACCCAAGATCATGCATTTGATGAACTGAAACGATTGTTAACTTCTGCACCGTTGCTTGCACTTCTTGATTTCAATAAACAATTTGAGATTGAATGTGATGCTAGTGGTATTGGAATTGTTGGTGTGTTGATGCAAGAGGGTCGTCTAATTGCATATTTTTCTGAGAAACTTTCTGGTGCTAAGTTGAACTATCCTATATATGATAAAGAATTGTATGCTTTAATTAGAGTTCTTGAGGTTTGGCAACATTACTTGTGGCCAAAAGAATTTATCATACATTCTGATCATGAAGCTTTAAAATATCTGAAAGCTCAATCTACTTTGCATAAGCGTCTTGCCAAGTGGGTTGAGTTCATTGAGTCTTTTCCACACATTATTAAGCATAAGAAGGGAAAAGATAATATTGTTGCTGGTGCTTTATCTAGGAAGAATATGCTATTAACTCAACTTGATGTTAAAATTCCTGGTTTAGAGGTCCTATGTGATTTGTATGCTACTGATCATGATTTTGCTGAACCATATCGCTTGTGTGCTATTGGTACAGCATGGGAAAAATATCACATACATGATGGGTTCTTGTTTAGAGCTAACAAACTATGTGTTCCAGAATCATCTGTGTGTTTGCTCTTATTGCAGGAATCTCATGCTGGAGGTTTGATGGGTCACTTTGGGCATGAGAAGACGCTACTCATGCTAGCTGACCAATTTTATTGGCCAAAGATGAGGCGGGATGTGGACAGATATGTGAAGAGGTGTATTACTTGCAACATGTCCAAGTCCAAGTTGAAGTCTCACGGTTTGTATACTCCTTTACCGGCACCTACTACACCTTGGGAAGACATTAGTATGGAGTTTGTGTTGGGTTTGCCGCGTACTAAAAGAGGCCATGATTTTATATTTGTGGTACTGGATAGATTACCTAAGATGTCACACTTTATTGCCTGCCACAAAAGCGACGATGCGTCGCATATTCCTAACCTGTTTAGGGAGATTGTACGTCTACATGGAGTCCCAAAGACTATTGTTTCTGATCGTGACGTGAAGTTTATGAGCTACTTCTGGAAGACGGTTTGGAGAAAGCTGGGGACGAAGCTGCTTTTCAGCACTACTTGTCATCCCCAAACTGATGGTCAAACTGAAGTGGTGAATAGAACATTGTCACAACTGTTGAGATCCATGATCAAGAAGAACCTGAAGGAGTGGGAAGATTGTTTGCCGTATGTGGAGTTTGCTTATAATAGGGCGGTACATTCTACCAAAGAGCTGTGTCCCTTTGAGGTGGTGTATGGTTTCAAACCTATTATGCCGCTTGATTTGTTGCCTCTACCCATACATGAGAGAGTCAATATGGAGGCATCCAAGAGGGCAGATTTTGTGCGAAAGATTCATGCGAAGACTAAAGAGTTGATAGAGAAGAAAGGCAAGAGCAATGCTACAAGAATGAACAAGAAGCGCAAGGAGATATTGTTCAAGCCTGGTGATATGGTCTGGGTATATTTTCGCAAGGATAGGTTCCCGAAGCTGCGGAAGTCCAAGTTGCTTCCTCCTGGTGCTGGTCCTTAAGAAGTGCTTGCCAAGATCAATGATAATGCATACTCTATAGATCTTCCAATTGATGAGTTTGGTGTCAGCAATTCTTTCAATGTGGATGATTTGACACCATATGACGGAGAAGACCTTGGAGCGTCGAGGTCGACGCCTTTTGAAGGGAGGGGGAGATGATGAGGACATCCCTACTACACTAGTACCTCCGTCATTGCAAGATGAAGACGATGATGTTGTAAAGCTCAAGTCCAATTAAGTCAGGATTGGACCAATGACACGAGCTCGTGCGAAGCTACTTAAACAACATGTGAACTTGTTCCTAAGTCATACTTTGATCGATGAGAAATTTATACTGCCTAAGCCGTATTACTTATGTATGATCAGGTATGAAGGGGAACCAAGCATCGCACGAGGAGGAGAGGAGCAGCTGGACAAGAAGATGGACGTGAAGCTGGACATGAAGACATCCCATGGACGCGCGAGGGAGGAGCGGGAGGCATGCGCGAGAGGAGGAGAAGCAGTCCAGGCTGGCGCCAGGTCCGGTCCGGTCCGGCCGTGCCGCCGGACCATCCGGTCCCAGGCCCGGTCCGACCGGCTGCCACGCCGGACCCGTCCGGTCCAAACCGGACGTGGCGCTTGTGCCAGCCGGGCACTATCCAGTATTCCTGGAACCATCGTCCGGTCACCACCCGGCGCCGGGCCCGGTTTGAACCGGACCGGCCGGTCCCAGGCCCGGTCGATCGGCCCCCAGGCCGGCCGAGTCCGAGTCTGTCTCGACCAGATCTATTCTGGGTCGGTTATTTTCGTACTTTTTCGACCTGAGGTCATCCTGAACCCCTATATAAGTGCCTAGGACGCCCCAAAGTAGCTTTAGACCACGTTTAAGATAAACCCTAGTTCATAGTTGTCAACACCCGGATTTTTAAGTCCAGATGCCTATTATGCCATACATCGCAATCCCAGGAATATTGTTGTTGCGAGACATAATAGTTGAATATCATAGAGTCATCATTTATTACAACACATAATCGTCTTACAAAGGTAGATCACATGATCCCATATTACAATAGTAGTTGATCTATCGATCAACGAACATCACAAATAGCGGAAGCGAAGTAGTAGTGGCTATCTAATCCACGGGCCAACGCTTGACGTCGGGAGCGGTCCTAGTTGTCGTAGACGTCCCGCTGTCCATCTTCCTCGTCATCTGCTGTTCACCTTCATAGTCCGGCCATTTGAATAGCCGGGGACAAAGCCATGAGTACTTTTAAAGTACTCGCAAACTAATACTAGTGTAAGCACCATCAATTATAGTAAGGGGATACTAAGCTCTAGGTTTATTTGCATAAAGCCAAGTTTATTTCATAAACATTTAGAAAAGACTCTTCATTTGCTAAACTAACTCAAGTGGGAACATTAGTGTCATTCCCACAACTCTGTTGTGATTCAATTCAAAGTCACCATTCACCTTTCCAGTTCAAGTCACAAGTCATATGTCACATTTTTGAAAATGGTCTGATGACGGAACAGTATGGCCTTTCCAATCGTCCGTAACCGTGGACACGGCTATTCGAATAGTTCTACACTCTGCGGAGGTCGTACGCTTGTGCCACAATATTTGCAATAATCCGTCGGGGTTAATCGGCCCCGATTTACCATACTCCGTATGCGGACTACCAACCATAACCTTTCACTTACATACTCTAGTATAGGCACCTCTCCCCATGAGCTTGGCCTCCCGGTGAAAACCGCGATCAACCCGGAACCGCACGGGGCTTGGGCCGGACATTCACCTCATTTCACGTCATTTCTCATCAGTTCCTTTTGTTGTAGAGGCAGCCTTCAGCCTAACCCCGATGACGCTTGTTCAGAGGGAACCCATACTAAAGCACATAAATTTCTAGTTAAGCCCTTACCCATATTGGGTATTGTGGGGGTACTTTCAAATTGGAATGGTATCGCATCCGAACCCAACCATCAGTTTTTGTAAAATTCACCGAGTCATTCACCAGTCATATTCACCTTCAAAATCTTTCAATAGAATGAAGCATCATTCCAAGGTTTTCAAAGTCATTTCATTTCACAAGTTCCCCAACTAGAGTAGTCACTTCTAATTTAGCACTAGCATCTATGTATGAGGGGTGCTAAGTACTTTGCTTTGCTTCTAGGCTAACCTTGATACCCTTGTATTAATCCAGGTACTAACCAAGTGAAGCATAATTCAAAAAGTACTTTGATAAAACAAAAGTAGATAAAGCTTGTAAAGTAAAAGCTGGGAAATAGGATCATAAGCATAAAGTAAATGGGGTAATGTCTTGCTCATGGTGAGCTTTGCACTTTGCAAGAGTATTATCTTGCCTTGATTGGTGTATTGATCAAAGTTTTACGGCTCTTCCTCCTGGTAGAATACCTCCTCCTCTTGATAGTCTCCGGTACTAGCGTCTAAAAACGAATACGAGGATACAATCACCAAACAATACTTAAGTACTCTTAATTAGCCTTAATGGCTCACTCAAATGATCTAGCATCACTACTTAGCATTTATGCACAAATTAAGCTAGGGTTTCTTTATTTCATATTTGGAAAATAATTTCCTCTCATTGAAAATTGGAAGTAGGGTTTATCTTTGGTTTGGAGAAATAATTTCCTCTCATTGAATTCTTCTTAAGATTTAATTTCTCTTATGGATAATATATGAACTAGGTTGACCAAAGTCAACCTCTTCATACTTATCATTTGAGAAAAATGATTTAAATGAGGTTCCATACCTCATGCAATTTAATACTAGCATGATAGTGATTTAATGCCACCAAATAACTCAATATGTGATTATTAGACCATGGTCACTACCTCATGTTGAATTACTTGAGAACAAGATTTAAATGAGAGGAATACCTCTCATATGATTTAACACATAGTGGTAACTTAATTTAGTAAAAACTATTATTGAGGTGATGCCATATTCTCAAATAACCAGGGATGATCCCATGTTGACCAAGGTCAACACTTCTCACTTAGTATTTGAGAAAAGTGGTTTAAATGAGATTCATCATCTCATGTGATTTTAAATAACTAGTGCAATTTAAATACTATGTTGATTTAAATTCTACAAGTGAACAAGTATGAGCCTAAGCATTTACAGGTCAACACATTACTTCATATCACTTGTGAGAATGAGTTAAATGAGGTGCTACACCTCATTGGTTTAAATTCTAAAATTTGGATATAGTTTAAATGGACTAGTATTGACCACACAGCCAATATTTTGATTCTAGCCCATGATCATGTACAGAACCCATATCATATTTCTACATATTAAATTAGAGTTTGTTAAATGTGAATTATGAGAGGTGGAATCACCTCAAAATTCATAATGGGTGATTTTTAAGATTTATTTGAATACTGAAAAGTATCTGTTTTGTTATTTTTACTACTCAAATTCTACAAAAGCTATGAGGTTAATTCCAGTGGGGTTGGCTAGATATATTCATAAGCTTTCTGGGAAATTTTGAATTACTCAAATTGGGTTTGTAGAATTTGAACTATTCAACTTTGAAGTGGGCAGCAGTATTGGATTTGAACTAAAATGGATTAAACCAAATTTAAATTCATTGGGCCACGCGGGAAAACCTAACGGGCCTAAATGGTTTGAATAAAGGAACTGGCCCGATAACGGTTCGGGCCTTCGACATAGGGTCCCACCTGTCGGCGACTTAAATTCACCGAAACGGTATCGGTCGATGCGGGCCGTTGGATTAAAAGAAGATCGCACGGCGGGGTTCGTCCTCATCATCGACAAGGCTCGCCGGAGAGCGAACCCTACCGGCGGCCAGAGGGTCGCGACGAGGGGCTTACCGGCGTCCAGCGGGGTCGGCGAGGCGGGCGACTGACGTTGTCGATGACGCTGAGTCGGATGGTGGTCGAGGGGGAAGCTGGGGTGGCGCCAATCGTCGTCGCCTTCTTGCTACTTGTCACGGTGGTCGGCGGTGAAATTAGAGCTACTCCGGCGAAATTGGGAAGGGAGAGGTGGTCAAGGCGATCAAGGAGAAGGAGGGGGGTAGGTTCTGTGTGGAGAAGGGAGGCTGAAATGGTCTCTATTTATAGGACGGGAGGTGACCGTGGGGTGCTGTGGAGGTCGTCGATGGCGCGGCCGTCTGGAGCGATGAAGGGGCAAGGTAGGGGGCGCATCTTGTAGGCGACGTCTAGGCGATGCTCTGGGTGTAGCCGTTGCGTCCAGGGCGCGATAGGATCGCTCGAGCGCATGCACTTTGTACCTCAGTACCCGCGGCATGATTCCGGCGAGGACGACGGTGACGAGGCAGCCGCGATCACTCGAGCATGTCTAGTGGCTAGAGGGCGTGGAAGCGGTTCTCGACGCGGTGGTAGGCTGTGCGGGGAGGAGTAGGGCGCTCGAGCGCATGGTGTGCGGCGGCGTCCAGGGCGTGGTCACCGCGCGGTCACCGCGTGCCTGGCACGGTTCGGGCGCGTCTGGGCGCGGCTGGCCTGGCCAATGGGGTGCATGGGCGATCGATCAAACGGTACTGGCGTGATCCTTGTGCTCCAGAGATGCTTGAAGACAAGGGGAAGAGTTGAGATGGAGGCCTGAGATAGGGATGCCCAAAGGTGGCCGGGGTACACGGCATAGCTTTGTTTTAGGGTTTTTCTTCTCCCTCCTCTCACTTTACTTGATCAGGGCTAGCACTAGGGTGAAGCAGGGGTCGTAGGGGAGTGCAATGATCAAAGTTAAAAGAGGTTTAGTGAAGAAACCAGTGGGTAATAGGGTGACACACAATTCGGATTATTGCATGCAAGGTGTTCGGGCAAATGGCCGCATGAAGAAAAATTTAG
>NC_061510.1:81812981-81865831 GCF_022539505.1 Lolium rigidum
TCAAATTCTACAAAAGCTATGAGGTTAATTCCAGTGGGGTTGGCTAGATATATTCATAAGCTTTCTGGGAAATTTTGAATTACTCAAATTGGGTTTGTAGAATTTGAACTATTCAACTTTGAAGTGGGCAGCAGTATTGGATTTGAACTAAAATGGATTAAACCAAATTTAAATTACTGGGCCACGCGGGAAAACCTAACGGGCCTAAATGGTTTGAATAAAGGAACTGGCCCAGTAACGGTTCGGGCCTTCTGACATAGGGTCCCACCTGTCAGCGACTTAAATTCACCGAAACGGTATCGGTCGATGCGGGCCGTTGGATTAAAAGAAGATCGCACGGCGGGGGTTCGTCCTCATCATCGACAAGGCTCGCCGGAGAGCGAACCCTACCGGCGGCCAGAGGGTCGCGACGAGGGGCTTACCGGCGTCCAGCGGGGTCGGCGAGGCGGGCGACTGACGTTGTCGATGACGCTGAGTCGGATGGTGGTCGAGGGGGAAGCTGGGGTGGCGCCAATCGTCGTCGCCTTCTTGCTACTGTCACGGTGGTCGGCGGTGAAATTAGAGCTACTCCGGCGAAATTGGGAAGGGAGAGGTGGTCAAGGCGATCAAGGAGAAGGAGGGGAGTAGGTTCTGTGTGGAGAAGGGAGGCTGAAATGGTCTCTATTTATAGGACGGGAGGTGACCGTGGGGTGCTGTGGAGGTCGTCGATGGCGCGGCCGTCTGGAGCGATGAAGGGGCAAGGTAGGGGGCGCATCTTGTAGGCGACGTCTAGGCGATGCTCTGGGTGTAGCCGTTGCGTCCAGGGCGCGATAGGATCGCTCGAGCGCATGCACTTTGTACCTCAGTACCCGCGGCATGATTCCGGCGAGGACGACGGTGACGAGGCAGCCGCAGTCACTCGAGCATGTCTAGTGGCTAGAGGGCGTGGAAGCGGTTCTCGACGCAGTGGTAGACTGTGCAGGGGAGGAGTAGGGCGCTCGAGCGCATGGTGTACTGGCGGCGTCCAGGGCGTGGTCACCGCGCGGTCACCGCGTGCCTGGCACGGTTCGGGCGCGTCTGGGCGCGGCTGGCCTGGCCAATGGGGTGCATGGGCGATCGATCAAACGGTACTGGCGTGATCCTTGTGCTCCAGAGATGCTTGAAGACAAGGGGAAGAGTTGAGATGGAGGCTCGAGATAGGGATGCCCAAAGGTGGCCGGGGTACACGGCATAGCTTTGTTTTAGGGTTTTTCTTCTCCCTCCTCTCACTTTACTTGATCAGGGCTAGCACTAGGGTGAAGCAGGGGTCGTAGGGGAGTGCAATGATCAAAGTTAAAAGAGGTTTAGTGAAGAAACCAGTGGGTAATAGGGTGACACACAATTCTGGATTATTGCATGCAAGGTGTTCGGGCAAATGGCCGCATGAAGAAAAATTTAGAATTTTGCAATTCTTTTTGGTGGAGTTCATTTATATAATAAGTGTGATTGAATGGTGGTGGTGGTGGTCAATTTGGTCAAGGTTTGTGAGATTCCAAATTTGGTGTGATCTTCACATAGTTTCAACATCACCACTTGTCAAAATCATACTGGTCAACCTGGTCAACATTAGCAGAGATGGTCAACATGAAAGTTGTTAACCTTGACATGGTCTGGGATGACATGGTCATAGTTGACTAAGTTTGGTTTGAGAGTTGAGAAATACAGAGTGGTAAAGTGGGGAACATTTTATAAAGTGACAAAATGACCATTATCACATGTATGTTGATATTTTGATTTCCTTTGATTTGATTCTTGATCCAATGATGCAATTGTGTTAGTTTATCATATTGAAGTATTTTAGAAGCAAGGAAGTAAGCAATTATGGCTTTGGTGAAGGATTTGCATTTTGGCATATGGTGTATGTGAGTAAAAATGGAAATTCTTCACCATTTGAATTCTCTCTATTGGATTTGACTTTGGTTGACTCTAATGTGGTTCTTATGAGTTTAGAAACATTTTAAGAGCATTGAATCCAATTCATTTGGTCTTGCTCAAAGATTAGCAAATTTGGCCTTAATACATAGGAGATGAGGTGTCAAATTTTACTAAACTTGTAAATGGTTGATCTTGCTTCACTTGGGCATGGGCTAGGGTCCCTTTAGTGTTATATTAGGTTTAGAGAGGATCTCACACCATTTGGTCAAAGTTTAGAGACCTAGGTCAATGTTTGGTGAAATGCCTATGTGTCACATATGCTTTTATGCATATGTGGTATTTTATTTTTAAGTTGACTTGGTTGGAGTCACAATGGTGTTGTTAAGTGTTGACATGATATATGGAGGTGATCCCTCCATTTATAATAAGTCCTAGGGTCAATTTTCTTAAATTCCCTTATTTACTATTTTACTCTCATATGCCTCTATGGCATTTTTAGTTTTCTTTTTATTCTTTTTGGTTTCAACTTAGAAATGATTTAAGAAGTACTATATAAGGTTTATAAAGCTTTGCCCATCCTTTAAGTAAAGTGGAAAAGTCTAGGGTAAAGATTTATAGTTATATCCATAGGCACATATGCCTTGTTCTTATTTAATTTCCTTTTATTTTATTTTAACTAGGATGGTGATAAGAGGGGTGAGGTTTTAGGGTTTAAGATCACTTCAAATACTAATAACAAGCAATCATAGCAATAACACAAGAATTAAGCAAGATCACTATGTATCATACTCAATTTAAGAAAAGTTTTTGTTGGTTCCAAAATTTGGAACTAGGGAAATTCATTTGTTTTGTTTTGAAATTCTTGGGATGTTACAATAGTTGATTGCTTTGCAACTCTATTGAATTTCTAAACCATATTGTATCGATTTGGTGTTGAACCCCTGAAAGTCTTGTGTGATCTGCTGTTCCATTGGAAATTAGACGGTTGCAACTTACCGATTCGTGGTCGGCGGCTACGTGTGCAACTGTGTGAAGTTGCGAAGATCTTGCAGGGTTGAGAGCTGTTGCATTGGCGACAGGGACCAATCGAGAGATCTCGTTGCATCATACAAGTTATCATCAAGTTATCTCCGCTGTGTTCATCGTGTGATCATCACCATCCACCTCGCTTACTGAGAAGATCGGGCCACCCCTTATCACAACCTTTTGCACACTTTCTTGGTGGCAGAGGTATCCGACAAGGCTGCCCTCTCTCCCCGTACCATTTTGTTCTTGCAATCAATGAGCTTTCCCTCGCCCTTCATAATACTATGTGCACATCAAGCTTGTTAGGAATTCAGCTTGGACCAAATTGCCCTCCAATACATTCTCTAATGTTTGCTGACGATGTTCTCGTTTGTGGCCACGCTACAATTAAGGAAGCTACTCTTATGAGTGAAATCATTCAAAGCTTCTGTTCGAGATCAGGTCAAACTCCAAAGTGGGCCAAATCAGCAATAATTTTTAGCAGACATGTTCAGCCTCATACCATCACTCAAATCCAAAACATCTTCCATGTACCAACTATTGACTCGTCTTTTGGCCATCTTGGCCACCCCCTAATCCTCCCATCCAAGGATACGTCATCAGCTTAAAACTTCATTATTGAAAAATTCAAATCCAAACTTAGCGCTTACAAGGCATGGAATCTTTCACACGCTGCTAGACTCACGCTTATCAAATCATTTTTTTGTCACCATTCCCGTCTACTACATGTCAAATATCCTTTTACTAAGAAAATTCTCTCAAAACTCACATCTATCATTAGAACCTTCTGGTGGACAAGTTTGAGAGAGGAGTTGATGACCCACAAGTATAGGGGATCGCAACAGTCTTCGAGGGAAGTAAAACCCAAATTTATTGATTCGACACAAGGGGAGGTAAAGAATACTTATAAGCCTTAACAACTGAGTTGTCAATTCAGCTACACCTGGAAAAGCACTAGTAACAGGGGTGATGTGAAAGCAGCAGTAATATGAGAGCAATAGTAACAAGTAATATTGACAGTGAGTAATAGTAACACAGAGGCAATAGCACCAGAAAATAGTTGATACTACTTCCAATTTCATATAGGAACGAGTATATGATGATGAGAGATGGACCGGGGTTCCCAGCTATATACACTAGTGGTAACTCTCCAATAACAAGTGTTGGGTGAACAAATTACAGTTGGGCAATTGATAGGATTGAAATAGCATTAAGACAGAACATCAAGATTATTAATCATGTAGGCATGTTTTCCATATATAGTTATACGTGCTCGCAATGAGAAACTTGCATAACATCTTTTGTCCTACCAGCCGGGCCTCTAGGGAATCTACTGGAAATTAAGGTACTCCTTTTAATAGAGCACCGGAGCAAAGCATTAACACTCTGTGAACACATGTGATCCTCATATCACAGCCTTCCCCTCCGGTTGTCCCAATTCTTGTCACTTTGGGGCCTCGGGTTCCGGACAGCAATATGTGTATACAACTTGAGGTAAGATCTTAAAACAATGAATATCATCATGAAACAATAACATGTTCAGATCTGAGATCATGGCACTCGGGCCCTAGTGACAAGCATTAAGCATAACAAGTTGCAACAACAATGACTTCACAAACTTTATAGATAAACTAATCATAATGTAACAATCCATTGGATCCCAACAAACACAACACCGATTACATCAGATGAATCTCAATCATGTAAGGCAGCTCATGAGATCATTGTATTGAAGTACATGGGAGAGAGAGTACCAACTAGTGATACCTCTCCGACGTATCGATAATTTCTTATGTTCTATGCCATATTATTGATGATACCTACATGTTTTATGCACACTTTATGTCATATTCGTGCATTTTACGGAACTAACCTATTAACAAGATGCCGAAGTGCCAGTTCCTGTTTTCTGCTGTTTTTGGTTTCAGAAATCCTAGTAACGAAATATTCTCGGAATTGGACGAAATCAAGTCCCAGGGTCCTATTTTGCCACGAACCTTCCAGAAGACCGAAGAGGATACGAAGTGGGGCCACGAGGGGCTGCCACCATAGGGCGGTGCGGCCCAGGTCTTGGCCGCGCCGACCTGTGGTGTGGGGCCCCCGTGTGGCCCCCCACGTCGCCCTTCCGCCTACTTAAAGCCTTCGTCGCGAAACCCCTGAGGCGAAAAACCACGATACGGAAAACCTTACTGAGACGCCGCCGCCGCCGATCCCATCTCGGGGGATTCTGGAGATCTCCTCCGGCACCCTGCCGGAGAGGGGATTCATCTCCCGGAGGACTCTACACCGCCATGGTCGCCTCCGGAGTGATGAGTGAGTAGTTCACCCCTGGACTATGGGTCCATAGCGAGTAGCTAGATGGTTGTCTTCTCCTCATTGTGCTTCATTGTTGGATCTTGTGAGCTGCCTAACATGATCAAGATCATCTATCCGTAATACTCTATGTTGTGTTTGTCGGGATCCGATGGATAGAGAATACTATGTCATGTTAATTATCAAGTTATTACATATGTGTTGTTTATGATCTTGCATGCTCTCCGTTACTAGTAGAGGCTCTGGCCAAGTTTTTGCTTTTAACTCTAAGAGGGAGTATTTATGCTCGATAGTGGGTTCATGCTGCATTGACACCAGGACAGTGATGAGAAAGTTCTAAGGTTGTGTTGTCTTTGTTGCCACTAGGGATAAAACATTGGCGCTATGTCCGAGGATGTAGTTGTTGATTACATTACGCACCATACTTAATGCAATTGTGCAGTTGCTTTGCAACTTAATACTGGAGGGGGTTCGGACGATAACCTGAAGGTGGACTTTTTAGGCATAGATGCGGTTGGATGGCGGTCTATGTACTTTGTCGTAATGCCCAATTAAATCTCACTATACTTATCATGTCATGTATGTGCATTGTTATGCCCTCTCTATTTGTCAATTGCCCGACTGTAATTTGTTCACCCAACATGCTTTTATCTTATGGGAGAGACACCTCTAGTGAGCTGTGGACCCCGGTCCATTCTTTAATATTGAAATACAAATCTGCTGCAATACTTGTTTCTCTGTTTTCTCCGCAAACAATCATCTTCCACACAATACGGTTAATCCTTTGTTACGGCAAGCCGGTGAGATTGACAACCTCATCTGTTTCGTTGGGGCAAAGTACTTTGGTTGTGTTGTGCGGGTTCCACGTTGGTGCCGGAATCTCCGGTGTTGCGCCGCACTACATCCCGCCGCTATCAACCTTCAACGTGCTTCTTGACTCCTCCTGGTTCGATTAAACCTTGGTTTCTTAACTGAGGGAAACTTGCCGCTGTGCGCATCACACCTTCCTCTTGGGGTTCCCAACGGACGTGTCAATTACACGCATCAAGCAAATTTCTGGCGCCGTTGCCGGGGAGATCAAGACACGCTGCAAGGGGAGTCTCCACTCCTCAATCTCTTTACTTTGTTTTTGTCTTGCTTTATTTTATTTACTACTTTGTTTGCTGCACTTATATCAAAACACAAAAAAATTAGTTGCTAGTTTCACTTTATTTGCTATCTTGTTTGCTATATCAAAAACACAAAAAAATTAGTTATTTGTTTTACTTTACCTAATATCATGCATGTTTTTATTTCACTAGTTAAGCATAATGGAAAACAACAAAAATATGAGAGATCTTTATGAACTTTATCTTGAATTAGGACATGATGTGTTTGAAGAGAGAATTAAAAAACCCATGGAACTTTATATGCATGCTAATGGGGATGTTATTACTATGGATGCTTTGAACACCATTGTTGCTAATGCTATGGAAAATTCTAAGCTTGGGGAAGCTGGCTCTGATGAGCATGATCTTTTTAGTCCCCCAAGCATTGAGGAGAAAATATTCTTTTATGATTACAATATGCCTCCTATATATGATGATAGCCACTTTGTTGAATTTGCTCCCACTACAACTAATAAAATTGATTATGCTTACGTGGAGAGTAATAATTTTATGCATGAGACTCATGATAAGAATGCTTTATGTGATAGTTACATTGTTGAGTTTGCTCATGATGCTACTGAAAATTATTATGAGAGAGGAAAATATGGTTGTAGAAATTTTCATGTTACTAAAACACCTCTCTATGTGCTGAAATTTTTGAAGCTACACTTGTTTTATCTTCCTATGCTTGTTACTTTGCTCTTCATGAACTTGTTTATTTACAAGATTCCTATGCATAGGAAGCATGTTAGGCTTAAATGTGTTTTGAATTTGCCTCTTGATGCTCTCTTTTGCTTCAAATACTATTTCTTGCGAGTGCATCATCAAAACTGCTGAGCCCATCTTAATGGCTATAAAGAAAGAACTTCTTGGGAGATAACCCATGTGTTATTTTGCTACAGTATTTTATTTTATATTTGTGTCTTGGAAGTTGTTTACTACTGTAGCAACCTCTCCTTATCTTAGTTTTATGTTTTGTTGTGCCAAGTAAAGTCTTTGATAGAAAAGTAAGTACTAGATTTGGATTACTGCGCAGTTCCAGATTTCTTTGCTTGTCACGAATCTGGGTCTATCTCCCTGTAGGTAGCTCAGAAAATTAAGCCAATTTACGAGCATGATCCTCAGATATGTACGCAACTTTCATTCAATTTGAGCATTTTCGTTTGAGCAAGTCTGGTGGCCTAATAAAATCCATCTTTACGGACTGTTCTGTTTTGACAGATTCTGTCTTTTATTTCACATTGCCTCTTTTGCTATGTTGGATGAATTTCTTTGATCCATTAATGTCCAGTAGCTTTATGCAATGTACAGAAGTGTTAAGAATGATTGTGTCACCTCTGAACATGTGAATTTTTATTATGAACTAACCCTCTAATGAGTTGTTTCGAGTTTGGTGTGGAGGAAGTTTTCAAGGATCAAGAGAGGAGTATGATGCAATATGATCAAGGAGAGTGAAAGCTCTAAGCTTGGGGATGCCCCGGTGGTTCACCCCTGCATATTTTAAGAAGACTCAAGCGTCTAAGCTTGGGGATGCCCAAGGCATCCCCTTCTTCATCGACAACATTATCGGGTTCCTCCCCTGAAACTATATTTTTATTCCGTCACATCTTATGCACTTTGCTTGGAGCGTCGATTTGTTTTTGTTTTTTGTTTTGTTTGAATAAAATGGATCCTAGCATTCACTTTGTGGGAGAGAGACACGCTCCGCTGTAGCATATGGACAAGTATGTCCTTAGGCTCTACTCATAGTATTCATGGCGAAGTTTCTTCTTCGTTAAATTGTTATATGGTTGGAATTGGAAAATGCTACATGTAGTAACTCTAAAATGTCTTGGATAATTTGATACTTGGCAATTGTTATGCTCATGTTTAAGCTCTTGCATCATATACTTTGCACCCATTAATGAAGAAATACTTAGAGCTTGCTAATTTGGTTTGCATATTTGGTTTCTCTAGAGTCTAGATAACATCTAGTATTGAGTTTTGAACAACAAGGAAGACGGTATGGAGTCTTATAATGTTTACCATATGTCTTTTATGTGAGTTTTGCTGTACCGTTCATCCTTGTGTTTGTTTCAAATAACCTTGCTAGCCTAAACCTTGTATCGAGAGAGAATACTTCTCATGCATCCCAAATACTTGAGCCAACCACTATGCCATTTGTGTCCACCATACCTACCTACTACATGGTATTTCTCCGCCATTCCAAAGTAAATTGCTTGAGTGCTACCTTTAAAATTCCATCATTCACCTTTGCAATATATAGCTCATGGGACAAATAGCTTAAAAACTATTGTGGTATTGAATATGTACTTATGCACTTTATCTCTTATTAAGTTGCTTGTTGTGCGATAACCATGTTTACGGGGACGCCATCAACTATTCTTTGTTGAATATCATGTGAGTTGCTATGCATGTCCGTCTTGTACGAAGTAAGAGAGATCTACCACCTTAATGGTTGGAGCATGCATATTGTTAGAGAAGAACATTGGGCCGCTAACTAAAGCCATGATTCATGGTGGAAGTTTCAGTTTTGGACATATATCCTCAATCTCATATGAGAATAATAATTGTTGCCACATGCTTATGCATTAAAGAGGAGTCCATTATCTGTTGTCCATGTTGTCCCGGTATGGATGTCTAAGTTGAGAATAATCAAAAGCGAGAAATCCAAAATGCGAGCTTTCTCCTTAGACCTTTGTACATGCGGCATGGAGGTACCCCATTGTGACACTTGGTTAAAACATGTGCATTGCAAAGATCCGGTAGTCCAAGCTAATTAGGACAAGGTGCGGGCACTATTAGTATACTATGCATGAGGCTTGCAACTTGTAAGATATAATTTTCATAACTCATATGCTTTATTACTACCGTTGACAAAATTGTTTCATGTTTTCAAAATAAAAGCTCTAGCACAAATATAGCAATCGATGCTTTCCTCTTTGAAGGACCATTCTCTTTACTTTTATGTTGAGTCAGTTCACCTATCTCTCTCCACCTCAAGAAGCAAACACTTGTGTGAGCTGTGCATTGATTCCTACATACTTGCATATTGTACTTGTTATATTACTCTATGTTGACTATTATCCATGAGATATACATGTTACAAGTTGAAAGCAACCGCTGAAACTTAATCTTCCTTTGTGTTGCTTCAATACCTTTACTTTGATTTATTGCTTTATGAGTTAACTCTTATGCAAGACTTATTGATGCTTGTCTTGAAGTACTATTCATGAAAAGTCTTTGCTTTATGATTCACTTGTTTACTCATGTCATTACCATTGTTTTGATCGCTGCATCCACTACATATGTTTACAAATAGTATGATCAAGGTTATGATGGCATGTCACTTCAGAAATTATCTTTGTTATCGTTTTACCTGCTCGGGACGAGCGGAACTAAGCTTGGGGATGCTTGATACGTCTCCGACGTATCGATAATTTCTTATGTTCTATGCCATATTATTGATGATACCTACATGTTTTATGCACACTTTATGTCATATTCGTGCATTTTACGGAACTAACCTATTAACAAGATGCTGAAGTGCCGGTTCTTGTTTTCTGCTGTTTTTGGTTTCAGAAATCCTAGTAACGAAATATTCTCGGAATTGGACGAAATCAAGACCCGGGGTCCTATTTTGCCACGAACCTTCCGGAAGACCGAAAAGGATACGAAGTGGGGCCACGAGGTGGCTGCCACCACAGGGCGGCGCGGCCCGGGTCTTGGCCGCGCCGACCTGTGGTGTGGGCCCCCGTGTGGCCCCCGACGTCGCCCTTCCGCCTACTTAAAGCCTCCGTCGCGAAACCCACGAGGCGAAAAACCACGATACGGAAAACCTTGCGAGACGCCGCCGCCGCCGATCCCATCTCGGGGGATTACGGAGATCTCCTCCGGCACCCTGCCGGAGAGGGATTCATCTCCGGGAGGACTCTACACCGCCATGGTCGCCTCCGGAGTGATGAGTGAGTAGTTCACCCCTGGACTATGGGTCCATAGCAGTAGCTAGATGGTTGTCTTCTCCTCATTGTGCTTCATTGTTGGATCTTGTGAGCTGCCTAACATGATCAAGATCATCTATACTGTAATACTCTATGTTGTGTTTGTCGGGATCCGATGGATAGAGAATACCATGTCATGTTAATTATCAAGTTATTACATATGTGTTGTTTATGATCTTGCATGCTCTCCGTTACTAGTAGAGGCTGCGGCCAAGTTTTTGCTTTTAACTCCAAGAGGGAGTATTTATGCTCGATAGTGGGTTCATGCTCGCATTGACACCGGGACGGTGACGAGAAAGTTCTAAGGTTGTGTTGTCTTGTTGCCACTAGGGATAAAACATTGGCGCTATGTCCAGAGGATGTAGTTGTTGATTACATTACGCACCATACTTAATGCAATTGTACTGTTGCTTTGCAACTTAATGCTGGAGGGGTTCGGACGATAACTCTGAAGGTGGACTTTTTAGGCATAGATGCGGTTGGATGGCGGTCTATGTACTTTGTCGTAATGCCCAATTAAATCTCACTATACTTATCATGTCATGTATGTGCATTGTTATGCCCTCTCTATTTGTCAATTGCCCGATTGTAATTTGTTCACCCAACATGCTTTTATCTTATGGGAGAGACACCTCTAGTGAACTGTGGACCCCGGTCCATTCTTTAATATTGAAATACAAATCTGCTTGCAATACTTGTTTCTACTGTTTTCTCTGCAAACAATCATCTTCCACACAATACGGTTAATCCTTTGTTACAGCAAGCCGGTGAGATTGACAACCTCACTTGTTTCGTTGGGGCAAAGTACTTTGGTTGTGTTGTGCGGGTTCCACGTTGGCGCCGGAATCTCCGGTGTTGCGCCGCACTACATCCCGCCGCCATCAACCTTCAACGTGCTTCTTGACTCCTCCTGGTTCGATTAAACCTTGGTTTCTTAATCGAGGAAAACTTGCTGCTGTGCGCATCACACCTTCCTCTTGGGGTTCCCAACGGACGTGTCAATTACACGCATCAAGCAAATTTTACGGCGCCGTTGTCGGGGAGATCAAGACACGCTTGCAAGGGAGTCTCCACTTCTCAATCTCTTTACTTTGTTTTTGTCTTGCTTTATTTTATTTACTACTTTGTTTGCTGCACTTTATATCAAAACACAAAAAAATTAGTTGCTAGTTTCACTTTATTTGCTATCTTGTTTGCTATATCAAAAACACAAAAAAATTAGTTACTTGTTTTACTTTACTTAATATCATGCATGTTTTTATTTCACTAGTTAAGCATAATGGAAAACAACAAAAATATGAGAGATCTTTATGAACTTTATCTTGAATTAGGACATGATGTGTTTGAAGAGAGAATTAAAAAACCCATGGAACTTTATATGCATGCTAATGGGAATGTTATTACTATGGATGCTTTGAACACCATTGTTGCTAATGCTATGGAAAATTCTAAGCTTGGGGAAGCTGGCTCGATGAGCATGATCTTTTTAGTCCCCCAAGCATTGAGGAGAAAATTTTCTTTTATGATTACAATATGCCTCCTATATATGATGATAGCCACTTTGTTGAATTTGCTCCCACTACAACTAATAAAATTGATTATGCTTACGTGGAGAGTAATAATTTTATGCATGAGACTCATGATAAGAATGCTTTATGTGATAGTTACATTGTTGAGTTTGCTCATGATGCTACTGAAAATTATTATGAGAGAGGAAAATATGGTTGTAGAAATTTTCATGTTACTAAAACACCTCTCTATGTGCTGAAATTTTTGAAGCTACACTTGTTTTATCTTCCTATGCTTGTTACTTTGCTCTTCATGAACTTGTTTATTTACAAGATTCCTATGCATAGGAAGCATGTTAGGCTTAAATGTGTTTTGAATTTGCCTCTTGATGCTCTCTTTTGCTTCAAATACTATTTCTTGCGAGTGCATCATTAAAGCTGCTGAGCCCATCTTAATGGCTATAAAGAAAGAACTTCTTGGGAGATAACCCATGTGTTATTTTGCTACAGTATTTTGTTTTATATTTGTGTCTTGGAAGTTGTTTACTACTGTAGCAACCTCTCCTTATCTTAGTTTTATGTTTTGTTGTGCCAAGTAAAGTCTTTGATAGAAAAGTAAGTACTAGATTTGGATTACTGCGCAGTTCCAGATTTCTTTGCTTGTCACGAATCTGGGTCTATCTCCCTGTAGGTAGCTCAGAAAATTAAGCCAATTTACGAGCATGATCCTCAGATATGTACGCAACTTTCATTCAATTTGAGCATTTTCGTTTGAGCAAGTCTGGTGGCCTAATAAAATCCATCTTTACGGACTGTTCTGTTTTGACAGATTCTGTCTTTTATTTCGCATTGCCTCTTTTGCTATGTTGGATGAATTTCTTTGATCCATTAATGTCCAGTAGCTTTATGCAATGTCCAGAAGTGTTAAGAATGATTGTGTCACCTCTGAACATGTGAATTTTTATTATGCACTAACCCTCTAATGAGTTGTTTCGAGTTTGGTGTGGAGGAAGTTTTCAAGGATCAAAAGAGGAGTATGATGCAATATGATCAAGGAGAGTGAAAGCTCTAAGCTTGGGGATGCCCCGGTGGTTCACCCCTGCATATTTTAAGAAGACTCAAGCGTCTAAGCTTGGGGATGCCCAAGGCATCCCCTTCTTCATCGACAACATTATCGGGTTCCTCCCCTGAAACTATATTTTTATTCCGTCACATCTTATGCACTTTGCTTGGAGCGTCGGTTTGTTTTTGTTTTTTGTTTTGTTTGAATAAAATGGATCCTAGCATTCACTTTGTGGGAGAGAGACACGCTCCGCTGTAGCATATGGACAAGTATGTCCTTAGGCTCTACTCATAGTATTCATGGCGAAGTTTCTTCTTCGTTAAATTGTTATATGGTTGGAATTGGAAAATGCTACATGTAGTAACTCTAAAATGTCTTGGATAATTTGATACTTGGCAATTGTTATGCTCATGTTTAAGCTCTTGCATCATATACTTTGCACCCATTAATGAAGAAATACTTAGAGCTTGCTAATTTGGTTTGCATATTTGGTTTCTCTAGAGTCTAGATAACATCTAGTATTGAGTTTTGAACAACAAGGAAGACGGTATGGAGTCTTATAATGTTTACCATATGTCTTTTATGTGAGTTTTTGCTGTACCGTTCATCCTTGTGTTTGTTTCAAATAACCTTGCTAGCCTAAACCTTGTATCGAGAGGGAATACTTCTCATGCATCCAAAATACTTGAGCCAACCACTATGCCATTTGTGTCCACCATACCTACCTACTACATGGTATTTATCCGCCATTCCAAAGTAAATTGCTTGAGTGCTACCTTTAAAATTCCATCATTCACCTTTGCAATATATAGCTCATGGGACAAATAGCTTAAAAACTATTGTGGTATTGAATATGTACTTATGCACTTTATCTCTTATTAAGTTGCTTGTTGTGCGATAACCATGTTTACAGGGACGCCATCAACTATTCTTTGTTGAATATCATGTGAGTTGCTATGCATGTCCGTCTTGTACGAAGTAAGAGAGATCTACCACCTTAATGGTTGGAGCATGCATATTGTTAGAGAAGAACATTGGGCCGCTAACTAAAGCCATGATTCATGGTGGAAGTTTCGGTTTTGGACATATATCCTCAATCTCATATGAGAATAATAATTGTTGCCACATGCTTATGCATTAAAGAGGAGTCCATTATCATGTTGTCCATGTTGTCCCGGTATGGATGTCTAAGTTGAGAATAATCAAAAGCGAGAAATCCAAAATGCGAGCTTTCTCCTTAGACCTTTGTACGATGCGGCATGGAGGTACCCCATTGTGACACTTGGTTAAAACATGTGCATTGCAAAGATCCGGTAGTCCAAGCTAATTAGGACAAGGTGCGGGCACTATTAGTATACTATGCATGAGGCTTGCAACTTGTAAGATATAATTTTCATAACTCATATGCTTTATTACTACCGTTGACAAAATTGTTTCATGTTTTCAAAATAAAAGCTCTAGCACAAATATAGCAATCGATGCTTTCCTCTTTGAAGGACCATTCTCTTTACTTTTATGTTGAGTCAGTTCACCTATCTCTCTCCACCTCAAGAAGCAAACACTTGTGTGAACTGTGCATTGATTCCTACATACTTGCATATTGTACTTGTTATATTACTCTATGTTGACTATTATCCATGAGATATACATGTTACAAGTTGAAAGCAACCGCTGAAACTTAATCTTCCTTTGTGTTGCTTCAATACCTTTACTTTGATTTATTGCTTTATGAGTTAACTCTTATGCAAGACTTATTGATGCTTGTCTTGAAGTACTATTCATGAAAAGTCTTTGCTTTATGATTCACTTGTTTACTCATGTCATTACCATTGTTTTGATCGCTGCATCCACTACATATGTTTACAAATAGTATGATCAAGGTTATGATGGCATGTCACTTCAGAAATTATCTTTGTTATCGTTTTACACGCTCGGGACGAAGCGAGAACTAAGCTTGGGGATGCTTGATACGTCTCCGACGTATCGATAATTTCTTATGTTCTATGCCATATTATTGATGATACCTACATGTTTTATGCACACTTTATGTCATATTCGTGCATTTTCTGGAACTAACCTATTAACAAGATGCTGAAGTGCCAGTTCCTGTTTTCTGCTGTTTTTGGTTTCAGAAATCCTAGTAACGAAATATTCTCGGAATTGGACGAAATCAAGACCCAGGGTCCTATTTTGCCACGAACCTTCCAGAAGACCGAAGAGCATACGAAGTGGGGCCACGAGGTGGCTGCCACCATAGGGCGGCGCGGCCCAGGGTCTTGGCCGCGCCGACCTGTGGTGTGGGGCCCTCGTGTGGCCCCCGACGTCGCCCTTCCGCCTACTTAAAGCCTTCGTCGCGAAACCCCCGAGGCGAAAAACCACGATACGGAAAACCTTGCGAGACGCCGCCGCCGCCGATCCCATCTCGGGGGATTACGGAGATCTCCTCCGGCACCCTGCCGGAGAGGGGATTCATCTCCCGGAGGACTCTACACCGCCATGGTCGCCTCCGGAGTGATGAGTGAGTAGTTCACCCCTGGACTATGGGTCCATAGCAGTAGCTAGATGGTTGTCTTCTCCTCATTGTGCTTCATTGTTGGATCTTGTGAGCTGCCTAACATGATCAAGATCATCTATCTGTAATACTCTATGTTGTGTTTGTCGGGATCCGATGGATAGAGAATACTATGTCATGTTAATTATCAAGTTATTACATATGTGTTGTTTATGATCTTGCATGCTCTCCGTTACTAGTAGAGGCTCTGGCCAAGTTTTTGCTTTTAACTCCAAGAGGGAGTATTTATGCTCGATAGTGGGTTCATGCTGCATTGACACTCGGGACGAGTGACGAGAAAGTTCTAAGGTTGTGTTGTGCTTGTTGCCACTAGGGATAAAACATTGGCGCTATGTCAGAGGATGTAGTTGTTGATTACATTACGCACCATACTTAATGCAATTGTCCGTTGCTTTGCAACTTAATGCTGGAGGGGTTCGGACGATAACCTTGAAGGTGGACTTTTTAGGCATAGATGCGGTTGGATGGCGGTCTATGTACTTTGTCGTAATGCCCAATTAAATCTCACTATACTTATCATGTCATGTATGTGCATTGTTATGCCCTCTCTATTTGTCAATTGCCCGACTGTAATTTGTTCACCCAACATGCTTTTATCTTATGGGAGAGACACCTCTAGTGAGCTGTGGACCCCGGTCCATTCTTTAATATTGAAATACAAATCTGTTGCAATACTTGTTTCTACTGTTTTCTCTGCAAACAATCATCTTCCACACAATACGGTTAATCCTTTGTTACAGCAAGCCGGTGAGATTGACAACCTCACTTGTTTCGTTGGGGCAAAGTACTTTGGTTGTGTTGTGCGGGTTCCACGTTGGTGCCGGAATCTGCGGTGTTGCGCCGCACTACATCCCGCAGCCATCAACCTTCAACGTGCTTCTTGACTCCTCCTGGTTCGATTAAACCTTGGTTTCTTAACGAGGAAACTTGCCGCTGTGCGCATCACACCTTCCTCTTGGGGTTCCCAACGGACGTGTCAATTACACGCATCAAGCAAATTTACGGCGCCGTTGCTGGGGAGATCAAGACACGCTGCAAGGGGAGTCTCCACTCCTCAATCTCTTTACTTTGTTTTTGTCTTGCTTTATTTTATTTACTACTTTGTTTGCTGCACTTATATCAAAACACAAAAAAATTAGTTGCTAGTTTCACTTTATTTGCTATCTTGTTTGCTATATCAAAAACACAAAAAAATTAGTTATTTGTTTTACTTTACCTAATATCATGCATGTTTTTATTTCACTAGTTAAGCATAATGGAAAACAACAAAAATATGAGAGATCTTTATGAACTTTATCTTGAATTAGGACATGATGTGTTTGAAGAGAGAATTAAAAAACCCATGGAACTTTATATGCATGCTAATGGGGATGTTATTACTATGGATGCTTTGAACACCATTGTTGCTAATGCTATGGAAAATTCTAAGCTTGGGGAAGCCGGCTCTGATGAGCATGATCTTTTTAGTCCCCCAAGCATTGAGGAGAAACTATTCTTTTATGATTACAATATGCCTCCTATATATGATGATAGCCACTTTGTTGAATTTGCTCCCACTACAACTAATAAAATTGATTATGCTTACGTGGAGAGTAATAATTTTATGCATGAGACTCATGATAAGAATGCTTTATGTGATAGTTACATTGTTGAGTTTGCTCATGATGCTACTCGAAAATTATTATGAGAGAGGAAAATATGGTTGTAGAAATTTTCATGTTACTAAAACACCTCTCTATGTGCTGAAATTTTTGAAGCTACACTTGTTTTATCTTCCTATGCTTGTTACTTTGCTCTTCATGAACTTGTTTATTTACAAGATTCCTATGCATAGGAAGCATGTTAGGCTTAAATGTGTTTTGAATTTGCCTCTTGATGCTCTCTTTTGCTTCAAATACTATTTCTTGCGAGTGCATCATCAAAACTGCTGAGCCAATCTTAATGGCTATAAAGAAAGAACTTCTTGGGAGATAACCCATGTGTTATTTTGCTACAGTATTTTATTTTATATTTGTGTCTTGGAAGTTGTTTACTACTGTAGCAACCTCTCCTTATCTTAGTTTTATGTTTTGTTGTGCCAAGTAAAGTCTTTGATAGAAAAGTAAGTACTAGATTTGGATTACTGCGCAGTTCCAGATTTCTTTGCTGTCACGAATCTGGGTCTATCTCCCAACGGACGTGTCAATTACACGCATCAACTAGCTACAGCTAGAACCCGTAGTCCATGGGGGAACTACTCACGGAGCATGATGGAGGCGGTGGCGTCGATGGAGATGGCTTCCGGGGGCACTTCCCCGTCCCGGCGGCGTGCCAGAACAGAGATTCTGTCCCCCGAATTGGAGTTTCGCGATGGCGGCGGCGCCCTGGAGTCTTTCTGGAGTTTCGTCAATTGGTATCGCGTTTTTTAGGTCGCAAGGGCTTATATAGGCGAAGAGGCGCCGCAGGAGGGGCACCAGGGCGCCCTCCCCACCTGGTGGCGTGGCCAGGCCTGGGCCCGTGCCCAGGTGTGGTGTGGTGGCCCCCTGGCATGCCTCCGACTCTCCTTCGGTGTTCTGGAACCTTCCGGGAAAAATAAGATATTTGGTCTTCGTTTCGTCGAATTTCGAGAATATTGCCCGAACAACCTTTCTGGAACCAAAAACAACGAAAACGGAAGCGGCACTGTGGCATCTTGTTAATAGGTTAGTTCCGGAAAACGCATAAAAACATTATAAAGTGTGAGCAAAACATGTAGGTATTGTCATAAAACTAGCATGGAACATCAGAAATTATAGATACGTTGGAGACGTATCAGGAGTCTACAACTAAAGCTCTCTGCCTTAGAGCATGGAAAGATATCTGCACTCCAAAAAATGAAGTTGACCTAGGCATTCGCAATATTCAGGCTACAAACCGAAGCCTCATTCTTTCGGATGCTTGGAGAATTTATCAACAACCTGAAAGACAATTGTACAACATTCTTAAAGCCAAGTACTTCCATGACACTTCCATCCGGAGAGCTAAACCAAATGTTCCCAAATCTGCTTTCTTGACAGCAATTACCAGAATCATGCCTCTACTTGCTAAGCATTCCTTCTACCAGATCACCAATGGGAATATATCCATCCGGAGTACCCCTTGGTGCGCTAATTGGCAACATATTTATGATCACCTAGTCATTCAGGAAAGCTGGTTCATTTATCCTTCGGTTGTCCGTGATCTTTGGACTCCCCATCAAAAGAAACAGAACGAAGATCTGATTTATACACTCTTTGACCAACACATTGCGTCCATAATCACTAACACACCTATCATTCTATCAAACGAAGATGATATGCTTTGTTGGGATCTTTCCCCACTAGGAAAATGTACCACAAAGAGTGCCTACTTTCTTTGCTTACAAACATTGTAGGAACATGGAGAACCAAGACCTCGCCAGGTATCCACAAGAACCAAAAACTTATTGCAAGAGGTTTGGAAATGCAAGAATATGGCTCCAAGGGTTCAAACATTCGCATGGCGACTACTTTGACGAGCAATTCCCTCAGGCATTTGTGCTGGCAGGTACTCCATACACATCAGCAACCTTTGCTCTAGATGCCAAGCTGAAGAAGATGATATCCATATGTTGTTTCTATGCCCTTTTGCGCGTGCTGCTTGGTTTGCTGAGCCTTGGTGCATTAGGTCTGACACTCTTGTTAGCAATACTCATTCCATCATTGAAATCATTCAGTCCTTAACGACTATGAATCACCCTAATGGTACCATGAAAAATATTTTCACTTTCTTGTGGTGTCTATGGAAGTCCAGGAACAACTGTTTATTCAATAAAAAGGATGGCTCCCCTCTTCACATTAACCTTGCAGCTCAAGCCATCATCCAAGCGCAAGCACTTGCAGATGTGGTCCTCACTCCAGATAATTCAGTGGCAGATCAGAATAACCATCACCAGCAGAATCCACGAGCTCTACCACAACAGGGCCACACCATTAGATCTAATCCTATGGTGGATTGGTGTTTGGTGCATTTCTCCAATTCTGGACAGGAAAGGATGGGGATTGTTGCGTTTCTCCAATTCTCCAATGGTGGACATGAATACACTCTCTTGGTACATGCCTCTACTCATATGGAAAACTCACCTCTCTAAGCCGAAGCAAAAGCATTGCTCTTTGAATCGGTAAAAGCAGGCTCCCTCCAGCTTCGCTAGCCAACGTTTCTCACAGACAACCTCATTCTAGCTAAGGCGGTGACGGTGCAACAACATGTAACATTCCAAACTTTCAAACAAAGAAGAAAAATAAATATCCATTTTCCAAATTTTGGAACCAATAAAAACTTTTATTAAACTAAGTAATATGCATAGTATTCAAGCATGTAGGTGTGATCCTTGCCATGATAGTTGCTTGATGTTTTGGAACAGGTTTTCTAAACCCTAAACCTCACCCTTCTTTTCATCCTCCAAGAGAAAACAAAGTAAAAAAAATTAAATTAAAAAGAAAATCCTATGTGAGCAAATAGCCATATTTGCAAATAATAAACTATGCCATGTTCTACCTTGTTTAGATGGTTTGAAAAACCTCAACAAACCCAACCTATCACTTACCAACTAAATCAAAGGTGAAAAAATAAAATAAAAATATACATAGAGGCATATGTGGCATATAGCCATACTGGGAAATCTTGACCTATGTCCTCATACTTTACCCAAATGGTTTGAAACCTTTACTAAACCCCATCTAACCCTAAATGGACCCTAAACCATGCCCAAGTGAATCAAGTGAAACAAAATAGAAGAAAAAGAAAAATAAGAATAACCCACATATGTGCTTATGGCTATTTTTGTAAATCTTTAAACTAGGCCATTTTGAATTGTGTCAATGGTTTGGAAATGTTACTAAACTAATAAGAATCACTTTTGAACCAAGAAAACCCAAATCAAATCAAAGGAAAAAATCAAATTCAAGTGACATGTGATAATGGTCACATGTGACAATTTTAATATCTTACCCTCTTTGAGCCCCTGTATTAAGAGATTCTTAAACTAAACACTCCCAACTCTTTGCACCTCATCCAAGACCTCATCAAGGTGAACAACTTTGGTAAAGGCCAACATAGAAAAATCTTTCTCAATTGCTTAATATAAGATGGCAAAGTAGCAACATCAAAACAGAAACTAGATCACATCAATTTTGGTTTTTCACAAATCATTTCCATTTTGCTCACCACCACCACCAACATGTGCCAAATCATATATGAATCACACCCATAAAAGGAATTGGCAAAATTCAAATTTATTTTTCTTTCGGCCATTTCATCAAATACATTGCGTGCAATAATCTGGAAAGTTAGCACATGCTTTTACCCATCAGATTTTGGGCTAAACCCAGGACCATTTGTGATCATCACCATCCCTGTACCTCCTCTGCATCAAGCCATGCACTTTAGCGCTGATAAAAGTGGAGACGTGATCACATCATCGCCATGCCAAGCCCCTTTGGCATCACCATGCCATTCATCTTTTCCCTCCCTCTCTGGTCAACTTCACCATGTCAACGACACTCCTCTCACTCCCCTACGCACGCCTGTACCCTCCCTAGCCGAAGAAACGCACAACACTGGCCAGCACGACACGCACCCAGACGCGCCCAGGACGCACAGACGCGCCAGAGCGCGCATGAGCACGCCACTGGACGCGCCAGTACGCCGCCTCGCCCCATCGCGTCCGTCCTCTCCTCGCCTCCTCCTCGGGCACGCGAAATCACCACACCCTCTGCTCCCTCCTGGACAACCCCTCTGGCCCGCGCTCGCCCTGTCGTCGTCGCCATGATCACCGTCTTCCGCCACGGCACTGCCCGCTCCCATCACACTCCTGCACGCCCTCGTCCTCCATCTGCTGCGCCCTGGCGCTCGTCGTGACCGCTGTGACATCGCCAACACGATGCGTCCCCTACCTTGCCCTCTAGCGACCCCTAACGCCATAGCCACCTCTGACCTGCCCCGCGCCCCTCGGCCACTGATGGCGTGTAGTTGAAACGTCCATTGGGAACCCCAAGAGGAAGGTGTGTTGCGCACAGCAGAAAGTTTTCCCTCAGTAAGAAACCAAGGTTATCGAACCAGTAAGAGCCAAGAAGCACGTTGAAGGTTGATGGCGGCGGAGTGTAGTGCGGCGCAACACCAGGGATTCCGGCGCCAACGTGGAACCTGCACAACACAATCACGAGTACTTTGCCCCAACGTAACGGTGAGGTTGTCAATCTCACCGGCTTGCTGAAAACAAAGGATTAGATGTATAGTGTGGATGATGATGATTGTTTGCGAAGAACGAGTAAAGAACAATTGCGGTAGATTGTATTTCAGATGTAAAGAATAGGACCGGGGTCCACAGTTCACTAGTGGTGTCTCTCCCATAAGATAAACAGATGTTGGGTGAACAAATTACGGTTGGGCAATTGACAAATAAAGAAGGCATAACAATGCACATACATATATCATGATGAGTACTATGAGATTTAATCGGGGCATTACGACAAAGTTCATAGACCTCTATCCGACATGCATCTATGCCTAAAAAGTCCACCTTCGAGGTTATCATCCGAACCCCTCCCAGTATTAAGTTGTAAACAACAGACAATTGCATTAAGTATGGTGCGTAATGTAATCAACACAAATATCCTTAGACAAAGCATCGATGTTTTATCCCTAGTGGCAACAGCACATCCACAACCTTAGAACTTTCTATCACTGTCCCAGATTTAATGGAGGCATGAACTCACTATCGAGTATAAATACTCCCTCTTGGAGTCACAAGTATCAACTTGGCCAGAGCCTCTACTAGCAACGGAGAGCATGCAAGAACATAAATAACATATATGATAGATTGATAATCAACTTGACATAGTATTCAATATTCATCGGATCCCAACAAACACAACATGTAGCATTACAAATAGATGATCTTGATCATGATAGGCAGCTCACAAGATCTAACATGATAGCACAATGAGGAGAAGACAACCATCTAGCTACTGCTATGGACCCATAGTCCAGGGGTGGACTACTCACACATCGATCCGGAGGCGATCATGGCGATGAAGAGATCTCGCGGGAGATGATTTCCCTCTCCGGCGGGGTGCCGGAGGCGATCTCCGAATCCCCGAGATGGGATTGGCGGCGGCGGCGTCTCTGGAAGGTTTTTCGTATCGTGGCTCTCGGTACTGGGGTTTTCGCGACGAAGGCTTTAAGTAGGCGGAAGGGCAGGTCAGGGGGCCACACGAGGGCCCCACAAAACAGGCCGGCGCGGCCAAGGCCCAGGCCGCGCCGCCCTAGTGTGTGGATGCCTCCTGGCCCCACTTCGTATCCTCTTCGGTCTTCTGGAAGCTTCGTGGAAAAATAGGACCCTGGGCGTTGATTTCGTCCAATTCCGAGAATATTTCCTTACTAGGATTTCTGAAACCAAAAACAGCAGAAAACATCAAGCTGGCTCTTCGGCATCTCGTCAATAGGTTAGTGCCGGAAAATGCATAATAATGACATATAATGTGTATAAAACATGTGAGTATCATCATAAAAGTAGCATGGAACATAAGAAATTATAGATACCTTTGGGACGTATCAAGCATCCCCAAGCTTAGTTCCTGCTCGCCCTCGAGTAGGTAAACGATAACAAAGATAATTTCTGAAGTGACATGCTATCATAATCTTGATCATACTATTGTAAAGCATATTAGATGAATGCAGCGATTCGAAGCAATGATGAAGATAATGAGTAAACAAATGAATCATATAGCAAAGACTTTTCATGAATAATACTTTTAAGACAAGCATCAATAAGACTTGCATAAGAGTTACTCATAAAGCAATAAATTCAAAGTAAAGGCATTGAAGCAACACAAAGGAAGATATAAGTTTCAGCGGTTGCTTTCAACTTCAACATATATATCTCATGGATAATTGTCAACACAAAGTAATATAACAAGTGCAACAGGTAAACATGTAAGAATCAATGCACACAGTTGGCACAAGTGTTTGCTTCTGGGATAGAAAGAATAGGTAAACTGACTCAACAATAAAGTAAAAGAATGGCCCTTCGCAGAGGGAAGCATGGATTACTATATTTGTGCTAACTTTTAATTTTGAAAACAAGAAACAATTTTGTCAACGGTAGTAATAAAGCATATGTGTTATGTATAAGATATCTCATAAGTTGCAAGCCTCATACATAGTATACCAATAGTGCTCGCACCTTGTCCTAATTAGCTTGGATTAACACGATTATCATTGCATAGCATATGTTTCAACCAAGTGTCACAAAGGGGTACCTCTATGCCGCCTGTACAAATGTCTAAGGAGAAAGCTCGCATTGGATTTCTCGCTTTTGATTATTCTCAACTTAGACATCCATACCGGGACAACATAGACAACAGATAATGGACTCCTCTTTAATGCATAAGCATTCAACAACAGTTAATTTTCTCATAAGAGATTGAGGATTTGTTGTCCAAAGCTGAAACTTCCACCATGAATCATGGCTTTAGTTAGCGGCCCAATGTTCTTCTCTAACATTATGCATACTCAAACCATTTGATCATGAAAATCTCCCTTACTTCGAGACAAGACGAACATGCATAGCAACTCACATGATATTCAACAAAGGTAAAAGTTGATGGCGTCCCCGAAACATGGTTACCGCTCAACAAGCAACTTATTAAGAAATAAGACACATAAGTACATATTCTTCACCACAATAGTTTTTAAGGCTATTTGTCCCATGAGCTATATATTGTAAAGACAAAGAATAGAATTTCAAAGGTAGCACTCAAGTAATGTACTTTGGAATGGAGGAGAAATACCATGTAGTAGGTAGGTATGGTGGACACAAATGGCATAGTGGTTGGCTCAAGGGTTTGGATGCACGAGAAGAATTCCTCTCAATACAAGGCTAGGCTAGCAAGGTTGTTTGAAACAAACTCAAGTATAAAAGGTGCAGCAAAGCTCACATATGAATATATTGTAGCTATTATAAGACTTTATATTGTCTCCTTGTTGTTCAAACACCTTAACCAGAAAATATCTAGACTCTAGAGATCAATCATGCAAACCAAATTTTAACAAGCTCTATGTAGTTATTCATTAATAGGTACAAGGTACATGATGCAAGAGCTTAAACATGATCTATATGAGCACAACAATTGCCAAGTATCACATTATTCAAGACATTAAACCATTTACCACATGCAGCATTTTCCGTTTCCAACCATATAACAATGAATGAAATAGTCCAACTTTCGCAATGAACATTAAAGATAAAGCTAAGAACATATTTGTTCATACGAAACAGCGGAGCGTGTCTCGCTCCCACACAAAGAATTCTAGGAGCCGATCTTATTCAAACAAAAACAAAAATAAAAACAAAAGCAAACAGACGCTCCAAGTAAAGCACATAAGATGTGACGGAATAAAAATATAGTTTCACTAGAGGAACCTGATAAGTTGCCGATGAAGAAGGTATGCCTTGGGCCTCCCCAAGCTTAGACGCTTGGGTCTTCTTAAATATGCAGGGATGAACCACGGGGGCATCCCCAAGCTTTGACCTTTCACTCTTCTTGATCATATTGTATCATCCTCCTCTCTTGACCCTTGAAAACTTCCTCCACACCAAACTCAAAACAAACTCATTAGAGGGTTAGTGCATAATCAAAAATTCACATGTTCGAGAGGTGACATAATCATTCATAACACTTCGGACATTTCACAAAGCTACTTGGACGTTAATGGAACAAAGAAATCCATCCAACACGAGCAAAACGAGCAATGCGAAATAAAAGGCAGAATCTGTCAAAACAGAACAGTCCGTAAAGATGAATTTTATTTAGGCACCAGACTTTCTCAAATGAAAATGCCCAAATTGAATGAAAGTTGCGTACATATCTTTGGATCACGCACGTAAATTGGCAGATTTTTCTGAGCTACCTACAGAGAGGCAGATCGAAATTGGTGACAGCAAGAAATCTGTTTCTGCGCAGTAATCCAAATCTAGTATTGACTTTACTATCAAAGACTTTACTTGGCACAACAATGCAATAAAATAAAGATAAGGAGAGGTTGCTACAGTAGTAAACAACTTCCAAAACAAAGTGCAGAAGTAAAATAATGGGTTGTCTCCCATAAGCGATTTTCTTTAACACCTTTCAGCTAGGCGCAGAAAGTGTGTATCAAGTATTATCAGGAGATGAAGCATCAATAGGTAGGTTTGGAGCTTTCTCAACTATGCATTTTATCTTATCTATGTAAGTTTCAGAGGCTCCTTTTTCATTATACTTAGGCTTGCTATCCTCATCAAACAAATTTTCGGGAACAAGCCAACCATAGTTATTTTCTAGAGCTTCATGCATTCCTAGGAGCTTACTAGGTATCGGTACTTTAATCTCCCCACCATCATTAACATTATTAGTGTACTTTATTCTATCCATGTCAATCTTTTCAAGTGTTCTTGCAACATCGGTATAAAAGCCAAGCCTCTTATGCTTAATAAAAACTTTTCTCACTTCTTTAGCTATATCATCAAATTCTCTAAGAAGGACCTCTAAAACAAAATCTCTCTTTTCTCCCCTTTCCATATCAGAGAGTGAAAGAAACATACGTTGAATTATAGGATTAAGATTAACGAACCTAGTTTCCAACATGCGTACTAAAGAGGCAGTATCACCTTCATAAGTAGGAATAACTTTTGCCAAGGATCTATCTTCAAAATCTTCAACTTTACTAACATGAGTGAAAAATGCTTCTATATTATCTCTTCCAATGATAGACCCACGTCCTACCGGTATGTCTTTTAGAGTGTACTTAGAAGGAAACATGATGAAATAAACAAAAAGTAAATAAAGTAGATGCAAGTAACTATTTTTTTGTGTTTTCGATATAGAGAGCAAGATAGTAAATAAAGTAAAACTAGCAACTAATTTTTTTGTGTTTTTGATTAAGTGCAGAAAACAAAGTAGTAAATAAAATAAAATAAAGCAAGACAAAAACAAAGTAAAGAGATTGGAAGTGGAGACTCCCCTTGCAGCGTGTCTTGATCTCCCCGGCAACGACGCCAGAAAAAATGCTTGATGGCGTGTAGTTGACACGTCCGTTGGGAACCCCGAGAGGAAGGTGTGATGCGCACAGCAGCAAGTTTTCCCTCAGTAAGAAACCAAGGTTATCGAACCAGTAGGAGCCAAGAAGCACGTTGAAGGTTGATGGCGGTGGAGTGTAGTGTGGCGCAACACCAGGGATTCCGGCGCCAACGTGGAACCTGCACAACACAATCACAGTACTTTGCCCCAACGTAACAGTGAGGTTGTCAATCTCACCGGCTTGCTGAAAACAAAGGATTAGATGTATAGTGTGGATGATGATGATTGTTTGCGAAGAACAGTAAAGAAAAATTGCAGTAGATTGTATTTCAGATGTAAATAATAGGACCGGGGTCCACAGTTCACTAGTGTTGTCTCTCCCATAAGATAAACAGATGTTGGGTGAACAAATTACAGTTTGGCAATTGACAAATAAAGAAGGCATAACAATGCACATACATATATCATGATGAGTACTATGAGATTTAATCAGGGCATTACGACAAAGTACATAGACCGCTATCCGAGCATGCATCTATGCCTAAAAAGGCCACCTTCGAGGTTATCATCCGAACCCCCTCCGAGTATTAAGTTGTAAACAACGAGACAATTGCATTAAGTATGGTGCGTAATGTAATCAACACAAATATCCTTAGACAAAGCATCGATGTTTTATACCTAGTGGCAACATCACATCCACAACCTTAGAACTTTCTGTCACTGTCCCAGATTTAATGGAGGTATGAACCCACTATCGAGCATAAATACTCCCTCTTGGAGTCACAAGTATCAACTTGGCTAGAGCCTCTACTAGCAACGGAGAGCATGCAAGAACATAAATAACATATATGATAGATTGATAATCAACTTGACATAGTATTCAATATTCATCGGATCCCAACAAACACAACATTTAGCATTACAAATAGATGATCTTGATCATGATAGGCAACCCACAAGATCTAACATGATAGCACAATGAGGAGAAGACAACCATCTAGCTACTGCTATGGACCCATAGTCCAGGGGTGGACTACTCACACATCGATCCGGAGGCGATCATGGCGATGAAGAGACCTCCGGGAGATGATTCCCCTCTCCGGCAGGGTGCCGGAGGAGATCTCCTGAATCCCCCGAGATGGGATTGGCGGCGGCAGCGTCTCTGGAAGGTTTTTTGTATCGTGGCTCTCGGTACTGGGGTTTTCACGACGAAGGCTTTAAGTAGGCGTAAGGGCAGGTCAGGGGGCCACACGAGGGCCCCACACAACAGGCCGGCGCCGCCAAGGCCCAGGCCGCGCCGCCCTAGTGTGTGGCCGCCTCGTGGCCCCACTTCGTATCCTTTTCGGTCTTCTGGAAGCTTCGTGGAAAAATAGGACCCTGGGCGTTGATTTCGTCCATTTCCGAGAATATTTCCTTACTAGGATTTCTGAAACCAAAAACAGCAGAAAACAGCAACTCGTCAATAGGTTAGTGCCGGAAAATGCATAATAATGACATATAATGTGTATAAAACATGTGAGTATCATCATAAAAGTAGCATGGAACATAAGATATTATAGATACGTTTGGGACGTATCAGCCACCTCACGCCCTTATAAATAGAGCCTCCCATGAGCCTTTCTCTTCACACCATCTTGCTCCCCACCTTCTTCTCGATCTCCTCGACCCTCTTCCTCTCCACATTGCCACCGGAGCAGCGCCAATTGCACGCCGGAGCCCCGACAGTACACCGCAAGCTCGCCGTCGATTGTCGCCGCCCCAGGAGACACCACTTGTACCGGGCGAACCGCCATCGTCGACAACGTTGCTGCGCACCTCGCCGACCATCGCCGGAGCGCCGGCGAGCTCGCCAACCCCCTATCCTCGCCGCGCCAGTAACCTCCTCTCGCCGGAGACGACGCCCCCTCTCGTCCATCGGATCTCGTTCTAATCGTGCGGCCACCATTTCACGTCCCGTTTCGGTGCGTTAAGCGTCACAGACACGTAGGTCCCATTTCAGGCGGCCCACTTGCACCGTGAGCATAGCTGGGTCGGCCCGTTTAATTTTCCCTCCTAGCCCATATAATTCAATTCGTTTAATTCGATTTAAATTCAAATCAACACTGGTGCTTTGCTAGAAATTAAATAACTTCAAATCCACTGAGCCAAATTTGATGAATTTTATATATTTGGAAATCTTATGAAAATATCTATAAAACCCCACTGGTCTCAACTCTAGATTCATTGTAGAACATGTGTAGTAAAAATAACAAGGCAGGGCCTTTTCAAACTTCCAACATTTATTAAAAATTAACCATACATGATTTTGAGGTGATTCCAACTCTCAAAAATCACATTTCATATTGTCTATTTGTTTATGCAAAAATATAACTTAGTTGTTTCAGATGATCATGGGATAGAGCAAAATAATTGCTATGTGGCTATTTCTAGTCCATTTAAATTACCCAAAATTATTATTAAATAGTATGAGAGGTTTGCTCTCATTTAAATCATTGTCTCAAGTAATTTTAGGTGAGGTAATAACTTACGTATATAGAACCTCATACCAAATTATTTGGTAATATGAAATTGTTCCATAGTAGTATTTAAATAGCATGAGGTGTAACACCTCATTTAAATCATTTTCCAAATGATAAATATGAAGTGTTGACCTTGGTCAACATGTACTCATACTTTATTATTTGAGGAGATTAAATCTTATCAAAATTCAAGGAGAGGAAATTACTTCTCAATGGAAATAAATGGAAACCCTAGTAAATTTTTCAATGAGAGGAAATTACTTTTCAAAGTAAATAAAAGTCAAACCCTAGTATGGATGCTTGTGATGATAATAGGTCATCTTGTGTGAACCCTTATGGTTACTAGATTACTTAAGTATTTATTTGGTGATTGTGTACCTCATATTTATTTTTAGACGCTAGTACTGAGTGCTACGAGGAAGAAGACTTCTACGAAGAAGAAGAAGCGGACTTTGATCACTACCCCAATCAAGGCAAGCTAGACTAATGCAAGTTAGATTATTGCAAGATATTACCCATGAAAGTTTTACTATTGCCAAGTTACTAGTGCAAGAGACTATGGCACTAGTATTGGCATTTAAAGTCTTATTCATCCAAACCCAAGTTTTACCTTGCTTTGACTTTACTTTGACTTATCAAAATTTACCTGTTGTAGTTAGTGGTGTACAAGTATAGAGTATCACAAGAGCTGCACACTTAGCATAGAGAGCAAAAATATAGATAGCACCTCTCATGATTAGTTGCTAGTGCTAAACTAAAATTGACTACTCTAGATGGGAAACATGTGAATCAAATGACTTTGAAAACCTTGGAATGATGATTCATTCTATTGAAAGATTTTGAAGGTGAATATGACTTGTGAATGACATGGTGAACTTTACAAAAACTGATGGTTGGGTTCGGATGCGATACCATTCCAATTTTAAAGTACCCCCACAATACCTGAACATGGGTAGGGCTTAACTGGAAATTTATGTGCTAGTATGGGTTCCCTCTGAACAAGCGTCATAGGGGTTATGCCGAGGCTGCCTCCATTGAAATGTGAAATGACGTGAAATGAGGTGACTGTCCTACCCAAGCCCTGTGCAGTTCCCAGGCTGACGGTTTGTCTTCACTGGGAGGCCAAGCTCATGGGGAGAGGTGCCTGTACTAGGGTATGTAAGTGAAAGGTTATGGTTGGTAGTCCGCACACGGAGTGTGATAAATTAGGGCAGTTAATCCCGACGGATTATTGCAAATGTTGTGGCAAAAGTGTGCGACCTCTGCAGAGTGTAAACCTATTCGAATAGCCGTGTCCACGGTTATGGACGGTTGGAAAGGCCATACTGTTCCGTCATCAGACCAATTTCAAAAATGTGACATGTGAATGGTGACTTGTGACTTGAACTTGAAATATGAATTTGACTTGAATCACAACAGAGTTGTGGGAATGACACTAATGTTCCCACTTGAGTTAGTTAGGCAAATAAAGAGTCTTTTACTACCAAGTGCTTATGAAATAAAACTGGCTTTATGCAAATGAATCTAGAGCTTAGCACCCTCTTACCATAATTGATAGTACTTACATTAGTATTAGTTTGCGAGTACTTTAAAGTACTCATGGATTTGTCCCTGGCTATTCAAATGGCGCGACTATGAAGAAGAGAACCAGTACCATGAAGATGGACAGCAGGACGTCTACGATAACTAGGACTACTCCTGACGTCAACAGTTTCCTGTGGAACAGATGGACCGCAACCGCTACTTCGCTTCCGCTGTGTGTTTTGTAATTAGATCTCTAGATCCACTATGTTGTAAGACTGGATCATGTGATCCTCTATTTGTAAGACGATTATGGTATGTAATGAATGATGTGCTGTGATATCAATCTATTATGTCTCGCAAAAACAATATTCCTAGGATTGTGATGTACGGCATAATAGGCATCTGGATTTAAAAGTCCGGATGTTGACACAACAATCCTTGCACAACCTGAACTGATACATGACATGTGCCGTCGCTGATTTTTTTCTTCAATCAGAAGAGATGGAGCCGACCATATTTCATATTCCCAGAGATCTTAACAGCATTGCTCACAACTGTGCCCAACAGGTTATTAGGAAACCGCTACAACAACCTGCTTTCAAATGTGTAAACAAACACCATGGAGACCACTCGTGCCCTATAGTGTCAGTTCTAGAAAATTTTCATTTTCAGGGCTATGTAATACAAAGTGTACTCTGCACTTGATGTAAGGAAATGGCGCCACGGGCGCCTCTTCTCGTTCAAAAATAAAGTTAAACCGAAAGCTTGTTACTTTTTTATAGTGAACTTTTTTATTTATTTATAAATTTATTCTATCAACATAAAATTTCAACTAGTTTAATTAATATATTTAGCACAATAAATTACATAACAATGTTGATCACAATATTGATTTTACATAGTAACACATGTAACTCAAAAAATAAACATAAACTAAAATCGAGTTTGATTTTGCAATGATAGTTTTAAGGAATTTCTTTTGAACTTTGTTTACATTCCCATATGTTCGTATTAGTTAGTTGTAATATTTATTTAAATATTAGTTATCAGAAGCACTCAAAATATTTTTCTTTGACAAATCCCCTCAACTAAATTTTAAATAGTAAGCATGAAATAAAATTGTCTGTATCAACATATTGATGTATGCCACATAGATAAATTTATATTTGTTTTTAAGTCTATTTTTAGTTTCCTTAACTATCTTTTAGAGAGCTCCAAAGTGTCTAATATAAAAAGTTTCTTCATAGAAGTTTCTAGTGTTGATTGTCTATCTAAAAATGTAAAGAATATCAAACTACAACTTTTACGAGGTTTGTTTAAGAGGTTTGTCCCCAGTGACATTGGTTGTTTGTTGGTTCATTTTAGTGGTAAAATGTGTCATACACATCTTTGTGGTCCTAACTGAACGGGCAATGCATACCCATTCCATACTTCTATCAAAATAGAACACATGTAAATACATATAAAATCATGCCTATATATCGGGATCCTGGACTAGCTGTCCGAAATTCACATCATGCATACTACAACAATCCCATGATCAGTTTGTTATTGTGCACACTTTAAATTGATACCAAAGTTTGGCTACATATATCACTAAACATAGTCTTACACAAATAGGGCCATCAGGCCAAGAATTACATGAATGCCTTGGGTGGTGGGAGGGGGTGAAGTTTTAAATGACATGTAGTGGGAAATCCCAAATATCACTTCGGGATCAAGACATCATGCTTTAAACCCTATGGATAGATGATTGGGAAACATCCTAGTTTGCAATGACATCATCGTAATCCTCTTCCATATTCCGCACTTCCATGTTTGATAAAGTTAATAAGCCAGGTGATAACATTTGAATGTACCTGCAAGCTATCCACAAAAGATTATAGGAGAATATTTATGCCGGACTTAGTCTAGATGAAGGGTTGTTATACATGTTTCATTTGTTGAGCAAATCTTATGTTATCTTGTAGATATATCATAAGATATATTTGAAATCCAGGAAAACCGAATGTTTTTTAAAACATCATCTATTTGCAATTGGGTCATAACATCACAGTTCATGTCCCTCATGAGTAGAATCAGTTCTTCCACCATTCCATCATCAAACATCATAGCACATTTGTGGTATGATTCCAACTTCTCAATTTTGAAAACATCTTCTCAAACAAAATTCATTTCCAAGTTTAGTGAGGCCTTACTAGTTGTCTATGACCATGGACATGGCTGTTCAAATATTCGAACAATCAACATAGGTTGTCACTTTACCTAGAAGATTCAGTAAACTCATCTTGTCAACCATGTCTCGGACATACATGGTGTCTGCAAAGTTGAGTGTAGTCCACCGAAACGTTTCACTTGTACACCCTAGCATGGAAATCTTCTCTCATAAGTGATCTCTAAACACCAGGAGATAAATCTTTAGACCAAGCGGAGTGTAATCCACCCCAATTGGAGTTTCGTGTCATCACAATGTCAATTGTAGGCTCATAGTTGTGTCCACGATGTACCAATATACTCCCTCCGCCCCACCAAAATTGTCAAAATTTGAATGTATCTACACACTATCTAGTAGGTAGATACATCTAAATTTTGAAAAAGTTGAGACACTTTTGGTGGGACGGAGGGAATACGTTATATCCGTATAATAACAATGGAAAATGGTTTTCACCCCCTGGGATTGACATACTAAAATGGACAAGGTACTAAGCTAAGCCCCATTGCATATGGGTCAATGTGGAGGCTAGGTTTTAGCAGCAACAACACATTGAAAGTTTTATAACCATCATTCTCTGGGTCATCTCCATTTTCTTAAACTTCACCCTTCGAAAATAAATGGCACCCAAGGGTATATCACAACATTTACTTGGGTAAGAAATCACCTCCCGCAACTTAGTTTTTTTATTTATTTCTTATGATATACTAAGCTTGATGCTCTTGATATTTTTTTCGAAATGGGAGCATCGCCTCAGCCTCTGCATCAAATGATGCACACGGCTTTTACTTTATTAAAAAGTGCAAGTATAATGTAGCCAAAGTTTACAATCATGGATCAGCTAAGGTCGATACATGAATCAACCACAGAAACATCAGGCGCATATAGAAGCTATCCATTTGATATTCTACTAATATGACGCCATCCAGTAGCCTGGAAAAAGAAGTCCTGAGCAACCGTCAGCAGCCGGTTGCATCCAGTAACCATATCCTCCCACTGATCCTCCGAGAGTAAGAGAGCCCATAGTTGAATCCAGTGCGCAGCTCGACGAATAACCTGCAAAAAATTGGTAGACTTCTGCTTGTTAAAGACCATATCATTTCGACATGTCCAAATGGACCAGCACAAAGCTGAGATACCAATTCTTATCCTAGCCTTATCATGCTTGCTCACACCATTTAACCATTTGCCAAACATGTTAGTAATATTTGAAGGGGCTGGAATATTATATGCAAAATAAATCATACGCCATACAATCTTTGCAAAAGGACAAGCACGAAACAGATGCTCAACGGTTTCATTGGAATCACAGAAACAACATTTTTGACAACCATTCCAATTCCGTTTTACCAAATTATCTTTAGTTAACAAGACTTTATTATGCAAGAACCACATAAAAATTTTAATTTTCAAAGGAACTTTAATCTTCCAAAGATATTTACGAAGAAATCTAGTATGTCCATTCATCAAATCAAGATACATAGATTTAACCGTAAAAAGACCAGAATCCGTTAGTCTCCATATGAATCTATCCGATTCCTGTGATAAATTAATTGTAATTAGGCGTTGGCATAGATGTAACCATTCATTCCATTTGTGATCATTCAAACCCCTCCTAAAACATATATTAAGAGGAATCTGAGCAAAGACGGTCGAAACCAACATATTCTTATGTTGAACAATATGGTACAGAGATGGGTACTGTTGTGCCAGGGGCATACTGCCAAGCCAAATATCCTCCCAAAACCGCACCGTTGAACCGTTGCCCACTTTGAAAGAACCTCTAGCAAAAAAATCTTGTTTTACCCGCATAAGACCTTTCGAAAAGTGAGTATCCGTAGGTTTAACATCGACCTGAGCTAGCATTTTATTCTTAAGGTACTTATTGTGTAGTAATTGTTGCCGCACTTCAAACAACCATTTGCTGAGTAAACACTTATTCTTTAGCTCAAGAACCTCAATACCCAACCCCCCTGATCTTTTGGACGACATAATATATTCCACTTTGATAAACGGTACTTCTTTTTATTCTCCTCCGATTGCCAAAAGAAATTGGATCGAAAATAATCAAGTCTCTTCCTAGCCCCTTTTGGAATTTCCAGAAAAGAAAGCATAAACATCGGCAAACTTGTGAGAACTGAATTAATAAGGACAAGCCTATCACCATATAAGAGTAATTTACTTCGCCAACATCCAAGTTTAGAAATAAATCTACTCTCAATGGGATTCCATTCCGCATTTCGAAGGGTCCTATAATGGACAGGTATCCCAAGGTACCTAACCCGACTCGCACCCCATGATTTGCATATATTGTTTCTCCATATATTTTGCTTTGCCAAAACAGAAAAGTTCACTCTTATGAAAGTTTATCTTTAGCCCCGATAATTGCTCAAAAATACAGAGAATCAATTTCATATTAACCGCCTTTGCCACATCATGTTCCATAAACAATATAGTGTCATCGGCGTACTGTAAAATTGATATGCCTCCATCCACCAAATGAGGGAGGAG
This sequence comes from Lolium rigidum, assembly GCF_022539505.1. Lineage (NCBI taxonomy): Eukaryota > Viridiplantae > Streptophyta > Magnoliopsida > Poales > Poaceae > Lolium > Lolium rigidum. Next base: position 81,848,365 of record NC_061510.1, read on the forward strand.
ACAACCAACTTCCCCTTCTTCTTTAGCACGGTTAATCATGATAGCCAACATATCTGCTATACTATTAAACAAGATTGGGGATAAAGGGTCACCTTGCCTTAATCCTTTTTTAGTTTGGAAATTGTGGCCAATGTCATCATTAACCCGAATTCCCACACTACCCCCTTGTACAAATTGCTTAATACGATCACACCATAAATGGTTGAAACCTTTCATACGCAATACTTGCTGCAAAAAAGGCCACTTGACCTTATCGTATGCCTTTTCAAAATCAATTTTGAACAACACACCGTCAAGCTTCCTCATATGCATCTTATGAATAGTCTCATGAAGTATGACTACGCCCTCGAGAATATGTCGTCCCGGCATAAAAGCCGTTTGAGTGGGTCTAACCACCTTCTGGGCCACGCCAGAGATGCGATTAGTTGCCACTTTAGTAAAAATCTTGAAACTAACGTTCAATAGACATATAGGTCTATATTGTTGGATTTGGACCGCATTTTCATTTTTAGGGAGTAGAGTAATAACTCCAAAATTCAATTTATATAACGCTGTCCCACTCTGAAAACATGCGAACAATGCCATCAAATCAACTTTAATGACTTCCCAAAAATGTTGATAAAACTCAGCCGGGAAACCATCAGGCCAGCTTTATTATGCTCCATTTGAGCAATGGCTTCATGCACTTCCTCCACAGAAAAATCGGCCACCAACAAATTATTCTCCTCCGTAGATAACTGAGGGATGTCTTGGGTTTGGTCCTCCATCATGGAGAAGTTGTTCCTCACAGGAGCACCAAATAATCTTTTATAATATTCAGTAATATATACTTTAAGATTTTCTTCGCCTACAATAGTACCCTCCTCTTGTTCGAGCTGAAAATTTTTCTTTTTCCGATGCTTTCCATTAGCAATAAGATGAAAATATTTTGTGTTATTTCCACCTTTCTGGATATACTTAACCTTAGCTCTCTGAGCCCACTTGGTCTCTTCATCACGTCTAAGTTTATTTAAATTTTCATTGGCCAATTTAAGATCATTCCTCTCAAGTGAGGATAGAGGGGTAGTTTCAGCCTTAATATCCAGGGTATCAATAATGCATAACAAACGCTCTTTTTCCTTTCTATATTTTCCACTAATATTTTTGGCCCAACCTCTCAAGAAACGTCTCAGATGACGTATCTTTTTCTGCCACGTATGAATAGGGGTGTTCCCAGGAGGAACTGCAGCCCATTCGACTGCCACCATATCATAGAAGCCATCATAGTGAAACCAAGATAGCTCGAAAGAAAATTTAGCCTTATTACCAAGATGCGCATGATGACCAGAGTCAATCAACAACGGCGTGTGGTCAGACCTGGAGCGCGACAGAGCTCGAACGGTTACTAAAGGGAATTTAAGTTCCCAATTAACACTAGTAAGAACACGATCCAACTTTTCATATGTTGGATTTTCTCTCCGACTAGCCCAAGTAAATTGACGACCCGAGAGAGCAATTTCTCTTAGGTTAAGGTTCTCAATAATAGAATCCTAAGATAAGTATTTTCTCTCTTGTCATGGTTGAACCAGTGGGTATTTGCGGGTCGAGAGTAAGAACAGGCAAGGGAAGCAACACAATTGCTAGCAAGATGAAAAGCTGGAAACTGCAACTTCCCGTTGATGGGGTTTCAGCTACTACAACTTTTCCTTTCATTTACTCCTGAAATCTTCTTGGGACCAGAGGACCTCCTAAACTCCAACAGCAAAATGGCCAAATGGGTTACCCATGCTATTTATTGTCTGAGATTTGCTATGCACTAGTGGATGTTAAGTAGTTAACCGCTGTCGCCCGCACACAAAAGGATCAGACGTTGCTTTCACCATTCATCGTCCCTACTAAAACGCCATGGCAGATAGGCTGGACGACTACCCCTGACCTGATAGATAAATATATAAGCTACCACCATAGTAGGTATAAATCGTTACAATGCAGTTCGTTAGTTGGAGGAATCTCTCTAACTGCATGCAAACCACCAGCATAGCAGGGCCCTCCCTGATGCAAATCGCCCATCTGATCGATGATCAGCATGCTAATAGGTCAGATCACTAAACCGCAAACAAAATAATTCCCTATCCCCTTAAACAAAGTTTGGTCAATGCTGTCGTGAGCGAGATCCATCGATCGATACATGGAGGTCTCTGGTTTCTTCCGACAGGGACACGTTGCGGTCCATTATTTGCCCTGATGCGTCGATCGTCTCTGAGCTTTATGAACGGGACCTGACGAGACTTGCTTTATGATAGGCTCCATGGATCGATCTTCCAGCGGAAGAGCGACCCATCTCTATCTATTCCTACTTCAGTTGATGCATCGATCGATCAGGAAATCCTTCAAGTGCAAGAGTTAAAAGCAAAGGTTGTGTGGATTAATTGAACAAGTGGATGTCGCCTCCGAATACCATGACCGATCGATCTTTTGGTAGAGATTGTTGTTCATGTGATGATTGGGGGGCTTGTCATTGTTCTCCCTCCCAGTGGGGATAAAATATTTTGGTCAGGGCATGTGAGACAATGTGGGTATGTTCCCCCCATTGAATTATCAGCCTAACAGATTAGTTCAACGTCTCGTCGTGTCTACCATATATTGAGATCTGACTCTTTTAGGATCTGAAAATGTTGAATTCAGTTAACTCATGAGTTCAGTTGACTACTTGTACTGCCCGTGCACCAGTTAATGGTGCTCAGTTAACCAAGGCATTTCAGTTTGCAGAAACTGATTACCAGCTCAGAAATACTTTTTTTTTGGCAGGTATAGAACATTGCATTGCATTTGTAAATATATATACTCATGCTAGCTTCCAGAAATGCATATGCTAGTAGTTAACTGTATGCTATAGAATGGCAAGATCCAAGTAAGGAAAAACGATATTATACAGGTACGGGCATAAGAAAGACTTGAGGGTGGAGGCGAGGCCCGCGCGCCGGCGCAGTGGTTCATGGAACCTAGACAATGATTGATTGGTTCGTTGGAGATGCATGCCAATGGAGCGCCATGCATGCAGGAAAGAGATGGATGAACAGTTAACTGCCGTGTGCTCTCTCGGAAGTACTACATCTACATCGATACAGAGAGGAGGAATGATGGACACGCGCGCATACGCTTTCGCTCCATGAGAGTTTGCCAAAGCTAAAGGAAAGGAGGCCTAGCTCCTCTTCGTTGAACTAAACCCTTTTATCAAATGCAACTGCTTTTGATGCGCGCAACAATCAAGCAGTATGCTAGCAATAGCTTGTTCTATCTGCTAGCTAGTACTACGTTTTTCTCCTTGGGGAAATTCATGTGGGGCTATGATGATGAACTGGAGATACGCGAATATAAGAATGTGCCCGGCATAATTACCAATGATGATCGAAGGATACTCCCTAGTAGTAGCTCCTACTATGTAGAATCCAAGTATATATATGGTGGAAAATTCACATCAAAATATATGGTGGAAATTGCACAAATCAAACTCACTATTTTTATTTCCATTGCATCGGAATACTCACTTTACGTGTCGTTTTGCACAACCAACTAAGTATATGTGTAATCCAATGCATAGAGATCTAAATCTAGGATTAAACTATTTAACAACAAATTTGATGGCTAGGGCCCGCATACTAGTGATGATGTGGTGTCCGCTTGTTATCGAATTTGAGTCGAATCTCATAAAAGACGCTAAATATTATAAACGGATTATCTAAACTGTTTCAAAATTTTCTAGATTTGTGAGTTTCAACCGACATAGCGCCTGTGAATTATGCCTTAACTGAAAGCTTCATAGGTTTCCAAGAGAAAGCTTTTGAGGCGATATAGTCTGCCGGTAGATATTCCGTGACAAAGAGGAATGTGCATAGTACAGAGACGAAGCTAGCAAACGTGCATACGTACGGAGACGAAGCTAGCAACGTGTCCTAAGCGTAGTGTGTAGAGAACATAGAGCCAGGCGCGTATGGTGGGGGGCGTGCACTGCAGAGTGCAGAAGTGCATGCATGGCCACGGCGCAGCGCCGGCGCCCGGCCGGCAGCCGGCCGACGTCAAACAGTAGTGAGATACACGATGAATCCGATCTGAGTGACTACCTGGACTGGACTAGCATATACGACGCCGTGTGTACGTGCGTGCTCGCAGGCGTGTACCCGCACATGCATGCATTGGCTCCGAACACTATTCATAGTAGGCCCGAGAGAGCACGACGTATGCGCGTTGCGCCGGCTAGCTAGGTCATGGGGTCAACGGGCCCCATTTCCCCCCTTCCCTTCTCTCTCTTATCCACAGTATCTGAGAGCTCCTTCGAGGGCGCCGGGCCGACCCGAGGCCGATCTCGCCGGTGACGCCGGTGGAGATGGGCGGAGGGGAGGCGCCGGAGTACATAGTTTAGGTAGGGTTAGTGGCAGTTTGCCGGTAGGGGGCTTGATGCCCAGTAGTGGGAGCGGAGGAGGAGATCTGGCCGCCTGGATCTCACCTACTTTAGGGTCTCTCTGGTTTCTTCTTCTACTCCGGTGGTTGGAGGGGAGAGGGAAGTATAGGACTGACGCTTCCATCAATAAAAAAGCGGCGGTGTACCACCTGTTGCAGCGCGGTAGCGGCGGGCGGCGTCTTTTCCTGGCCGGCCTTGGAGGCGAGGGGGAAAGCGTGCGCACGTCGGAGAGAACAACGACGTTGACGAGCTCCTGGCCGGCCGTGGAGGCGAGGAGGAGCACAACCACGTCGTCACCAACTCGTCTGCTTCCTGGAGGTCTTATCCCTGCTGCTTCTAGCGTGGAGGTAGCACACCAGCGCGGTTCCTCTCGGCCGGCCGTGGCGGCGAGGGTGAGGACAACAATGGTGTTGCTGCTTCTCCGCACTGGTTGCGGTGTCACAAGTGCGTTGGAGCTGCTACTGCTTCATCTACATCGCTATTGAAGCGGCGTTCTTCCTGGAAAGTTCTTCACCAGGGGACCTCTGTCGGCGTCACCGCCCTGCCCCTACATATGATGGCCGAAGGGCGGCCCTTCTCCAGGATATCAACCTCCACAGGGAGGCTTCTCTCCAGCTCGTCGTTGACAGCCCATGCTGACTGCGCCCCAAGTGACTTGTTCCCCGACGGCGTGGAAAGCAGTCGATGGCGGAGTCCTACCTCCAGCGAAGACCAGGGACCTGATCGCGTTTTCAGTATTTTTGCTAGGGTCCTGTATGCAACATTAAAGGGCTGGTATTTTATTTCTTGTTTTCTAGAGACCCTTTCTGTAATTTGTTCTGTAACCGTGTTGACTTAGTGCAGCTCTCGGTCCTTCCGGACCTTTCCTGTTAAAAAAAAAATGGAACATGCTGTCCATGCGTTGCACCGACTGTGCTTCTCGGTGACTGGATCGACTCCGTACGTGTGCGTGCGACGCGCGCGAATCAGGGGCCGGGAACCCGCAGTGCTCCTACATCCAGTCCAGGGTAGCGTGTTTGCTTGGTGCGGACGTACGTGCTGGGCAAAGGTGGCATGAACCGCGGCCTGCAGCTTTTGTTCACTCATGAAGTTCAGCGCCGTACTTCCGTTCAGTTCAGCCTAAGTTGCTTTTCACCGGCCAGGAGGCGTGCCTAGTGCCTACACACGGATGCGTGCACGCCTCTACGAAAAAGAAAAAAACTCTTCCAATACTCGCGTACGGTTAGAACTAGAAGCACACGTCTCTCGCTGCGCAGTACCACAATGACGCATGGTCATGCCACTCTATTCGCTTGCTTGCAAGGTCAAATTCCCACCTCGAACTTCTAAATTTTGGTATAAATCGAACCTTAGAGTTGATTTACCAGCGAAAAAAAATCTCAAAATCAGTACACTCTCCATCACAATGTGGACCCGCCGTCTCTTCTCATGAAGTAATTCATGCAGTACATTTCAGAAATGAATACATTGGTTTAAGAGAAGGCATATGATAGAATTGGTTGGTCATTTCTCGATGCTATATATGTTGGAACTTAGGGGTTTAGGTCCAATCGTTAGGGGTTGGAAGTTTCTTGGTGGGAGGCGCCTTTTGTGTTTGGATTAACGATATCACTAATCCATATTTTGTGGGTATTGCTGGTTGGCGTGAGAAAGTACTGTCATACACAATAAGATTGATCCTCCTCCACGGCTCCGTGCTGCGGTCTGCTATGACCCCTTCAGGTGCTCTCAATGCCTTGAGAACGGTCATCATGCCCGTGAGTGCCGTAACGCTTGGCGTCCTCTCAACTTGTTGGTAGGCCCTGCCGCGTTGTTGCCCCACCAAACGACGGCCCTCGTCAGGGCCAGGTTGAGGTCTCACTCCCTTTTGATGTGCCTCGTCGTCGTTTCTAGGCATCAGTTGTTTCTGCTCCTGTTGGCTCTTTGGCCTCGGCGGATATGCAATCTGCTTTCGAGAAGCAAGCTGAGTTTTTCCAGGAGTCCGGCCGTCCTCTACACTAGGCTGTTGACTCCTTGCATGGCTAGATGCTAGCGATTGGGGGCTTTCAGGAGCGGGAAGAAGCGACGTTGGGTAGGCTCTCTCGGACGCCTGCCGATCTTTTGGTTGTGCCTGATGATGGCGAAATGGACGCGAGTGGAGCGGGCCTTCATGGATGTTTCTCTCCTCGTGCTAGGGCGAGTTCGGTAATCACGACTCTGGACATACAGATCATGCCCGACCTCCTGGAGTTGTGTGGTGGTGTGCTTCCGCCTCCTTTCGCCAAGGACGGGAGGCCCAATTCGCATGAGTCCTCAGATGTGGATTTTCCGCCATGGCAGGCACTGGGCTTTGAGAAGTGTAGTGTTGTTGACGTTGCAGTCTCTCTCGTCTGAGTCCGACACGCAGGTGGTTTCTATTGGTGATGGGATTGCTAAGTCTGAGTGGTTACCAAAGGTGCCCGGAGCTGTCGTCACCAGAGAGGTTTGTGATTTTCTCGCCACCTGGGCTCTTGCCTTCCCTAGATCCGCAATTTGTTGACGGGTGCCCCAAGTGTCGTCGATACATCTCAAACGTATCTATAATTTCTTATGTTCCATGCTAGCTATATGACAATACTCACATGTTTTATATACACTTTATATCATTTTGATGCATTTTCCGGCACTAACCTACTAACAAGATACCGAAGTGCCAGTTCCTGTCTTCTGCTATTTTTGGTTTCAGAAATCCTACACAGGAAATATTCTCGGAATTGGACGAAACAAAAGCCCATGGTCTTATTTTCCACGGAGCCTTCCAGAAGTCCGAAGAGGAAACGAAGAAGAGCCGAGGTGGCCCCACACCACCTGGCGGCGCGGCCAAGGAGGGGGGCGCGCCGCCCTAGGGTGTGTGCCCCTCGAGCCTCTCCCGACTCTGCCCCTTCGCCTATTTATTATCTCCGTCGCGAAAACCCTATCACCGAGAGCCACGATACGAGAAAACATACTGTGACGCCGCCGCCGCCAATCCCATCTCGGGGGATTCAGGAGATCGCCTCCGGCACCCTGTCGGAGAGGGGAATCATCACCCGGGAGGGCTCTACATCACCATGCCCGCCTCCGGATTGATGCGTGAGTAGTTCATCCTTGGACTATGGGTCCATAGCAGTAGCTAGATGGTTGTCTTCTCCTCTTGTGCTATCATGTTTAGATCTTGTGAGCTGCCTATCATGATCAAGATCATCTATTTGTAATGCTACATGTTGTGTTTGTTGGGATCCGATGAATATTGAATACTATGTCAAGTTGATTATCAATCTATCATATATGTGTTGTTTATGTTCTTGCATGCTTGATACGTCTCCGACGTATCGATAATTTCTTATGTTCTATGCCATATTATTGATGATACCTACATGTTTTATGCACACTTTATGTCATATTCGTGCATTTTCTGGAACTAACCTATTAACAAGATGCCGAAGTGCCGCTCTCGTTTTCGCTGTTTTTGGTTTCAGTAAATCCTAGTAACGAAATATTCTCGGAATTGGACGAAACAAAGACCCAGGGGCCTATTTTTCCACCGGAGCTTCCGAAGACCGAACAACACACGAAGTGGGGCCACGAGGTGGCGACACCACGTGGCGGCGCGGCCCAGGGGGCCCGCGCCGCCCTATGGTGTGGCCCCCTCGTCCGGCCCCCGACTCGCCCTTCCGCCTACTTAAAGCCTCCGTCGCGAAACCCCCGAGGCGAAAACCACGATACGGAAAACCTTACCGAGACGCCGCCGCCGATCCCATCTCGGGGGATTCTCGGAGATCTCCTCCGGCACCCCGCCGAAGAGGGGATTCATCTCCCGGAGGACTCTACACCGCCATGGTCGCTCCGGAGTGATGAGTGAGTAGTTCACCCCCGGACTATGGGTCCATAGCAGTAGCTAGATGGTTGTCTTCTCCTCATTGTGCTTCATTGTTGGATCTTGTGAGCTGCCTAACATGATCAAGATCATCTATCCGTAATACTCTATGTTGTGTTTGTCGGGATCCGATGGATAGAGAATACCATGTCATGTTAATTATCAAGTTATTACATATGTGTTGTTTATGATCTTGCATGCTCTCCGTTATTAGTAGAGGCTCTGGCCAAGTTGATGCTAGTAACTCCAAGAGGGAGTATTTATGCTCGATAGTGGGTTCATGTCTCCAGTGACACTCGGGGAGATGACAAAACCCCTAAGGTTGTGGATGTGTCGTTGCCACTAGGGATAAAATATTGGCGCTATGTCCGAGGATGTAGTTGTTGATTACATTACGCACCATACTTAATGCAATTGTCTCGTTGTTAGCAACTTAATACCGGAGGGGGTTCGGACGATAACCCGAAGGTGGACTTTTTAGGCATAGATGCAGTTGGATGGCGGTCTATGTACTTTGTCGTAATGCCCAATTAAATCTCACTATACTTATCATGTCATGTATGTGCATTGTTATGCCCTCTCTATTTGTCAATTGCCCGACTGTAATTTGTTCACCCAACATGCTTTTATCTTATGGGAGAGACACCTCTAGTGAACTGTGGACCCCGGTCCATTCTTTTAATACCGAAATACAAATCTGCTGCAATACTTGTTTTACTATTTTCTCTGCAAACAATCATCTTCCACACAATACGGTTAATCCTTTGTTACAGCAAGCCGGTGAGATTGACAACCTCACTGTTTCGTTGGGGCAAATTACTTTGGTTGTGTTGTGCAGGTTCCACGTTGGCGCCGGAATCCCTGGTGTTGCGCCGCACTACATCCCGCCGCCATCAACCTTCAACGTGCTTCTTGGCTCCTCCCGGTTCGATAAACCTTGGTTTCTTCTCGAGGGAAAACTTGCCGCCGTGCGCATCATACCTTCCTCTTGGGGTTGCCCAACGAACGTGTGAAATACACGCCATCAAGCTCTTTTCCGGCGCCGTTGCCGGGGAGATCAAGACACGCTGCAAGGGGAGTCTCCACTTCTCAATATCTTTACTTTGTTTTTGTCTTGCTTTATTTTATTTACTACTTTGTTTGCTGCACTTATATCAAAACACAAAAAATTAGTTGCTAGCTTTACTTTATCTATTGTCTTGTTTGCCATATCAAAAACACAAAAAAATTAGTTTACTTGCATTTACTGTACTTGATTCATCATGTTTCCTTTTAATTTTACCACAAAGAACATACCGGTAGGACGCGGGTCTATAATTGGGAGAAACAATATAGAAGAATTTTTCACTCATGTCAGTACCATCGAAGATTTTGAAGATAGACACTTGGTAGAACTTGCTCCCACTTATGAAATTGCTGCCGCTGCCTTAGTTCGCATGTTGGAAACTAAATTTGTTAATCTCAATCCTATAATCCAACACATGTTTCTTACACTTGGTGATTTGGAAGAGGGGGAAAAGAAAGATTTTGTATTAGAAACCCTTCTTAGAGAATTTGGTGGTCTAGCAAGAGAGGCTAGAAAGGTCTTTGCTAAATTTAATATGCTTGGTTCTCATACTAATTTTGTTAGTCTCCTTGAAAAAATGGATATGGATAGAATAAGGTACACTAAAAATACTAATGATGGTGGAGAGATCAAAGCACCAATACCATGTAAACTCCTAGCTATGAATGATGCACTAGAACATAACTATGCTTGGCTTGTTCCTGAAAATTTGTTCGATGAAAGTAGCAAGCCCAAAACTAATGAAAAGGGAGACGCTGAAACTTATGTATCCAACATATTATGCATGGTTGAGAAAACTCCAAACCCCGCTGTAGGTGCACCACCCTTCGATAACACTTGAGATACACTTTCTGCGCCTAGCTGAAAGGCGTTAAAGAAAAGCGCTTATGGGAGACAACCCATGTTTTTTTTACTCCAGTATTTTTTGTTTTATATTTGTGTCTTGGAAGTTGTTTACTACTGTAGCAACCTCTCCTTATCTTAGTTTTATGTTTTGTTGTGCCAAGTAAAGTCTTTGATATAAAAGTAAGTACTAGATTTGGATTACTCGCGCAGTTCCAGCATTTCTTTGCTCGTCACGAATCTGGATCTATCTCCCCGTAGGTAGCTCAGAAAATTACGCCAATTTACGAGCATGATCCTCAGATATGTACGCAACTTTAATTCAATTTTAGCATTTTCGTTTGAGCAAGTCCGGTGGCCTAATAAAATCCATCTTTACGGACTCGTTCGTTTTGACAGATTCTGTCTTTTATTTCGCATTGCCTCTTTTGCTATGTTGGATGAATTTCTTTGATCCATTAATGTCCAAGTAGCTTTATGCAATGTCCAGAAGTGTTAAGAATGATTGTGTCACCTCTCGAACATGTGAATTTTTATTATGCACTAACCCTCTAATGAGTTGTTTCGAGTTTGGTGTGGAGGAAGTTTTCAAGGATCAAGAGAGGAGTATGATGCAATATGATCAAGGAGAGTGAAAGCTCTAAGCTTGGGGATGCCCCGTGGTTCACCCCTGCATATTCTAAGAAGACTCAAGCGTCTAAACTTGGGGATGCCCAAGGCATCCCCTTCTTCATCGACAAAATTATCAGAGTTCCTCCCCCGAAACTATATTTTTATTCTGTCACATCTTATGTACTTTGCTTGGAGCGTCGGTTTGTTTTTGTTTTTGTTTTGTTTGAATAAAATGGATCCTTGCATTCCCTTTATGGGAGAGAGACACACTCCGCTGTAGCATATGGACAAATATGTCCTTAGGCTCTACTCATAGTATTCATGGCGAAGTTTCTTCTTCGTTAAATTGTTATATGGTTGGAATTGGAAAATACTACATGTAGTAAATTGCTATAATGTCTTGGATAATGTGATACTTGGCAATTGTTGTGCTCATGTTTAAGCTCTTGCATCATACTTTGCACCATTAAGAAGAAACTTAGAGCCTAATTTGGTTTGCATATTTGGTTTCTCTAGAGTCTAGATAACATCTAGTATTGAGTTTTGAACAACAAGGAAGACGGTATGGAGTCTTATGATGTTTACCATATGTCTTTTATGTGAGTTTTGTTGTACCGTTCATCCTTGTGTTTGTTTCAAATAACCTTGCTAGCCTAAACCTTGTATCGAGAGGGAATACTTCTCATGCATCCAAAATACTTGAGCCAACCACTATGCCATTTGTGTCCACCATACCTACCTACTACATGGTATTTACCCACCATTCCAAAGTAAATTGCTTGAGTGCTACCTTTAAAATTCCATCATTCACCCTTACAATATATAGCTCATGGGACAAATAGCTTAAAAAACTATTGTGGTATTGAATATGTACTTATGCACTTTATCTCTTATTAAGTTGCTTGTTGTGCGATAACCATGTTTCTGGGGACGCCATCAACTATTCTTTGTTGGATATCATGTGAGTTGCTATGCATGTCCGTCTTGTCCGAAGTAAGAGAGATCTACCACCTTTATGGTTGGAGCATGCATATTGTTAGAGAAGAACATTGGGCCGCTAACTAAAGCCATGATTCATGGTGGAAGTTTCAGTTTTGGACACATATCCTCAATCTCATATGAGAATAATAATTGTTGCCACATGCTTATGCATTAAAGAGGAGTCCATTATCTCGTTGTCCATGTTGTCCCGTATGGATGTCTAAGTTGAGAATAATCAAAAGCGAGAAATCCAAAATGCGAGCTTTCTCCTTAGACCTTTGTACAGGCGGCATGGAGGTACCCCATTGTGACACTTGGTTAAAACATGTGCATTGCAAAGATCCGGTAGTCCAAGTTAATTAGGACAAGGTGCGGGCACTATTAGTATACTATGCATGAGGCTTGCAACTTGTAAGATATAATGTACATAACTCATATGCTTTATTACTACCGTTGACAAAATTGTTTCATGTTTTCAAAATAAAAGCTCTAGCACAAATATAGCAATCGATGCTTTCCTCTTTGAAGGACCATTCTCTTTTACTTTTATGTTGAGTCAGCTCACCTATCTCTCTCCACCTCAAGAAGCAAACACTTGTGTGAACTGTGCATTGATTCTTACATATTTGCATATTGTACTTGTTATATTACTTTATGTTGACAATTATCCATGAGATATACATGTTACAAGTTGAAAGCAACCGCTGAAACTTAATCTTCCTTTGTGTTGCTTCAATACCTTTACTTTGATTTATTGCTTTATGAGTTAACTCTTATGCAAGACTTATTAATACTTGTCTTGAAGTACTATTCATGAAAAGTCTTTGCTATATGATTCACTTGTTTACTCATGTCATTACCATTGTTTTGATCGCTGCATTCACTACATATGTTTACAAATAGTATGATCAAGGTTATGATGGCATATCACTTCATAAATTATCTTTGTTATCGTTTTACCTGCTCGGGACGAGCAGGAACTAAGCTTGGGGATGCTGATACGTCTCCGACGTATCGATAATTTCTTATGTTCTATGCCATATTATTGATGATACCTACATGTTTTATGCACACTTTATGTCATATTCGTGCATTTTCTGGAACTAACCTATTAACAAGATGCCGAGGTGCCAGTTCCTGTTTTCTCGCCGTTTTTGGTTTCAGTAAATCCTAGTAACGAAATATTCTCGGAATTGGACGAAACAAAGACCCAGTGGGCCTATTTTTCCACGGAGCTTCCGTAAGACCGAAGAACACACGAAGTGGGGCCACGAGGTGGCGACACCACGTGGCGGCGCGGCCCGTGGGGGCCCGCGCCGCCCTATGGTGTGGCCCCTCGTCCGGCCCCCGACTCGCCCTTCCGCCTATTTAAAGCCTCCATCGCGAAACCCCCGAGGCGAAAAACCACGATACGGAAAACCTTACCGAGACGCCGCCGCCGCCGATCCCATCTCGGGGATTCTGGAGATCTCCTCCGCACCCTCGCCGGAGAGGGGATTCATCTCCCGGAGGACTCTACACCGCCATGGTCGCCTCCGGAGTGATGAGTGAGTAGTTCACCCCCGGACTATGGGTCCATAGCAGTAGCTAGATGGTTGTCTTCTCCTCATTGTGCTTCATTGTTGGATCTTGTGAGCTGCCTAACATGATCAAGATCATCTATCTGTAATACTCTATGTTGTGTTTGTCGGGATCCGATGGATAGAGAATACCATGTCATGTTAATTATCAAGTTATTACATATGTGTTGTTTATGATCTTGCATGCTCTCCGTTATTAGTAGAGGCTCTGGCCAAGTTGATGCTAGTAACTCCAAGAGGGAGTATTTATGCTCGATAGTGGGTTCATGTCTCGCATGACACTGCGGGAGTGACAGCAACCCCTAAGGTTATGGATGTGCTGTTGCCACTAGGGATAAAACATTGGCGCTATGTCCGAGGATGTAGTTGTTGATTACATTACGCACCATACTTTATGCAATTGACTGTTGTTAGCAACTTAATACTGGAGGGGGTTCGGACGATAACCTGAAGGTGGACTTTTTAGGCATAGTGCAGTTGGATGGCGGTCTATGTACTTTGTCGTAATGCCCAATTAAATCTCACTATAGTTATCATGTCATGTATGTGCAGTGTTATGCCCTCTCTATTTGTCAATTGCCCGACCGTAATTTGTTCACCCAACATGCTTTTATCTTATGGGAGAGACACCTCTAGTGAACTCGTGGACCCCGGTCCATTCTTTTAATACTGAAATACAAATATGCTCGCAATACTTGTTTTTACTATTTTCTCTCGCAAACAATCATCTTCCACACAATACGGTTAATCCTTTGTTACAAGCAAGCCGGTGAGATTGACAACCTCACTATTTCGTTGGGGCAAAGTACTTTGGTTGTGTTGTGCAGGTTCCACGTTGGCGCCGGAATCCCCGGTGTTGCGCCGCACTACATCCCGCCGCCATCAACCTTCAACGTGCTTCTTGGCTCCTCCTGGTTCGATAAACCTTGGTTTCTTTCTGAGGGAAAACTTGTTGCTGTGCGCATCATACCTTCCTCTTGGGGTTGCCCAACGAACGTGTGAAATACACGCCATCAATGCTCTCTGTTGCTAGTAGAGGCTCTGGCCAAGTTGATACTTGTGACTCCAAGAGGGAGTATTTATGCTCGATACTGGGTTCATGCCTCCATTGAATCTGGGACAGTGACAGAAAGTTCTATGGTTGTGGATGTGTTGTTGCCACTAGGGATAAAACATCGATGCCTTGTCTAAGGATATTTGTGTTGATTACATTACGCACCATACTTAATGCAATTGTCTGTTGTTTGCAACTTAATACTGGAAGGGGTGCGGATGCTAACCCGAAGGTGGACTTTTTAGGCATAGATGCATGCTGAATAGCGGTCTATGTTCTTTGTCGTAATGCCCTAATTAAATCTCATAGTAGTCATCATGGTATATGTATGTGCATCTCTATTTGTCAATTGCCCAACTGTTATTTGTTTACCCAACATGTTATTTATCTTATTGGAGAGACACCACTAGTGAACTGTGGACCCCGGTCCATTCTTTTACAACTGAAATACAATCAACTGCAATCTCTGTTCTATGTTGTTCTTCACAAGCAAACATCATTCTCCACACCATACGTTTAATCGTTTGTTTTCAGCAAGCCGGTGAGATTGACAACCTCACTGTTAAGTTGGGGCAAAGTATTGTGATTGTGCTGTGCAGGTTCCACGTTGGCACCGGAATCCCTGGTGTTGCGCCGCACTACACTCCTTCACCAACAACCTTCACGTGGCCTTCATCTCCTACTGGTTCGATAACCTTGATTTCATACCGAGGGAAAACTTGCTGCTGTACGCATCACACCTTCCTCTTGGGGTTCCCAACAGATGTGTGCTTCACGCGCCATCAAGCAATTTTTCTGGCGCCGTTGCCGGGGAGATCAAGACACGCTGCAAGGGGAGTCTCTCACATCCAATATCTTTACTTTGTTTATTGTCTTGCTTTACTTTATTTTATTTTCTGTTTTGTTTGCTTTCTTTATATCAAAAACACAAAAAAAAATTGGTTACTTACATTTACTTTACTTACTTTAGTTTGCTTTACTTGTCTTTATTACTGTTAAAATGAATACTCCTGAGAACACTAAGTTGTGTGATTTCACTAGCACCAATAATAATGATTTTATATGCACTCCTATTGCTCCACCTGCTACTACAGCAGAATTTTATGAAATTAAACCTGCTTTACTAAATCTTGTTATGAGAGAGCAATTTTCCGGTGTTAGTTCTGATGATGCTGCTGCCCATCTTAATAATTTTGTTGAACTTTGTGAAATGCAAAAGTATAAGGATGTAGATGGGGATATTATAAAACTGAAATTGTTTCCTTTCTCCTTTAGAGGAAGAGCTAAAGATTGGTTGCTATCTTTGCCTAAGAATAGTATTGATTCATGGACTAAATGTAAAGATGCTTTCATTGGTAGATATTATCCTCCTGCTAAGATTATATCTTTGAGAAGTAGCATAATGAATTTTAAGCAATTGGATAATGAACATGTTGCCCAAGCATGGGAAAGAATGAAATCTTTGGTAAAGAATTGCCCAACCCATGGACTAACTACTTGGATGATCATCCAAACCTTTTATGTAGGATTGAATTTTTCTTCGCGGAACATATTGGATTCAGCTGCTGGAGGTACTTTTATGTCCATCACTTTAGGGGCGGCAACAAAGCTTCTTGATAATATGATGATCAACTACTCTGAATGGCACACTGAAAGGACTCCTGAAGGTAAGAGGGTAAATTCTGTTGAAGAAACCTCTTCTTTGAGTGATAAGATTGATGTTATTATGTCTATGCTTGTTAATGGTAGATCGAATGTTGATCCTAATAATGTTCCTTTAGCTTCATTGGTTGCTCAAGAAGAGCATGTTGATGTGAAATTCATTAAAAATAATAATTTCAACAACAATGCTTATAGGAATAATTCTGGTAACAACTATAGGCCATATCCTTCTAATAATGGTAATGGTTATGGTAATTCTTATGGTAATTCTTACAACAATAGTAGAAGTGCACCCTCTGGTCTTGAAGTCATGCTTAAAGAATTTATTAGTACACAAACTGCTTTTAATAAATCTGTTGAGGAAAAGCTTGGTAAAATTGATATTCTTGCTTCTAAGGTTGATAGTCTTGCTGCTGATGTTGATCTTTTAAAATTGAAAGTATGCCTAATGAAGATAAAGATATTAAGTCATTTGCTACAGCAAACGCCATACAAGTTCGAATTAATGAAAATATTAGATTGATGGCTGAATTGCATGCTAGATGGGAAAGAGAAGAAAAACTAGCTAAAGAGGATAATGTAGCTAAAGTTTGGACTATTACCACCACTAGTAATGATGATGCTTCACATGTTGCTAAACCTCCTACTATCAATGGTAAAATAATTGGTGTTGGCAATGTTTCTACTCCTAGTACAAAGCGTGCAAAATTGTCTGAAACTGCTGAAACTGTTTGTGATAAAAGTGCTGAAATTTTTCAAAATGTTGTGGATCATAATGGTTTAGATTTTGATAATTGTCATATCTCTGAGGTTATTAAGTTCTTGCAAAAACTTGCTAGAAGTCCTAATGCTAGTGCTATAAATTTGGCCTTTACAAAACATATTACAAATGCTCTCATTAAAGCTAGAGAAGAGAAATTAAAACTTGAAACTTCTATTCCTAGGAAGTTGGAAGATGGTTGGGAGCCCATCATTAAAATGAGGGTCAATCATTTTGATTGTAATGCTTTATGTGATCTTGGTGCAAGTATTTCTGTTATGCCTAAGAAACTCTATGATATGCTTGACTTGCTACCATTGAAAAATTGTTATTTGGATGTTAATCTAGCTGATAATTCTATAAAAAACCTTTGGGGAGGATTAATAATGTTCAGATTACGGTTAATAATAACCTTGTCCCCGTTGATTTTGTTGTCTTGGATATTGAATGCAATGCATCTTGTCCCATTATTTTGGGAAGACCCTTTCTTCGAACTGTTGGTGCTATTATTGATATGAAGGAAGGAAATATTAAGTATCAATTCCCTCTCAAGAAAGGTATGGAACACTTCCCTAGAAAGAGAATGAAATTGCCTTT
>NC_061510.1:81865931-81892613 GCF_022539505.1 Lolium rigidum
CGACACTTGTCCTCGGTAATCCTGAAAAGGGAGGACGAACAAGAGGCTTCGGCCCTAGTGTTCCGTGGTGTAACGACCCCGGGTAGTACCCCTAATAGATAATTGTTTGTTCTTTTTCTTTAATGCATCATCATGGCATATGCATCATATCATCCATGTTTTTATCAAACAAAATTATTTTTATAAACCTTAAATTATTTTTTGTTTTGTTTTCCTCTCATATGGTTTCTATATAAACCTCCTCTATGTCTTTTCATTTAACAAAACTATAAAACCAAAACTATAAAAATATATAAACTATTTCAAATGTTTTAAATTCCAATTAAACTCTGCTGTTTGGGTTTAATTTGAAAAAGATTTATGAACCAGTTTTAAAATTAAAGAGAAAACGTTTTCAAAATAAAAACCTTCCCCTTTCTCCCTGGCAGGCCACCTCCTTCCCCGGCGGCGCAGGCCTTGCCAACTCCCTCTCTCCTTTTCGGCAGCCCAGCACCGGCCAGATCCTTCCAGCCCAGCTCAGCTCCGGCCCAACCCACCTTACCTCCACCTGGCCCGTACCCCTTCGCAAAGCGAGGAGAAACTCCTCTGTCGTCTTCCTCCCACGCACGACGCGTGAGAGCACCCTGTGGTCCTCCATCGCCAACCACCACGCCCACCTTCACCTGCTCCTCCCTCCCCTCTTAAATCCCATCCGCGCAGAAGCAAACCCTAGCCTTCCCCTCTTCCTCCCCTCGGCGCCGCCAACCCTCTTCTCCTTTTCTCTTTCTCTGTGAGCACCACCGTGAGCTCCTCCACGGTGTTTCGTCGTCTCCGGCCTCCCCGCGCCAAGCCAACGCCACCGTTCGACGCGCCTCGTCCTCCTCTTCAACCTAGTGCAAGGAATCGAGCCGGCATCCAGTAAATCAAGCGTAGTTCGCCGTTCCCTTCTCCGTCTCTGGCACGGTTTTTCACCGATTCCGGCCAACCTCGGCCTCCTCCGGCAACACCGAGCACACCTACGTCTTCCTGGTGAGCCAGCGCACCTCCTGAACATGCTCTCCGTCTCCGTTGCTTCCTCTTTCTCTCTGCCCATGTTGATGTCGGCCGCCTCCTCCACAGAACCTCGTCAACGGCGATGCTCCGGCGACCTCCAGTGGGCAGCATCACCACCTACCGATCCGCGCCGACGAGAGGCGCCCAGCGCGCCCACGCACGCATCCGGGGACGCCCCACATCGCCTGCTTCCTTCTTCGCCGGGACGCGGTGACCACCCTACCTACGACGCGAGCGGCATCAACCCGGCATCGAACAGCTTCAGCGCGTGTGCAGATGGTTGCCACGTCGTCCGCCACGCGGCATCCACGTCGACCCGCGGGGCCCAGCCGTCAGCGCCCCGGGCTAACCACCCGCTCGGTGAGAAATCCCCACCAGATCCAGATCCAAACAGCTTTGCAAGTAGCCCCCCTGTAACATTTCAAAACTAACCCGGGGTCCTTCCCCTGATCTGTTTTTATTTTCGGGTCCTTACCCCAATAAAATAAATCTGTTTTCTATTTTAAATTATAATAAAATCAATCTGTGAATAACTTTTAATTGGTAAATCAAATAGAAATGTTTTATATATGAAAATTGATCAGAAAAATGTGCTGAACATGAATATGCCATCCATACATCTGTTTGCATCTCGCATCATGTCGTCCGATGATAGTTATGCATGTTCACCTAACATATATGCGTAGTATTTTGGATTTCCAACTTTGGTTTCCCCGCCCGTTTAATTTTGAAGTAGCGCACCCCTGCCATGTTGTACCATGCTAATCAACACTTAACTTTGATGGTAGAAAATGCAACTTCAACTTAATTTGTTTGTCCGGGGTTCCGACTCCGATTAATATGGATAAGTTGCATCGCATCATCTTTGCCATGCCATGCATGCCTGCCTCTGCTCATGCTGATTCTTCCTTCGTAGTAGTAAGATTTGCATACGTTGTTTGTTCCAGCATTTGCTTCTTCTCGGATAGGATCACGAAGTGGTGTTGTGAGATACGACAAGTTCTTCTGCAGCTTTTCACAGGCGAGCCCTCTCTCTTCACCTATTACACACTCTCCCTCGCATTGCTATCCTTATGTTGCGCTTCTTTATCGAGTCACGTGTCCTATTCCACTTGTTTACCCTAATAATCCTATATGCATCATTCCTTACCCATAGCCGTTGCTTGATGTTTGAGCCTTGCGAGTCGTAGGCGTGTTTAGGTTCTGTTGTTTATCTCGATCTGTTATCGGGATATGTTGGGTTGTTGGGAGGGTATCACATGCTATATCAGTTGTTAGAGATACACATGCTTTACTTTATTTAACAACTAAAATTGTAAGCAGAGGCATCTGTGAGCCCATTTGCGAAAGCATCGGAACTTTGACTTGCTAATGTTCCCTAGGACCCGAGTTCTTGTTATCTGTTCTGAGATTGAGCGCTCTACCCGTACGTGGGGGAGTGGGACCCTGATGTCTACGGGTGCTTCTATTCTTGTAGACAGTGTTGGGCCTCCAAGAGCAGAGGTTTGTAGAACAGCAGCAAGTTTCCCTTAAGTGGATCACCCAAGGTTTATCGAACTCAGGGAGGAAGAGGTCAAAGATATCCCTCTCATGCAACCCCGCAACCACAAAGCAAGAAGTCTCTTGTGTCCCCAACACACCTAATAGGTGCACTAGTTCGGCGAAGAGATAGTGAAATACAAGTGGTATGAATGAATATGAGCAGATAGTAACGGCGCCAGAAAAGTGCTTGTCGGCGTGCGGTTGATGGTAGTAATATTGCAGGAAGTAAAGATGCAGTAAAACAAGTAAACAAGCGACGATAGCGATATTTAGGAACAAGGCCTAGGGATCATACTTTCACTAGTGGACACTCTCAACATTGATCACATAACAGAATAAATAGATAGATGCTAGACTCTACACCCTCTTGTTGGATGATGAACACCACTAACCGTGTAGGATTACACGAACCCTCAATGCCGGAGTTAACAAGCTCCACAATATTCAATGTTCATATTTAAGTAACCTTAGAGTGCATGACAGATCAACATAACCAAACCAAGTACTAACATAGCATGCACACTCGTCACCTTCACACTACGAAAGGAGGAATAGATCACATCAATACTATCATAGCAATAGTTAACTTCATAATCTACAAGAGATCACAATCATAGCCTACGCCAAGTACTACACGATGCACACACTGTCACCATTACACCGTGCGGGAGGAATAAACTACTTTAATAACATCACTAGAGTAGCACACAGATAAATTGTGATACAAAACACATTGCAATCATAAAGAGATATAAATAAGCACTTCAGTATGCCATTCATAACAGCGAATAAGTATTCCGTGACATATAGCCTAAGAGACCCACACGGTGCACACACTTGTCACCTTTACACACGTGGGACAAGGAGTCTCCGGAGATCACATAAGTAAAATCCACTTGACTAGCACAATGACATCTAGATTACAAGCATCATCATATGAATCTCAATCATGTAGGGCAGCTCATGAGATTATTGTATTGAAGTACATAGGAGAGAGATTAACCACATAGCTACCGGTACAGCCCCGAGCCTCGATGGAGAACTACTCCCTCCTCATGGGAGACAAGCAGCGTTGATGGAGATGGCAGTGGTGTTGATGGAGAAGCCTTCCGGGGCACTTCCCCGTCCCGGCGGCGTGCCGGAACAGGAGACTCCTGTCCCCCGGATCTTGGCTTCGCGATGGCGGTGGCTGCGGAAGGTTTTCTCTGGTTTCGTCGAACGTATCGTGGTTTTTAGGTCAGGGACCTTTATATAGGCGAAGAGGCGGAGTCGGAGGGTCGACGAGGCGACGACACACTAGGGGGGCGCGGCCAAGGCCTGGGCCGCGCCACCCTATCGTCTGGGGCCCACAGGGCCCTCCTCTGGCGGCTCTCGGGTGTTCTGGAAGCTTCGTCCAAAAATAGGATGCTGGGCATTGATTTCGTCCGATTCCGAGAATATTTCCTTACTAGGATTTCTGGAACCAAAAACAGCAGAAAAACTGGCCCTTCGGCATCTCGTCAATAGGTTAGTTCCGGAAAACGCATAATAATGACATAAAGTATGCATAAAACATGTAGATATCATCAATAATGTGGCATGGAACATAAGAAATTATCGATACGTCGGAGACGTATCAGCATCCCCAAGCTTAGTTCCTGCTCGTCCCGAGCGGTGTAAACGATAACAAAGATAATTTCTGGAGTGACATGCCATCATAACCTTGATCATACTATTGTAAGCATATGTAATGAATGCAGCGATCAAAACAATGGTAATGACATGAGTAAACAAATGAATCATAAAGCAAAGACTTTTCATGAGTAGTACTTCAAGACAAGCATCAATAAGTCTTGCATAAGAGTTAACTCATAAAGCAATAAATCAAAGTAAAGGTATTGAAGCAACATAAAGGAAGATTAAGTTTCAGTGGTTGCTTTCAACTTATAACATGTATATCTCATGGATATTGTCAACATAGAGTAATATAACAAGTGCAATATGCAAGTATGTAGGAATCAATGCACAGTTCACACAAGTGTTTGCTTCTTGAGGTGGAGAGAAATAGGTGAACTGACCCAACATAAAAGTAAAAAGAAAGGTCCTTCAAAGAGGAAAGCATCGATTGCTATATTTGTGCTAGAGCTTTGGTTTTGAAAACATGAAACAATTTTGTCAACGGTAGTAATAAAGCATATGTATCATGTAAATTATATCTTACAAGTTGCAAGACTCATGCATAGTATACTAATAGTGCCCGCACCTTGTCCTAATTAGCTCGGATCACCGGGATTATCATTGCAATACACATGTTTTAACCAAGTGTCACAAAGGGGTACCTCTATGCCGCCTGTACAAAGGTCTAAGGAGAAAGTTCGCATTGGATTTCTCGCTTTTGATTATTCTCAACTTAGACATCCATACCGGGACAACATAGACAACAGATAATGGACTCCTCTTTAATGCATAAGCATGTAGCAACAATTAATGTTCTCATATGAGATTGAGGATATATGTCCAAAACTGAAACTTCCACCATGATTCATGGCTTTAGTTAGCGGCCCAATGTTCTTCTCTAACATTATGCATGCTCTAACCATTAAATGAGTGGTAAATCTCCCTTACTTCAGACAAGACGGACATGCATAGCAACTCACATGATATTCAACAAAGAGTAGTTGATGGCGTCCCCAGGAACATGGTTATCGCACAACAAACAACTTAATAAGAGATAAAGTGCATAAGTACATATTCAATACCACAATAGTTTTTAAGGCTATTTTGTCCCATGAGCTATATATTGCAAAGGCGAATGATGGAAATTTAAAGGTAGCACTCAAGCAATTTACTTTGGAATGGCGGAGAAATACCATGTAGTAGGTAGGTATGGTGGACACAAATGGCATAGTGGTTGGCTCAAGGATTTTGGATGCATGAGAAGTATTCCCTCTCGATACAAGGTTTAGGCTAGCAAGGTTATTTGAAACAAACACAAGGATGAACCGGTGCAGCAAAACTCACATAAAAGACATATTGTAAACATTATAAGACTCTACACCGTCTTCCTTGTTGTTCAAAACTCAATACTAGAAATTATCTAGACTTTAGAGAGACCAAATATGCAAACCAAATTTTAGCAAGCTCTATGTATTTCTTCATTAATGAGTGCAAAGTATATGATGCAAGAGCTTAAACATGAGCACAACAATTGCCAAGTATCAAATTATTCAAGACATTTTAGAATTACTACATGTAGCATTTCCCGATTCCAACCATATAACAATTTAACGAAGAAGATTCAACCTTCGCCATGAACATTAAAAGCTAAGAACACATGTGTTCATATGAACCAGCGGAGCGTGTCTCTCTCCCACACAAGCATGAATTTATTCAAACACAAACAAAAACAAAAACAAACAGACGCTCCAAGCAAAGTACATAAGATGTGACCGAATAAAAATATAGTTTCAAGAGAAGAAACCTGATAATTTGTCGATGAAGAAGGGGATGCCTTGGGCATCTCCAAGCTTAGACGCTTGAGTCTTCTTGAAATATGCAGGGATGAACCACCGGGGCATCCCCAAGCTTAGAGCTTTCACTCTCCTTGATCATAGTATATCATCCTCCTCTCTTGACCCTTGAAAACTTCCTTCACACCAAACTCGAAACAACTCATTAGAGGGTTAGTGCACAATAAAAATTTATATGTTCAGAGGTGACATAATCATTCTTAACACTTCTGGACATTGCACAAAGCTACTGGAAGTCAATGGAACAAAGGAATCCATCCCACATAACAAAAGAGGCAATGCGAAATAAAAGGCAGAATCTGTCAAAACAGAACATTCCGTAAAGACGAATTTTATTAAGGCACCAGACTTGCTCAAATGAAAATGCTCAAATTGAATGAAAGTTGCGTACATATCTTAGGATCACTCACGTAAATTGGCATAATTTTCTGAGTTACCTACGGAGAATTAGGCCCAGATTCGTGACAGCAAGAAATCTGTTTCTCGCAGATAATCCAAATCTAGTATGAACCTTACTATCAAAGACTTTACTTGGCACAACAATGCAATAAAATAAAGATAAGGAGAGGTTGCTACAGTAGTAACAACTTCCAAGACTCAAATATAAAACAAAGTACTGTAGTAAAATAAACACATGGGTTATCTCCCAAGAAGTTCTTTCTTTATAGCCATTAAGATGGGCTCAGCAATTTTAATGATGCACTCATAAGAATGAGAGTTGAAGCAAAAGAGAGCATCAAGAAGCAAATTCAAAACAAATTTAAGCCTAACATGCTTCCTATGCATAGGAATCTTGTAAATAAACAAATTCATGAAGCATGATGCAACAAGCATAGAAAGATAAAACAAGCGCAACTTCAAGATTTTCAGCATATAGAGAGGTGTTTTAGTAACATGAAAACTTCTACAACCATATTTTCCTCTCTCATAATAACTTTCAGTAGCATCATGAGCAAACTCAACAATATAAGTATCACATAAAGCATTCTTATTATGAGTCTCATGCATAAAATTATTACTCTCCACATAGGCATAATCAATTTTATTAGTTGTAGTGGGAGCAAATTCAACAAAGTAGCTATTATTATTATTCTCATCATCAAATATAGGAGGCATATTGTAATCATAATCAAATTTATCCTCCATAACGAGGCGGTACTAAAAGACCAATATCATTATAATCATCATAAATAGGAGGCAAAGTATCATCAAAGAAAATTTTCTCCTCAATGCTTGGGGGACTAAAAATATCATGCTCATCAAAGCCAGCTTCCCCAAGCTTAGAATTTTCTATATCATTATCAACAATGGTGTTCAAAGCGTTCATACTAATATTACTACCAGCATGCAAATAAGGTTCCATAGGTTTTTTAATTTTCGCATCAAACCATCCATGTCTTAAATCAGGAAATAGAATAAGAAGCTCATTGTTGTCCATTATGCCAAACTAGTGTAAACAAGAAACAAAAAGATGCAATTGCAGGATCTAAAGGAAATAGCTTCGAGCACACACACAACGGCAACAGAAAAGTACTTTACCTGGGACCGGAGTATGAGTGCCTTTTACCTTTCCTCCCCGGCAACGGCGCCAGAAAAGTGGCTAGTTGCCGGGGTTGCCGGTGTGTGAGTGCCGTTTACCTTTCCTCCCCGGCAACGGCGCCAGAAAAGTGCTTGATGTCTACGGGTGCTTCTATTCTTGTAGACAGTGTTGGGCCTCCAAGAGCAGAGGTTTGTAGAACAGCAGCAAGTTTCCCTTAAGTGGATCACCCAAGGTTTATCGAACTCGGGGAGGAAGAGGTCAAAGATATCCCTCTCATGCAACCCTGCAACCACAAAGCAAGAAGTCTCTTGTGTCCCCAACACACCTAATAGGTGCACTAGTTCGGCGAAGAGATAGTGAAATACAAGTGGTATGAATGAATATGAGCAGTAGTAACGCGCGCGGAAAAGTGCTTGCTGGCGTGCGGTTGATGGTAGTAATATTGCAGGAAGTAAAGATGCGGTAAAACGAGTAAACAAGCAGCGATAGCGATATTTAGGAACAAGGCCTAGGGATCATACTTTCACTAGTGGACACTCTCAACATTGATCACATAACAGAATAAATAGATAGATGCTAGACTCTACACCCTCTTGTTGGATGATGAACACCACTAACTGTGTAGGATTACACGAACCCTCAATGCCGGAGTTAACAAGCTCCACAATATTCAATGTTCATATTTAAGTAACCTTAGAGTGCATGACGAGATCAACATAACCAAACCAAGTACTAACATAGCATGCACACTGTCACCTTCACACTACGAAAGGAGGAATAGATCACATCAATACTATCATAGCAATAGTTAACTTCATAATCTACAAGAGATCACAATCATAGCCTACGCCAAGTACTACACGATGCACACCCTGTCACCATTACACCGTGCAGGAGGAATAAACTACTTTAATAACATCACTAGAGTAGCACACAGATAAATTGTGATACAAAACACATTGCAATCATAAAGAGATATAAATAAGCACTTCACTATGCCATTCATAACAGCGAATAAGTATTCTGTGAAATATAGCCTAAGAGACCCACACGGTGCACACACTGTCACCTTTACACACGTGGGACAAGGAGTCTCTGGAGATCACATAAGTAAAATCCACTTGACTAGCACAATGACATCTAGATTACAAGCATCATCATATGAATCTCAATCATGTAGGGCAGCTCATGAGATTATTGTATTGAAGTACATAGGAGAGAGATTAACCACATAGCTACCGGTATAGCCCCGAGCCTCGATGGAGAACTACTCCCTCCTCATGGGAGACAGCAGCGTTGATGGAGATGGCGGTGGTGTTGATGGAGAAGCCTTCCGGGGGCACTTCCCCGTCCCGGCGGCGTGCCGGAACAGAGACTCCTGTCCCTCAGATCTTGGCTTCGCGATGGCGGCGGCTCTGGAAGGTTTTCTCTGGTTTCGTCGAACGTATCGTGGTTTTTAGGTCAGGGACCTTTATATAGGCGAAGAGGCGGAGTCGGAGGGTCGACGAGGCGACGACACACTAGGGGCGCGGCCAAGGCCCGGGCCGCGCCACCCTGTCGTCCGGGCCCACGGGGCCCTCCTGCGGCGGCTCTCGAGTGTTCTGGAAGCTTCGTCCAAAAATAGGATGCTGGGCATTGATTTCGTCCGATTCCGAGAATATTTCCTTACTAGGATTTCTGGAACCAAAAACAGCAGAAAATAGGAACTGGCCCTTCGGCATCTCGTCAATATGTTAGTTCCGGAAAACACATAATAATGACATAAAGTATGCATAAAACATGTAGATATCATCAATAATGTGGCATGGAACATAAGAAATTATCGATACGTCGGAGACGTATCAGACCCCCATCACCCACTACCTTTCCTCGAGTCTGTTTATTGGGAGCCACAACCTTGGTTTTATTTGCTCATATGCACGACGCACGATTTACTTCCTGTTGCCTTCGGGTGTTTATATTCTGTACTGTACTCATATTGCGTGCCGACTTATCCTTGGCCGGTCGTTAGTGCCCGCCTTGGACGCCATCACAACCTCTGGGTCCGTATCGGAGTACGGCCGAACTTCGTCATGGGTAGCTTAGTTGGGTGGCTCCCATTAAATTTTCTCTTGCATTGGGAACGGTCTTGATGTGAGACTCCACCTGTAGTAAGTGGGTTCGAGCATGCGTATGGTTACATTAGGGCAACCCCTGTAGGGTGTATGTAATATCCCAGGTAATGGGGTTACAAAAATAGAGGAAACAGATGTGTGCATTGCATTCATGCATAGAAAATCTGGGGAATTTTCGCGCTTTAAAGTAAAACAGTCACGATGAATCGAAGTTTCACTTGACCTTGGTGGGATTGAAGTAGCTCATCAAGTCAAGCGCTATAAACCTCAATGTGACTTTGTTAAAACCTTGTTTTGGGTAGAGATGATTTGATCTAAGGGGTTAGATCAAATGGAATTAATATTCAACACAACAACACATTAATCAATGATCAATTGCTTGATCTCATAACAGATCATAATATGGTAATCATTGCCATAACATAAGAACATCTGTTTAGTTACAAACCAAGTAACAATAAAATGGAGAAACCATTCTTGACTATCTTCTCCATGTTCTAAAAACTAATCCATGATCTTACCATGAAACCTCATGGTATTTATTCCACTTCAACATTGGAACTATAACAAGGAGATCCACTCAAGAAGTATATATTCTTCTCTATTCCAAATTATTAAGCATCAAACCTAGAGAGGTGAGAGTTCTATTATAACTATTAAAGGAGCAATGGCAAACCTTGAGCTAAACCCTGGATATACATCTATGTAAACAAAACCTCATCTTCAGAACACAACCTTGGAATATTATTCAAGTCCTTCCCAAATGAGAGAGACCATTTACTCTAAACCTAGCTTTACCTATTAATGAACAAAGGACAACCTTTGAACTACGAACGCGGCCGGAAAGGAGCTCCATGAAGTTCTAGTAAACCGGTGAAGGCTGACGGACATAGTTCTTCTGAATAAAAGCAACCTTTTGAAGAAATGATTATGAAAACCTGCATTGGTATTAGACTTTCAGGTCTAATGCCGTAGCTAGTGCATTAAACACCTCTTTCCTATAATGAACTTGTTGAGTACGCTCGTACTCATCCCACTCTTAAATCCCCGCTTAGATATGGAGGCATCGAAGGAGGATGCTGCAGTGCAACTCTAAGGCCGAGAAGTCAACAACTACTTCAAGAGACAGGACCCTATCAGAGGAGTCAGATACCACATACATCAAGGAGAAAACCTAGTTTAGACATAGAAGGGAAATAGTTTCCTAAACCTAGCTCCTATTTAGCTAGAATCTTTTCATAGCCTCTGTAGCTAGTTAAATACTCTTCAAATAGAGCTCGTGTTAGGATTAGACTACGAGTCGATCTTCCGGAGTTTACTTGCGGTTTTACCTCATTGTAAAGTAGGAGGCTATGATGATCTTATGTAACGAGTTTGTATGTAATTCTATAGACATGCCTTGGACCCGCATATGTTTACATTTGTACCACTCGAGCGATATAATACTAGTGGAACGGTGTTTCATTGGTGTTATATCAGACTTGCATACTACACCATGCAGTGGTATGCCGGGTCACCACAGCTGCTATCAGAGCAAATGCTTTGACCTATGATTAAAACCCTCTAATGGAGACCTATAGGTTTTGGTAGTGTCTATAGGAAGTTGTCTTAGCTAAACCAAATACTTCTTATGACTTGAGATGGATATTCACTTGCGAATAATCCTGACACACTCGAGTCAAACTTTCCTACCTATCTTTCCTAAGTGAAGTTAGTTAACTAATCCCAAACATATAGTACACCATGAAGTCCTCAAACAATAGATGAGTAGACCCCAGTTGGTATACAATACATGGTAGTCCAAAGAGAGGATACAACCATAAGGAAGATATCCTATTGGAAGATGTGTACCAACATATGTTATGGACAAGTAAGAGATATCCAGACCTGTACTAGGAGTAATACTAAGTGACAAAGATAATTAAGATATCCTAATAGAAGATGTAGACCCAGATAAGTAATGAGTAAGTAAATTATCTAAACTTGTAAATCAACTGATAGTAAGTGAAAAATATAAGTTATTAAGGTAGTATAGACCATGATGAGTCAATCATGGGAAATAAGGAAGAGTGATAGGAATAATATATGTCTACTTACATGGTAGAGTTATTAATCATATATGATTCACCTGAGAATCATTACGTGATGGATTAGAACATCATAATTATTTAGGAGAAGTACAATAAGAAGTCAGGTGTTCACCAATAGTGCAAGAGTTGTGTTCCAAAACCATGGGAAGTGTGCCAAGCACATCATGACCATGGGTTTATGGTAGAAACACTTGAAAGTATAGGAGCTATATTCCAATAGCTATGTGTTTAGAGTAGCCAGGTTAGAACCAAAATACATCATGTGAGGTAGTCCTCAACAAAATAGAAGTTAAGTAGTACTTCCAAAGAAAATTAGGTTAACCTTAGCTATCCTAGACCACTTTGTTTCAAGTTTATCTCATTGCAAATGTGCAATTAAGGTAAAGGTTGAGACAAATAGTAGAATCCCATATATTCGTGCTAAGTATCACGATATAAACCTATCTTATGTGGTGTTTTATATTACACATCAAAGCCTGATGTTTAGAGATGTCATAATCAACTATTTTATTCAGGCTTATGATGGTGTGTACTATAAACACAAAGCTGAATCTTCTTGGATTTTATTGGAATTTCATTGTTTGACTAGATCCATACATGAAGTTTGACCCTGATATGCAAATGCATGTTGCAATATCAAGTCCTTACTTGGTGCTATAGATCTAGAGGGTAATAGTAAACGTGTGAGGAAGTGACGAATTCTGAAGATCTTAAAGACATGAGGAAGGTCCATCAGCAGAAAGGAGTAAAGTTGTGGGAAGCAACCACAATATTCAGAAGGAAGTACCAATCAAAACTCATGCTTTACCTCAACAGAGGAGTACTTTTGTACGAAAGAAGCATGAAGGTGAGAAATCTGGTGATTATGGTGAAGCTCAAGCAGATCCATAGTTAAATATAGAAGAGGGAATGCATGGGAAATCACTTAGGATACTATATTCATAGTGTCAGCTAGTGGTTTTCTTGCAAAATAAACCCTGAATGAAGGAAGATGATATATGAAACCATAGCAGATATAAGAATACCATAATTGATATCAGAAGACCACAATTGGTATAGGATCAATACTGCGAGATAAAGCAGAAGATGTCTCGTCCAGTTGATCAGAACCTATAATAGAATCCATTTTTAGATATCAAATAGCCACAGTTGGTATAACAACCACAGCTGGTATCAGTTGGTATTACGAATAGTCCACGATTTAATTATTTGTAACAAAAGTTTGTGAACAAATAAAAATCTTGTCAGCCAAATAGCTAGATCTATTATCATTTAGTTGAAGGATTCACATTGGATATCCACAATTGAGTGGATACACCACAAACATTCTTCGCGAGACCTTAGAAGAAGTAAAAACCATAAGTTAGAACCAGACCAATATTCCAACCATAAGTCCAATAGTTGGAAGAAAAGGAGTTGAAGACCATAAGAAAACTCTAAGGGGTAGAGTAAACATTGAGTTGGATGTACAATAACTCAATATTTTGAGCAAGATAATTGATGAAGGTCTGAACTGAGAGGAAGTTCGATCTTATTTTCATAAGATTATCGAACACTACTTTCAGAAGGATGTCTGACCAGGAGCCGAGGTTTATATCTCGAGGAAGTTAGAATTGGACTATCACTTGAGAAAATGAGTAATATTTACTCAGAAGTACGATAACTCAAGTAAACTTAGGTAAATGAAGTTGGATGAAGAAAATACCGTAGACCAAATACAGCTCGTGAAGGCCAAAGATTGAAGGAGATTGACCATACCAAAACTAAAGTCTATTTGAAAGATTCCTTTAATGGAACCTAAAAGAACCAAAATAGTTAAAGGTATCAATCATAAAACATGATTGGATGGACTAAATGAGTCTAATCCATTCTTAGAGGAATAAACCATTACGATCATTTCCATGTTAAATACCTTACTTAGTACCATTATTGCAGTTTTGGTAGTAAGGGAAAACAAAGACCTATTTACCAATTAGGAGTATGTTGTTAAATTAGTCTTCAGTTGAGACTAGCAGCATCAGAATAAGTCCCAATCATTGAATCTTCAATGAGAAAGGAAACAAGCTTATAGAGTTGAAAGACTAACTAAAGTTAGAAGCCATGGCTCAGAGACAGGTATTATTAGATTCCAGAGAAAAATCATAGCACTGGAGTAAGAAACTAATGTTCAGAGACAAACCCAAATGGATTCCAGGAAGAATCTGGACAAGGGATATATTCAATTATATCCACTAAGATCAATACGGAGTTCGAGAAAAGTCGTAGTCTATACAAGTCAGATCCACACTCCGAAAACGTGAGAGAGTTCAAACTTCGAGGACGAAGTTTAGTTTAAGGGGTAGAGACTGTAATATCCCGGTAATGGGGTTACAAAAATAGAGGAAACAGATGTGTGCATTGCATTCATGCATAGAAAATCGGGGAATTTTCGCGCTTTAAAGTAAAACAGATCACAAGAATCGAATTTTCACTTGACCTTGGTGGGATTGAAGTAGCTCATCAAGTCAAGCGCTATAAACCTCAATGTGACTTTGTTAAAACCTTGTTTTGGGTAGAGATGATTTGATCTAAGGGGTTAGATCAAATGGAATTAATATTCAACACAACAACACATTAATCAATGATCAATTGCTTGATCTCATAACGGGATCATAATATGGTAATCATTGCCATAACATAAGAACATCTCGTTTAGTTACAAACCAAGTAACAATAAAATGGAGAAACCATTCTTGACTATCTTCTCCATGTTCTAAAAACTAATCCATGATCTTACCATGAAACCTCATGGTATTTATTCCACTTCAACATTGGAACTATAACAAGGAGATCCACTCAAGAAGTATATATTCTTCTCTATTCCAAATTATTAAGCATCAAACCTAGAGAGGTGAGAGTTCTATTATAACTATTAAAGGAGCAATGACAAACCTTGAGCTAAACCCAGGATATACATCTATGTAAACAAAACCTCATCTTAAGAACACAACCTTGGAATATTATTCAAGTCCTTCCCAAATGAGAGAGACCATTTACTCTAAACCTAGCTTTACCTATTAATGAACAAAGGACAACCTTTGAACTAAAGTATTAGGTTGTAAACCATTTCCCTTGGAGTGGTGAGATAATCTAATATCACATGGAATAATACCATATCCATGAATTGATAAAGTAAGGAGGAGATTAACTCAATCAAGATAGCCAAGTGGAGTTTTAGACTTAATACCTATTGAGATATTGTGAGTACACCATAAACCCTAGAATAACTATTCCCTGTATGAGAGAACTCAAGCTATGGTGTTATTCTCAAGATAGTTGAGTCAACACTTAAATTTGTGAGAAGGACCTATTCCATATATCCGGATGATTATGTCATCATACCTTGGAAAGAACTCTAACATAATATTTACGGCATTCTCACTGGGATATAAATTATTGGGGCAACCATAACCATGTCCATTCAAGAAATTATAAAATAAGTTCTATACCTTAATTGATCAAGACAATACTTAACCTTGGGAGTGAGAAACCTAATTCTTGAGAGATAACTTAGGAAGCCAAACCTTGATCATTATAAATTGAGTGATGATCATAAACCCTAAGAACTTGAGGTAGGGATTTTAAGAACAAGTGGATCATGCCTAAACCATGACCATGCTTTGGAGAAATAGGAGAATAATCCAAATGCTAACACTTATATGATTAGTAGATATTATTCACCACATGAAATCATAGGGAGATCATTAGTAAGCAATCCTAGACTTATATCTCAATCCCAACTTGTGAATCACTTGGTGATCATAAGTAGAACCCTATCACATCTATATTCCATTTATTCCTCAATTAAAGGACCTAAGAAAACCTTAGAGTAAAACTCCATGCTTTATATGGCGAGAAACCAGTAAACCATATAACCAAAGTTAACTTTAAAAAAGAACCATAATCACTTTAGTTACTTTTATGATAAATTGAGGATAGTAATAGAAGTTAATTGGGATTAGATAAAACCAATTCCCAAATCCTTAGTAATTCAAGGAAAACGAAACAATTAAGCAAGTAACCATGTTACCTTGGTCAGGGGAGATTAAACCCTAGCAAATGCATTATGATGTCATCCCAATTCTATAAACTAGAATTATATCTCAACCCTAGTTTATACATCACTATGGTAATCATAATATAAAACCAGGCCATAATTGAGATTCAACCCATGTGTCATTAGGTAATTAGCATTTGAACCCTAATGGTTAATTAATCAAGCCTATGCTTCAATTATAAAACATAAGAGCCACCTAATGCTAAGTCCTATAATTAAACCAGAGGTGTAGTGATCAACTATTTATCTTGGTAACCAAGATCAAACCATTCTGGAAACAATATCTACTTTAGATATTTTCAAAGATAAGAATAGTGATAACATTGAAATAGGATTATAATAATAATTATAAGACCCTAACAAATAGGCTCATATAAAATCATATGCAAGTGACCAAATTCTCAATTAAGAGATCCAACCCTAATGATAACTCCTAAAATCCTTAGAGTAGAAATACACAACTCCAACAATTCAAAACAGATTGATTCACAAGAAAAACATGAAATTAAAAATGAGAATATAAATTCATGCCTATTTGATATTTTGAATAAATCCAAGAGTAGGCAATATATAATCCAATATATAATACTTGTTCAAATAGAATAGTGGGGTAATAATCATTGCACTAAATTCTAATGGAATTTACATAATTAAGAAACCTGCAAAAATAACAGAATTCAAATATGAATTTAAATGAGCAAATACAAAACAGAAAATAGAGGAGAAAAAGAAAGAGAGAAAAAGGCTTACCTGGCCGCAGTAGCCCACCTCGGCAGCCCAGCAGCAGCCTGCAGTGCAGCCCAGCACGAGCCCACCATCACGGCCCAGTCCACCACCAGAAACCGATCCACGTACCGTTTCGCCGTGGATAAAGACGAGACGAAGGACATCGTCTTCGTCTTCTCCACTGCTCGCACAGGAGCTCGCCACCGCGATGCCGACGCCACGTCCCGCGGTCGCCGCCGCCGTTGTTGACCTCCAGCGCATCCGTAGCTCCTATAAAACGTGAAGGAAATCTCTATTTCCCCTCTCTCTGCCCATTTCTCCCCAATTCCGAAACCCTAGCTCGCCCGGCCGTTCATCCTCGCCGGCGACTGAGGCAGTCCCGAGCCTCGCCGTGGATACTCCCGTCACCGCCATCTTCTCCTCGTTCACCTCGTCGACGCGTGCGAGCTGGGAGGTGATGTCTACGTGTGCTTCTATTCTTGTAGACAGTGTTGGGCCTCCAAGAGCAGAGGTTTGTAGAACAGCAGCAGTTTTCCCTTAAGTGGATCACCCAAGGTTTATCGAACTCAGGGAGGAAGAGGTCAAAGATATCCCTCTCAAGCAACCCCTGCAACCACAAAGCAAGAAGTCTCTTGTGTCCCCAACACAACTAATAGGTGCACTAGTTCGGCGAAGAGATAGTGAAATACAGGTGGTATGAATGAATATGAGCAGTAGTAACGGCGCCAGAAAAGTGCTTGCTGGCGTGCAGTTGATAGTAGTAATATTGCAGGAAGTAAAGATGCAGTAAAACAGTAAACAAGCAGCGATAGCAGTATTTAGGAACAAGGCCTAGGGATCATACTTTCACTAGTGGACACTCTCAACATTGATCACATAACAGAATAAATAAATAGATGCTAGACTCTACACCCTCTTGTTGGATGATAAACACCACTAACTGTGTAGGATTACACGAACCCTCAATGCCGGAGTTAACAAGCTCCACAATATTCAATGTTCATATTTAAATAACCTTAGAGTGCATAACAGATCAACATAACCAAACCAAGTACTAACATAGCATGCACACTGTCACCTTCACGCTACGAAAGGAGGAATAGATCACATCAATACTATCATAGCAATAGTTAACTTCATAATCTACAAGAGATCACAATCATAGCCTAGGCCAAGTACTACACGATGCACACACTGTCACCATTACACCGTGCAGGGAGGAATAAACTACTTTAATAACATCACTAGAGTAGCACACGGATAAATTGTGATACAAAACACATTGCAATCATAAAGAGATATAAATAAGCACTTCACTATGCCATTCATAACGAGCGAATAAGTATTCTGTGAAATATAGCCTAAGAGACCCACACGGTGCACACACTGTCACCTTTACACACGTGGGACAAGGAGTCTCCGGAGATCACATAAGTAAAATCCACTTGACTAGCATAATGACATCTAGATTACAAGCATCATCATATGAATCTCAATCATGTAAGGCAGCTCATGAGATTATTGTATTGAAGCACATAGGAGAGAGATTAACCACATAGCTACCGGTACAGCCCCGAGCCTCGATGGAGAACTACTCCCTCCTCATGGGAGACAGCAGCGTTGATGAAGATGGCGGTGGTGTCGATGGAGGAGCTTTCCGGGGGCACTTCCCCGTCCCGGCGGCGTGCCGGAACAGAGACTCCTGTCCCCCAGATCTTGGCTTCGCGATGGCGGCGGCTCTGGAAGGTTTTCTCGTCGAACATGGTAGGGTTTTCGCGACGGAGACCTTAAGTAGGCGGAAGGGCAAGGTCGGTGGAGTCCTGGTGGGGCCACACACTAGGCCGGCGCGGCCAGGGCTTCGGCCGCGCCGCCCTCATCGTGTCCCCACCTCGTGGCCCCACTTCGTTTCCCCTTCGGACTTCCGGAAGCTTCGTGGAA
Organism: Lolium rigidum; assembly: GCF_022539505.1. NCBI lineage: Eukaryota > Viridiplantae > Streptophyta > Magnoliopsida > Poales > Poaceae > Lolium > Lolium rigidum. The sequence goes on from NC_061510.1 coordinate 81,884,519, forward strand.
AAATAGGACCCCGGGCGTTGATTTCGTCCAATTCCGAGAATATTTCCTTACTAGGATTTCGGAACCAAAAACAGCAGAAAACGAGAGCCGGCACTTCGGCATCTCGTCAATAGGTTAGTTCCGGAAAACGCATAATAATGACATATAATGTGTATAAAACATGTAGATATCATCAATAATGTGGCATGGAACATAAGAAATTATCGATACGTCGGAGACGTATCAGGAGGCCCCGTACATGGCGAATTAAGCCATCTTCTCCGACTACCACCGCCACGGCCATGGACGATATCGTCGCCGTCCGGCCATTCCAGCCTCGCCTGAGCATCCCTGCACAACGTGGGTGAGCTCACGCTTCTCCCAAGCTCCTTATTTGGCCCCAGCATGCACCGTAGCCTGCCACCGCCGTAGTCCGTCGTGCGCCGTCGCTGTTTGCGCTCGCCGGAGATGCCCCGGCGACCATTAGGCAGCGGCGCCACCACCATATGGCTCAACACATCACCGCGCGCCCGTCTAGCAGCTCAGCATAGCCGCGGGAGTAGCCAAACGCCGTCGCCGCCGCTCACCGCGCCGCCGGCCACCGTGCTTCCGGCCACGTCACCGATTTGGACTCGGTCAAAGCACGTGTGGCAGGTGACATGGCCACCGGCCCACCGGCGATGACTACGTGGGTAGAATAGCCCGGGTAGATTTAGTGATATTTCATTTTTATTTCAAATTCAATAATATCCGCAACCTTAAATAAATCTAGAAAATACATAACAACTCGGAAAAATAAATATAAGATATCAAAATGCTTATAAAAGTAAACTCTATCCAATAAAAATATAAAATGAAATTTATATTTGTAATAAAAATTCAATTATTTAATACTTGTTATTTAAGCTTTGTTTATTAATTCTAAATTCAATTAAAATTCAATAATTAGGAAAACTTTCCAAATTAAATAAAAACCAGTAAATAAATAAAGAAAACATTAAAACTAATTTTCTTTATTTGTTAATTTGACAAATCCTTATCAGAAGGATTTAAACCCTATTTAATAATTACCTTAATTATTAATTCTTTAAAAATAATAAAAGGACAAATCCAATATTATATTTTTATTTCAAAGTTATTAATAACTTCAACTTTAACATGAAGTTATTAATCATAGAATTAAATTGTAAATAGCAAACCCTAAATTCCACATGGGATGATATTACAACCCTATCATTTCATGTGACTCCTAAAACCCTAAATAAATTAGGAACCCTAGTTCCATTATTACATGTGAACCCTAAACTGCTTCTAACCTAAACCCTAGGTTAGAACATGTGATCATGGTACCTTCTTTCAAAGCATAGAACCCTAGTAGCAAGTAAATACCTGTCTTGTCCACATAAAATGAAGAAGACCTATCACTAATAAGATGGATATCCCATGTGTTCATCTTATCAAACCTAGATGATCGGATAGGAACACCTAAGTCTAAACCTTAGTCCTATCCTCAAAATGATCAACCTTATTCATTCCTATTTAGCATCACACCATTGTGATGAATCTAAATAGCAACCAGGCTTATTATCTTGCATTACCTAACCATACTCCACTAAACCCTATTAGTGTAAGATAATTAATAAACATCCTACTTAGGAATCAACTATAACTTACTTAGTAAATCCAATAGCAAAACCTCGACAAACTTAAACCTAATTGGGATACTTCTTATTACTTAAGAAGTATGTTCTTCAAAAGTTATTCTTTTGAAGTAAACGAAGAATCATCATCAACCCCGCTTAATAGGACCTATAAACAATAGCTATCTATTACCACTAAGATATATCACCATGATAGCAACCATTAATTGCTTAAGATACTTAGGCTTCACTAAATCCATACAAGCCCTAGTTATTAATGAATCCAACCCTGTTTGGATCCATTTAATACTTACTCCAGAAACTAGATGAAACCATAGACAACCATAGAACCCCACCAACCTAATTATCATACTTGTTCTTTATCAAAGAACATGTTCTTCAAAAGTTATTCTTTTAAAGTATATGATAATCAATCATTAACATGCCATATAGTACTAAAACTGACAACTGTTCTTTACATGCTAACATTATGCCAATTATCATTCTTGGTGTGCTCAATTGATTAATGTGCTTTATTATCTACCTGTTCATGATACCAAGTAATCACACCTGAATAAGAACCTTGCTTGTGGATCACTCTAAAAATGCAACACACCCTAAACCAATCATTACAACTCACTGATCCTAAATCATCGGGGTTAGGTTACGTTTAGAACGATTGCATCTCATACTTATGCATTATTGCATCCTTGGCAATCTTTTAAACATCGTCCTTACCGGACGATGATGCTATTTCAGAATTTGGAGTTATTGCGTATCGAAGACCTTGTCTGCATAATCTTGCGAGTCAAGAAAGGCAAGTTCATCGCTTGCTCATGTCATTTGAGTATTTTTACCAAATTACTTGCAAAGTACTATGTTTATCACTATTGCATAAAAAGCAAAACCACTATTTTCATAACTATGAATATGACTATGTGGTGGGCAATGGAACCATGGATTGTGTTGATATGGTGGAGGTTCCATTGCAAGGGTTAATATCCATCTAGGATTAACAACAAATGTCGTCCAAGTGATTCTTGTGCCGTAATACCCGTGTTAACCATAAGATCCGGAGTGGGACGGAGTAGTCAAAAGTGTTTCCACCTCTCGTACATCAACGGATGCGCTCTACCGTAGACACTTGTATCCGTCGAGGGCGAGCGGTTGGCTGCGGGAAGCCTTAAGTCCCCACGGCATAGTCCGTAGACACTTGTCGCTCGAAGAACAAGCGGTTGGCTGGGGAAGCCTTAAGTCCCCACGGTATTGCGGTCTATGATGGGTTGCAGAGTGCCGGCGAAGGAGTTTGGTTAACGAGTCCCAAACTGTTGTCGTGGTCGGGGTCCACCCGTGAGTGGGAATAATGGGACCGGCGAGGACCCAGGGTCGGGGTATGCAACAAAGGGTGGGTGTGCGAGGTAGCGGAGGAACATGATTGGCTAGACCTTATACCGGGCCTCACACCATAGGAAGTGTGGACGGGTTGCGCGCCGGTTGGCACCAAGGTTAAGATCTCTTATGGGTAAAGCAACACACCTCTGCAGAGTGTAAAGAACCGTGACCCGTCACTCCTCGTTCCGGGATATGGAACTACGAACGCGGCCGGAAAGGAGCTCCATGAAGTTCTAGTAAACCGGTGAAGGCTGACGGACATAGTTCTTCGAATAAAAGCAACCTTTTGAAGAAATGATTATGAAAACCTGCATTGGTATTAGACTTTACGGTCTAATGCCGTAGCTAGTGCATTAAACACCTGTTTCCTATAATGAACTTGTTGAGTACGCTCGTACTCATCCCACTCTTAAATCCCCTGCTTAGATATGGAGGCATCGAAGGAGGATGCAACGGTACAACTCTAAGGCCGAGAAGTCAACAACTACTTCAAGAGACAGGGACCCTATCGGAGGAGTCGGATACCACATACATCAAGGAGAAAACCTAGTTTAGACATAGAAGGGAAATAGTTTCCTAAACCTAGCTCCTATTTAGCTAGAATCTTTTCATAGCCTCTGTAGCTAGTTAAATACTCTTCAAATAGAGCTCGTGTTAGGATTAGACTACGAGTCGATCTTCTGGAGTTTACTTGCAGTTTTACCTCATTGTAAAGTAGGAGGCTATGATGATCTTATGTAACAGAGTTTGTATGTAATTCTATAGACATGCCTTGGACCCGCATATGTTTCGTTGTACTTCTCCGAGCGATATAATACTAGTGGAACGGTGTTTCATTGGTGTTATATCAGACTTGCATACTACACCATGCAGTGGTATGCCGGGTCACCACAGTTGGTATCAGAGCAAATGCTTTGACCTAGGATTAAAACCCTTTAAAGGAGACCTATAGGTTTTGGTAGTGTTTATAGGAAGTTGTCTTAGCTAAACCAAATACTTCTTATGACTTGAGATGGATATTCACTTGCGAATAATCCTGACACACTCGAGTCAAACTTTCCTACCTATCTTTCCTAAGTGAAGTTAGTTAACTAATCCCAAACATATAGTACACCATGAAGTCCTCAAACAATAGATGAGTAGACCCCAGTTGGTATACAATACATGGTAGTCCAAAGAGAGGTGATGGCGTGTATTTCACACGTTCGTTGGGCAACCCCAAGAGGAAGGTATGATGCGCACAGCAGCAAGTTTTCCCTCGAAAGAAACCAAGGTTTATCGAACCGAGGAGGAGCCAAGAAGCACATTGAAGGTTGATGGCGGCGAGATGTAGTGCGGCGCAACACCGGGGATTCCGGCGCCAACGTGGAACCTGCACAACACAACCAAAGTACTTTGCCCCAATGAAACGGTGAGGTTGTCAATCTCACCGAGCTTAGCTGTAACAAAGGATTAACCGTATTGTGTGGAAGATGATTGTTTGCGAGAGAAAACGAGTAAAACAAGTATTGCGAGTAGATTGTATTTCAGTAAAGAGAATTGGACCGGGGTCCACAGTTCACTAGAGGTGTCTCTCCCATAAGACGAACGACATGTTGGGTGAACAAATTACGGTTGGGCAATTGACAAATAAAGAGAGCATGACAATGCACATACATATCATGATGAGTATAGTGAGATTTAATTGGGCATTACGACAAAGTACATAGACCGCCATCCAAGCGCATCTATGCCTAAAAAGTCCACCTTCGAGGTTATCATCCGAACCCCCTCCGGTATTAAGTTGCAAACAACGAGACAATTGCATTAAGTATGGTGCGTAATGTAATCAACAACTACATCCTTAGACATAGCATCAATGTTTTATCCCTAGTGGCAACGGCACAACACAACCTTAGAACTTTCTATCATCTGTCCCGAGTGTCAATGCGAGGCATGAACCCACTATCGAGCATAAGTACTCCCTCTTGGAGTTACAAGCATCTACTTGGCCGGAAGCATCTACTAGTAACGGAGAGCATGCAAGATCATAAACAACACATAAGCATAACTTTGATAATCAACATAACAAGTATTCTCTATTCATCGGATCCCAACAAACGCAACATATAGAATTACATATAGATGATCTTGATCATGATAGGCAGCTCACAAGATCCGACAATGATAGCACAATGGGGAGAAGACAACCATCTAGCTACTGCTATGGACCCATAGTCCGAGGGGTAGACTACTCACACATCACACCGGAGGCGACCATGGCGGCGTAGAGTCCTCCGGGGGATGATTCCCCTCTCCGGCAGGGTGCCGGAGGCGATCTCTGGATCCCCGAGATGGGATCGGCGGCGACGGCGTCTGCGGAAGGTTTTCCGTATCGTGGCTCTCGGTGCTGGGGGTTTCGTCACGGAGGCTTTAAGTAGGCGGAAGGGCAAGTCAAGAGGCGGCACGGGGGGCCCACACCATAGGCCGGCGCGGCCGAGGTGGGGCCGCGCCGCCCTAGGGTTTGGCCACCCCGTGGCCCCTCTTCGTCTCGTCTTCGGACTTCCGGAAGCTTCGTGGAAAAATAGGCCCTCGGGCTTTGATTTCGTCCAATTCCGAGAATATTTCCTTACTAGGATTTCTGAAACCAAAAACAGCAGAAAACGAGCAAGCGGCACTTCGGCATCTTGTTAATAGGTTAGTTCCGAGAAAATGCACGAATATGACATAAAGTGTGCATAAAACATGTAGATAACATCAATAATGTGGCATGGAACATAAGAAATTATCGATACGTCGGAGACGTATCAGCATCCCCAAGCTTAGTTACTGCTCGTCCCGAGCGGAGTAAAACGATAACACGAGATAATTTCTGGAGTGACATGCCATCATAATCTTGATCATACTATTTGTAAAGCATATGTAGTGAATGCAGCGATCAAAACAATGTGTATGACATGAGTAAACAAGTGAATCATAAAGCAAAGACTTTTCATGAATAGCACTTCAAGACAAGCATCAATAAGTCTTGCATAAGAGTTAACTCATAAAGCAATAATTCAAAGTAAAGGTATTGAAGCAACACAAAAGAAGATTAAGTTTCAGCGGTTGCTTTCAACTTGTAACATGTATATCTCATGGATATTGTCAACATAGAGTAATATAATAAGTGCAATAAGCAAGTATGTAGGAATCAATGCACAGTTCACACAAGTGTTTGCTTCTTGAGGTGGATAGAAATAGGTGAACTGACTCAACATTGAAAGTAAAAGAATGGTCCTCATAGAGGAAAAGCATCGATTGCTATATTTGTGCTAGAGCTTTGATTTTGAAAACATGAAACAATTTTGTCAACGGTAGTAATAAAGCATATGCATCATGTAAATTATATCTTATAAGTTGCAAGCCTCATGCATAGTGTACCAATAGTGCCCGCACCTTGTCCTAATTAGCTTGGACTACCTGGATTATCACCGCAATACATATGCTTTAACCAAGTTTCACAAAGGGGTACCTCTATGCCGCTTGTACAAAGGTCTAAGGAGAAAGCTCGCATTTGGATTTCTCGCTTTTGATTATTCTCAACTTAGACATCCATACCGGGACAACATAGACAACGAGATAATGGACTCCTCTTTTAATGCTTTAAGCATTTGACAACAATTAATTCTTTTCTCATTAGAGATTTGAGGATGTTTGTCCAAAGCTGAAACTTCCACCATGGATCATGGCTTTAGTTAGCGGCCCAATGTTCTTCTCTCACAATATGCATGCTCAAACCATTCAACTCAGTGTAGATCGCCCTTACTTCCGACAAGACGAACATGCATAGCAACTCACATGAAATTCAACAATGAGTTGATGGCGTTCCCCAGTGAACATGGTTATCGCACAACAAGCAACTTAATAAGAGATAAAGTGCATAATTACATATTCAATACCACAATAGTTTTTAAGCTATTTGTCCCATGAGCTATATATTGCAAAGGTGAATGATGGAATTTTAAAGGTAGCACTCAAGCAATTTACTTTGGAATGGCGGGAAAATACCATGTAGCATAGGTAGGTATGGTGGACACAAATGGCATAGTGGTTGGCTCAAGTATTTTGGATGCATGAGAAGTATTCCCTCTCGATACAAGGTTTAGGCTAGCAAGGCTTATTTGAAACAAACACAAGGATGAACCGGTGCAGCAAAACTCACATAAAAGACATATTGAAAACATTATAAGACTCTACACCGTCTTCCTTGTTGTTCAAACTCAATACTAGAAATTATCTAGACCTTAGAGAAACCAAATATGCAAACCAAATTTTAGCATGCTCTATGTATTTCTTCATTAATGGGTGCAAAGCATATGATGCAAGAGCTTAAACATGAGCACAACAATTGCCAAGTATCACATTACCCAAGACATTTATAGCAATTACTACATGTATCATTTTCCAATTCCAACCATATAACAATTTAACGAAGGAGAAACTTCGCCATGAATACTATGAGTAGAAACCAAGGACATACTTGTCCATATGCTACAACGGAGCGTGTATCTCTCCCATAAAGTGAATGCTAGGATCCATTTTATTCAAAAAAAACAAAAACAAAAACAAACCGACGCTCCAAGAAAAAGCACATAAGATGTGATGGAATAAAAATATAGTTTCGGGGAGGAACCTGATAATGTTGTCGATGAAGAAGGGGATGCCTTGGGCATCCCCAAGCTTAGACGCTTGAGTCTTCTTGATATATGCAGGGGTGAACCACCGGGTGCATCCCCAAGCTTAGAGCTTTCACTCTCCTTGATCATGTTGCATCATACTCCTCTCTTGATCCTTGAAAACTTCCTCCACACCAAACTCGAAACAACTCATTAGAGGGTTAGTGCACAATATAAATTGACATATTCAGAGGTGACACAATCATTCTTAACACTTCTGGACATTGCATAATGCTACTGGACATTAGTGGATCAAAGAAATTCATCCAACATAGCGAAAGAGGCAATGCGAAATAAAAGGCAGAATCTGTCAAAATAGAACAGTTCGTATTGACGAATTTTAAAATGGCACCAGACTTGCTCAAATGAAAATGCTCAAATTGAATG
>NC_061510.1:81892713-81915153 GCF_022539505.1 Lolium rigidum
TGTCACACCTCAACTTTCGCAACCCTGTTTAGTTGTCCTTAGTGCAAAAATTAGGGGGAACAAAAACTTTTTCTAAAGATTAATTAAGATGACTTATCTTGTTCTGCTTGTAATTATATTGCCTTGATCTCTTTGGAAGAAGAATGGTATTGTTGTGCTTGTTACATTTGTACTGGAGTTACCTCTTACAACAACACCCCTAGTGTTAAAACAACTTAACCTCTCACTAAATAAAACACATGAATCCACCTTAATAAAAATCTATTCAAAGCTCACCCCTATATCTTCCACTTCTACTCTTAAACGATATGACCAAAGATACTTGGTGCTAAAATCTCAATCAAACCCTGAAGTTGTCTCCTAACCAACACCCATCTCCTTAGCATAATGGCATTATCCTTATCACTATGATCTTTTTGTGCATGCCAAGGTTCCCACTACTACTCTATTTTTCCTCTTTTTGAAACCAAGACCTTTTGTCTCTATGACCTGAGAAATTACTTTCCCTTTTGATTTTTTTTTTAAACTGGGGTTTGAAGATGTTAGCTCTTCACTTATTTCTCTCAAACTTATTTTCACCTTTTTAATTCAAATTTTCTTCCCTCACTCTCATGGTTCCCTACAAACCACTCCTCTTTGGTTATTAAAATTCTTTATTAAATGGTTTTTGGTTTCAAGAAAAAGAATGTAAGGAATAGCACCTCATTAGTTTTGCAAACATTTTTTTAAAAAAATCTTTTTTTTTTCTAAATTCTTTGAAATGATGGTTCTATCATGCATACGTCAAGCCTTATATTTTTTTTAAAAAAAATTGGTAAAATTATGCAAAGCCCATATTTGGGCAAAGGGCATAACTTGTCCAAAGACCATGTTGGTTATTTTCAAATTCTTATTTTTTCGGCTATATTAAGAGAGGACCAAACCCTTTCATAAAATTTCCCAAGCTTGTGAAGTAGTGCACCACATCTTTTCATCGCTTTTGCACTAAAAGAAATACATCTCATTTGTCAAAACTCCGGAACCTTTTTCAAACAAAATTTTTGGACAAAATTTGGCATATTCTTTTCCAATCCAAAGCTTGCACTCTACCTTCTCTCATTCTCCCAACCATCTCGCTCACATCTCTCTCTATCGTGGACATCCTTGCACCCGCTGTATTTCACGTGTTTGGCAACTAAAAGGAAAGAGAAGAGGAAATAGCCGAGTCCATGTTTTGATTAAAAATTTGTGCCTTCCCCTGGCAGCTGATCTGATACACACGACCCGGACCTGCAACAACACACGACCAGCCCAGAGCACGAAGGCAGACGCACGCTCGGACCTGTGCCCGGCACTCTGTATCGACCGTCCAGGGCACGCTCGTCCACGCACGCATGAACCAACCTTGCACCGACCCAGCCTCCTCTCCCTGGACCCTCTCTTCAAGCCCGATCGCACCAGGCCGCAAGCCCTTGATCGGCACGAACCCACGAGCCAGGGGCAGCTCGAACTGGAGCAAGCACGTTCACGCCCGTGCCCACGCCCACGCCCACGCCCAGGCAAAGTGACCGTTCCAGGACGAACCCGCCCACGGACGCGCGCCCCTCCACCCCCCCTTGCTGACGCCAGCTCGGAGACGTCAGCAGCGCGGCGCAGGAGGCTACGCCGTGACGCCAGCACACGGTCGAACACCCTCGCTGCATCTCGGCCCCACCCCTCTCCCAGCCGTTTCCCGCTCAGCGCCTCGCTCCCGAAAATCCTAGAGCGCGCGGAGACGTTTCCCCGCCGCCCCAGCTGCCCAATGGCGAGCCCATGGACTCGTGCACCGCTTCTCTGGTCCGCGTCCACCGTACTCCCGTCCGCGGCTATAAAACCCACCCAAGCCCTCCTCACTGCGCCACACCAAGCCACACCTCGCCACTCTACTCTCCCAGCTCACAGAAGTGCCGCGGAGCACTCCCTGCTGCCTCCCGCCCGGAGGAGCTCCACCTCTATCCGTGGTCACCGGCGGGTGGCGCGGAAGGTTGCGCCCAGCACCGACGCTCCCTGTCCCTCTTTTCTCCTTCAATGTACTCACCTGGTTCTTCTATCCTTAACGTGCCTTTTTCCTCTCCCCAGAACTGCCGGTAGTAGCCACCGTCGTCGGGCGTTCGCGAGCGCCGCCGGAGAAGGAGCCGTTCAAGCCATCGCCTCGAGGACCTGCTGCCCCATCTATCTGGACGCGCCCCCGGACTTCCCCGAGCCGCCGCCACACCCTAGATACTTATGCGTCGACCCCAAGGCCCTCCCGGTAAGCTCCCGATCACCATCGTCGAGCACGTACGCCCATGAAGCTGTGTTCCGGCGCCAAGCTCTCCTGCGACGTTGCCGCCGACTGTGAGCAAGCCTGCGCGTACAAGAAGACGAAGCCGAACCTCCTCCGCAGTCCCGCGTCGTCCCTTCGTCGCCTCCGTCGAGCACCGGCCGTCCCAGGTGAGCTCTCGAGGCCAGGTCGTCTTCTTCAGCTAGCAGGCATGAGTTTGAGGATGCATGCACGATTGGCACGTATGCACGACTATTGAAGCAGCCATTTTTTTTTAGTCACGATTGGTTAACGTCAGTCCTTAAGTCTAAATCCAATGGATGCACATAAGTCAGACGCTGACGTGTGGGACCCGTAGTCAGGTTTCTAATCTTTTGTTTTTTTTCCCCTCTGTTTCAGATCCGAACTGGGCTCCCAGTTTTTTTTTTTTTTTTTTTTTTTTTTGTTGTTGTTGTTCTTGTTGTAATGGCTTAACAATTATGAATCAGCCATAAATTTGTAAAATGAATATCTCCAGTTTTATAAACTCAAATTGAATTATTCCAGTTGTAGTAGATCACAAATTTAAATATATTTCAAATTCCACTGGTCTCATACCCGTGTGATTTTCCTAGATTAAATGGTTAAATATTTGTGCTCTATGTGTGTTTCAAATTCGAAATTTTGATATAAAATTGTAGGAAAATCCATTTTAAGTAAATTTAAAACAAATTAGGTTTGTTTAAATGGTACCTATGCTTGTACGCACACATTTTGTTGTATGGTGTCATAATATGGTTTTGTTTGTTATTTAGGATCTATGCATAAGAGTGGTTACAAAATCTCTAACTTTGCCTATAAAACTCTAATGTTATGAAAACACTTGGAGAGGTCTTCGAAGATAAAATTTAATTTCGGTACCTTGTGCAAGATTTTATTGTTTGATGTGATATGGTGAAGTACTAGTTTGTGATTGTGCTTCCTTGTGTACTTTTATTTCGCGGCGCTAGATTTGAACGTTGACGGGTTTGAAGAAGAGGAAGGATTCGAAGATCTTTGAAGAAGACCAGGGACAAATAGCCATTCAAGGCAAGCCATCTTTTGATCTCTTGCTAATTAACCTCTTTGTTGTGTTCATTGTTCCATTATATGCTTGGTTCCTTGTATCTTGTGTTATGATTGGTCCTCCACTATGCATACTTGTTCCCAAGTATGTTAAACCCCTTGTTGATGTTATGCATGCTTACCCTAAGCATGTATGCCCCCTTGACCACATATATTATCATCTTCTTAGTGGTATGATGATTAACATCATGACCCTTGTTTAATCATACTACTTATGTTGTCCCTACGCATGCTTATCCTAAGTATGTATGATCCCCTTGACACCTCATTTATCACCTCCTTAATGGTATGTTGGCTAGCATCATGCCATTGCTGTCTCTTAGTTCTTACATGAAACTATAGGTTGGGAACCCCTTGGAAAAATACCTTGTTGAAAAGAATTTTTGGAAAACCTTAGGTGAGTTGGACTTACCTAAGTATGTGTTTATGAAAGAAAAATGATCTTGGCAAAGATGGTTGGAAAGAGAATCTTGTTTATGAAAACTTTGGCGCCTAAGTATTCACCCGTGACAATTAACCCGCGCAACCACGGCTACTCCAACGTGGGCACGGAGCTTAGCTTGACGTTTGTTCTTCTTAGCATGAGGCACCGCACAACTATACAAGGGTACGGTTACCCCCGAGTCCGGGTTGTCATGGTTGGGACAATAGTATAACGGGAGGCCTTCGGGGCTGACCCGTCCGGAAGACACTATGGGTCTCCCTGGCTTGGCGGTGGAGCCACGCTCAAAGGGAGGTGAGCTGCCACGGTGCCGGGGAGGTACATACTCCATAGGGTAGGACCTCTTGCTAAGTCGAATGGGAGAAAGGCTATGTTCGGGTATCCGTCGTGGCATATGTTGTTATGCGGGGATGATGCCCACACGATAGGTATCCGGATAGAGGTGGGGAAAGTGTGCAAACTCTGCAGAGTAAAATCTATTCGAATAGCCGCGTCCGCGGTCATGGACGGTTGGAATGGCTGTTGCTTAGCCTGATGAGTTTTGTTTTACAAAATTGTTTGACAAAGGAAAGGAAAGAAATTGTTTAAAGTACCGGAAGGGTGCAGGAAAGGATGTGTCGACCATATGGAGATGGTCGGGAAGGATAAGTAAAATTGGGTTACCCCATCCTAGTGTTTTATGTTGTAGAACTCTTTGAAGTATCTTCTTTAACAAAGATATAGAGATGTCATAGAAATGCCTTATCACCCTCTTAGTGTCCCCTTCAACTGTGATGTGGGATGCTATATCCACAAGAGAAACTGATTCTCTTTCACATGCTATATCCACAAGAGAAACTGATTCTCTTTCACATGCTATATCCACAAGAGAAACTGATTCTCTTTCACATGCTATATCTATAAGAGAAACTATTCTCTTTCACATGCTATATCCACAAGAGAAACTGATTCTCTTTCACATGCTATATCTACAAGAGAAACTGATTCTCTTTCACATGCTATATCCACCAGAGAAACTATTCTTCCTCTCTTGTCTTCTTTGGTTAGAATTGTTATCACCTTCTTGATGGTTTGCGAGTACAATTCAAATGTACTCACGGCTTTGTCCCTGGCTATTTACTTGGCCGGACACGGAGGATTTCGACGGATGAAGAAGGAGTTGACGACGTCTATGCGAGCTAGGAACGTCTTCCCGATCGGTTGCTCGTAGGGTTAAGGCGGATGACTTGGGCTCTACGCTGCTGAAGTGTTTCGCTACTACGATGATTAGATTAGGCCCTTCGGGGCTATCTTGTAAAGATGGGTCATGTGACCTTATTGTAATTTTCTTATTCCATTTTGTAAAGGATGATGTAATTTGATATCAGTTCGGTTATGTGTTCACGGCACACTGATCATGGGAACGTGAACTGTATACATAACAGGGTATTTCGGACAGCTAGTCCGGGGGTCCCCACAGAGCTGGTATCAGAGCTATCCTGACTGTAGGAGACCTTAGTTAGCATGGACGTTAGTTAGGAAACAAGTACTTGGAAAAAACTATTTACGAAACCAATTCTCTCTTTAGTCAGAGGCATAGCTTCTACTCCCCTTATTTATTCAAAGCTTCTAAATTCTTATCTCTCCGTGTTTGAAAATTCTTACTCTATGGTCTCATCCACTTCAAACCTACATATTGGACGATGTCCCCAACTCAGACCGCAGACTCGAACTCAAGGATGGATCAATCCCTCAGGAAGCCTCATGTACCTCCAACAGTAGCTATGGAAGTTTGGATGCCAACTTATCCATACACATATAGGAATGATAATATCATGTCTTTGTTTGTCACCAAAGTCTGCCAAGGAGCTGACCTTGTTCCTCCATGGACTTGCACCTTTTTGCAGTCGTCTGGGATCAAGTCCTCAGTTCTTGACTAGTAATTTTTAGGCCAGCCACCAGAAGTTGTCGACTTTGGGAGTTCCTCAACAGCTACTCCTCTGAAGACCTCATGTCCCCGGGATGTTGAGACTAGAAGATCTACACAGTTTTCGCCTCCGTCTCAACATCGATGACACAATACCAGGCCCGCTCCACCACCAAGTGCTCCGAGAATCCTTGTTGAAGTCAATGTCAGCAAGATGAAGACATCAACATATGTGACCAGCCCCAAACCTATAGGATGGATAGGACGAACTCAATCACTTTGATACCCCCATGTATTAGGTATCCCTAGCTACTTAGAGTGCCTTGTTTGGTGTGATGATTGCTTGTTGTTTCCAAGTGTGCTGCCTGGAGTGTTTTTATCTGTTTGTTGTGTGTATGATTGTCTTGGTCTTTAGGCCCGAAAAACACTCTTGGTGTGATAACCTAGCTTAGAAAGCCTCCCTAATATGTTTTCACCTCACCAACCTCGTCGATAAAATACTAACTGCTAGCTAAATGGATAAGTTAACCCTGTTAACCATTGATTCTCAACCGTCAGAGAAACTGACCTAGACCCCTATCTACGCCAACTACTTTCAAGATCAGCTGAAGCATTTCTACTAATCCGAGAAGACAGAAGCCCCTACCTTCAAGAGTGATTGCACCTCTGCAAGAAGACATACTAACTTTGTCTAACCTTGGAGTATAATCGCGCTAACTTCGAGGATAAATTTTTGAGACTACCCTCTAACACACCGTCTAACAAGCTGAGAGGACAATAGCGTCCAAGCCAAGCTACATCACATGGTTCATCTGATCCTCATCAAGTGAAGCTCCTGAAGATACCTCAAGACTCAAGATTAGGTGTAGTTTACCTGCTCACTTCTTAACCGGTATAAGTCAGCACCGACCCTCATGCTGAAGACTTGCCTTCGACGACCTTTGTTACTGCTTCATATGGACAACAACCAGGCGCTTCATCGACTTACTAACTTACCGCACGTTATATGGTCTAGTAAACACCGTGAGTAACTCTTGAAGTCGTGGACTACACATCTCCCATGAAGATCCTTCAACTGATTACGGAAGATCGACGACTTCTTTAGAAGCCCCAGACAGAGCCACAAGGCAGAAGTTCAGAGTTTTTTTGAAGCCCCCGATGAAAAATCTTAAGGGTGGAAGACTTCGTCTTCCACTAAAAATTGGAGCTAACCCTAAAAACTTTAACTCTTTTAAAAATACCGTTAGGATGCTCTAACTCTCCAAGTGTTGTTATCCTCAAGAATCGCTAAGAAACTACGGATCCAACACCTGCATGGAGTAGTCAACCTCTTCACGAAGCTTGCCCTCGGCAGAATCTTATCGTGTCTCTCGGAAGTTGAAGCTATGACCCTGGCGACAACGGTACATCTACAGAAGAATGGAGTCTAACTTTATTTAAACTTTACAACCCCTCTAGTTATACACTTAGTAATCTCGGGACGAGATTATTTTAAGGGTGGAAGATCTGTCACACCTCAACTTTCGCAACCCTGTTTAGTTGTCCTTAGTGCAAAAATTAGGGGGAACAAAAACTTTTTCTAAAGATTAATTAAGATGACTTATCTTGTTCTGCTTGTAATTATATTGCCTTGATCTGCTGGAAGAAGAATGGTATTGTTGTGCTTGTTACATTTGTCTGGAGTTACCTCTTACAACAACACCCCTAGTGTTAAAACAACTTAACCTCTCACTAAATAAAACACATGAATCCACCTTAATAAAAATCTATTCAAAGCTCACCCCTATATCTTCCACTTCTACTCTTAAACGATATGACCAAAGATACTTGGTGCTAAAATCTCAATCAAACCCTGAAGTTGTCTCCTAACCAACACCCATCTCCTTAGCATAATGGCATTATCCTTATCACTATGATCTTTTTGTGCATGCCAAGGTTCCCACTACTACTCTATTTTTCCTCTTTTTGAAACCAAGACCTTTTGTCTCTATGACCTGAGAAATTACTTTCCCTTTTGATTTTTTTTTTAAACTGGGGTTTGAAGATGTTAGCTCTTCACTTATTTCTCTCAAACTTATTTTCACCTTTTTAATTCAAATTTTCTTCCCTCACTCTCATGGTTCCCTACAAACCACTCCTCTTTGGTTATTAAAATTCTTTATTAAATGGTTTTTGGTTTCAAGAAAAAGAATGTAAGGAATAGCACCTCATTAGTTTTGCAAACATTTTTTTTAAAAAAAATCTTTTTTTTTTCTAAATTCTTTGAAATGATGGTTCTATCATGCATACGTCAAGCCTTATATTTTTTTTAAAAAAAATTGGTAAAATTATGCAAAGCCCATATTTGGGCAAAGGGCATAACTTGTCCAAAGACCATGTTGGTTATTTTCAAATTCTTATTTTTTCGGCTATATTAAGAGAGGACCAAACCCTTTCATAAAATTTCCCAAGCTTGTGAAGTAGTGCACCACATCTTTTCATCGCTTTTGCACTAAAAGAAATACATCTCATTTGTCAAAACTCCGGAACCTTTTTCAAACAAAATTTTTGGACAAAATTTGGCATATTCTTTTCCAATCCAAAGCTTGCACTCTACCTTCTCTCATTCTCCCAACCATCTCGCTCACATCTCTCTCTATCGTGGACATCCTTGCACCCGCTGTATTTCACGTGTTTGGCAACTAAAAGGAAAGAGAAGAGGAAATAGCCGAGTCCATGTTTTGATTAAAAATTTGTGCCTTCCCCTGGCAGCTGATCTGATACACACGACCCGGACCTGCAACAACACACGACCAGCCCAGAGCACGAAGGCAGACGCACGCTCGGACCTGTGCCCGGCACTCTGTATCGACCGTCCAGGGCACGCTCGTCCACGCACGCATGAACCAACCTTGCACCGACCCAGCCTCCTCTCCCTGGACCCTCTCTTCAAGCCCGATCGCACCAGGCCGCAAGCCCTTGATCGGCACGAACCCACGAGCCAGGGGCAGCTCGAACTGGAGCAAGCACGTTCACGCCCGTGCCCACGCCCACGCCCACGCCCAGGCAAAGTGACCGTTCCAGGACGAACCCGCCCACGGACGCGCGCCCCTCCACCCCCTTGCTGACGCCAGCTCGGAGACGTCAGCAGCGCGGCGCAGGAGGCTACGCCGTGACGCCAGCACACGGTCGAACACCCTCGCTGCATCTCGGCCCCACCCCTCTCCCAGCCGTTTCCCGCTCAGCGCCTCGCTCCCGAAAATCCTAGAGCGCGCGGAGACGTTTCCCCGCCGCCCCAGCTGCCCAATGGCGAGCCCATGGACTCGTGCACCGCTTCTCTGGTCCGCGTCCACCGTACTCCCGTCCGCGGCTATAAAACCCACCCAAGCCCTCCTCACTGCGCCACACCAAGCCACACCTCGCCACTCTACTCTCCCAGCTCACAGAAGTGCCGCGGAGCACTCCCTGCTGCCTCCCGCCCGGAGGAGCTCCACCTCTATCCGTGGTCACCGGCGGGTGGCGCGGAAGGTTGCGCCCAGCACCGACGCTCCCTGTCCCTCTTTTCTCCTTCAATGTACTCACCTGGTTCTTCTATCCTTAACGTGCCTTTTTCCTCTCCCCAGAACTGCCGGTAGTAGCCACCGTCGTCGGGCGTTCGCGAGCGCCGCCGGAGAAGGAGCCGTTCAAGCCATCGCCTCGAGGACCTGCTGCCCCATCTATCTGGACGCGCCCCGGACTTCCCCGAGCCGCCGCCACACCCTAGATACTTATGCGTCGACCCCAAGGCCCTCCCGGTAAGCTCCCGATCACCATCGTCGAGCACGTACGCCCATGAAGCTGTGTTCCGGCGCCAAGCTCTCCTGCGACGTTGCCGCCGACTGTGAGCAAGCCTGCGCGTACAAGAAGACGAAGCCGAACCTCCTCCGCAGTCCCGCGTCGTCCCTTCGTCGCCTCCGTCGAGCACCGGCCGTCCCAGGTGAGCTCTCGAGGCCAGGTCGTCTTCTTCAGCTAGCAGGCATGAGTTTGAGGATGCATGCACGATTGGCACGTATGCACGACTATTGAAGCAGCCATTTTTTTTTAGTCACGATTGGTTAACGTCAGTCCTTAAGTCTAAATCCAATGGATGCACATAAGTCAGACGCTGACGTGTGGGACCCGTAGTCAGGTTTCTAATCTTTTTGTTTTCTTTCCACTCAGTTTCAGATCCGAACTGGGCTCCCAGTTTTTTTTTTTTTTTTTTTTTTTTTTTTGTTGTTGTTCTTGTTGTAATGGCTTAACAATTATGAATCAGCCATAAATTTGTAAAATGAATATCTCCAGTTTTATAAACTCAAATTGAATTATTCCAGTTGTAGTAGATCACAAATTTAAATATATTTCAAATTCCACTGGTCTCATACCCGTGTGATTTTCCTAGATTAAATGGTTAAATATTTGTGCTCTATGTGTGTTTCAAATTCGAAATTTTGATATAAAATTGTAGGAAAATCCATTTTAAGTAAATTTAAAACAAATTAGGTTTGTTTAAATGGTACCTATGCTGTACGCACACATTTTGTTGTATGGTGTCATAATATGGTTTTGTTTGTTATTTAGGATCTATGCATAAGAGTGGTTACAAAATCTCTAACTTTGCCTATAAAACTCTAATGTTATGAAAACACTTGGAGAGGTCTTCTGAAGATAAAATTTAATTTCGGTACCTTGTGCAAGATTTTATTGTTTGATGTGATATGGTGAAGTACTAGTTTGTGATTGTGCTTCCTTGTGTACTTTTATTTCGCGGCGCTAGATTTGAACGTTGACGGGTTTGAAGAAGAGGAAGGATTCGAAGATCTTTGAAGAAGACCAGGGACAAATAGCCATTCAAGGCAAGCCATCTTTTGATCTCTTGCTAATTAACCTCTTTGTTGTGTTCATTGTTCCATTATATGCTTGGTTCCTTGTATCTTGTGTTATGATTGGTCCTCCACTATGCATACTTGTTCCCAAGTATGTTAAACCCCTTGTTGATGTTATGCATGCTTACCCTAAGCATGTATGCCCCCATGACCACATATATTATCATCTTCTTAGTGGTATGATGATTAACATCATGACCCTTGTTTAATCATACTACTTATGTTGTCCCTACGCATGCTTATCCTAAGTATGTATGATCCCCTTGACACCTCATTTATCACCTCCTTAATGGTATGTTGGCTAGCATCATGCCATTGTCTGTCTCTTAGTTCTTACATGAAACTATAGGTTGGGAACCCCTTGGAAAAATACCTTGTTGAAAAGAATTTTTGGAAAACCTTAGGTGAGTTGGACTTACCTAAGTATGTGTTTATGAAAGAAAAATGATCTTGGCAAAGATGGTTGGAAAGAGAATCTTGTTTATGAAAACTTTGGCGCCTAAGTATTCACCCGTGACAATTAACCCGCGCAACCACAGCTACTCCAACGTGGGCACGGAGCTTAGCTTGACGTTTGTTCTTCTTAGCATGAGGCACCGCACAACTATACAAGGGTACGGTTACCCCCGAGTCCGGGTTGTCATGGTTGGGACAATAGTATAACGGGAGGCCTTCGGGGCTGACCCGTCCGGAAGACACTATGGGTCTCCTGGCTTGGCGGTGGAGCCACGCTCAAAGGGAGGTGAGCTGCCACGGTGCCGGGGAGGTACATACTCCATAGGGTAGGACCTCTTGCTAAGTCGAATGGGAGAAAGGCTATGTTCGGGTATCCGTCGTGGCATATGTTGTTATGCGGGGATGATGCCCACACGATAGGTATCCGGATAGAGGTGGGGAAAGTGTGCAAACTCTGCAGAGTAAAATCTATTCGAATAGCCGCGTCCGCGGTCATGGACGGTTGGAATGGCTGTTGCTTAGCTTGATGAGTTTTGTTTTACAAAATTGTTTGACAAAGGAAAGGAAAGAAATTGTTTAAAGTACGGAAGGGTGCGGGAAAGGATGTGTCGACCATATGGAGATGGTCGGGAAGGATAAGTAAAATTGGGTTACCCCATCCTAGTGTTTTATGTTGTAGAACTCTTTGAAGTATCTTCTTTAACAAAGATATAGAGATGTCATAGAAATGCCTTATCACCCTCTTAGTGTCCCCTTCAAGCCGTGATGTGGGATGCTATATCCACAAGAGAAACTGATTCTCTTTCACATGCTATATCCACAAGAGAAACTGATTCTCTTTCACATGCTATATCCACAAGAGAAACTGATTCTCTTTCACATGCTATATCTATAAGAGAAACTATTCTCTTTCACATGCTATATCCACAAGAGAAACTGATTCTCTTTCACATGCTATATCTACAAGAGAAACTGATTCTCTTTCACATGCTATATCCACCAGAGAAACTATTCTTCCTCTCTTGTCTTCTTTGGTTAGAATTGTTATCACCTTCTTGATGGTTTGCGAGTACAATTCAAATGTACTCACGGCTTTGTCCCCGGCTATTTACTTGGCCGGACACTGGAGGATTTCGACGGATGAAGAAGGAGTTGACGACGTCTATGCGAGCTAGGAACGTCTTCCCGGTCGGTTACTGTAGGGTTAAGGCAGATGACTTGGGCTCTACGCTGCTGAAGTGTTTCTGCTACTCTGATGATTAGATTAGGCCCTTCGGGGCTATCTTGTAAAGATGGGTCATGTGACCTTATTGTAATTTTCTTATTCCATTTTGTAAAGGATGATGTAATTTGATATCAGTTCGGTTATGTGTTCACGGCACACTGATCATGGGAACGTGAGCTGTATACATAACGAGGGTATTTCGGACAGCTAGTCAGGGGTCCCCACTGCTTGCGTTTGCTTACAATCATCATACACTAATTTTTCACTTTTCGATCTGTCTCATCCGAGTATATAAGCTGTTGATTTCCATTGGCTTCTTTTGTAATCATTTGCATTGTTGTCAAGCTGTTCTCTATGCACAACCCTATTCTTCCACTTACACCCGCACTATTTGCATCGAGTCTATCTCATAGATTTATTAAATATCAATGATGAGTTCTGTTGCTATTCATATGCGGGATGAAACTTACGTGCCTCTACTCAAATGGATAAAAAATGATCTGATGAGGCTGCTTGTGAAGACGATGGTGCCGCCACCATCTTCGAAAACCTCCTCAAGCACAAGGCCACGGGCCAGTTGGGTGGTACCCTTTTCGATAAGCAGGTATATTTTCTTAATCCTCATACATGATTTGATTTTTGTCATGTTTATTGC
The DNA here is from genome assembly GCF_022539505.1 of Lolium rigidum. Lineage (NCBI taxonomy): Eukaryota > Viridiplantae > Streptophyta > Magnoliopsida > Poales > Poaceae > Lolium > Lolium rigidum. Next base: position 81,905,666 of record NC_061510.1, read on the forward strand.
CGGCTTTGTCTAATGCTTACCAATAGTTCGAAACACACACACACCTATTCTTACACTTACATCCAGCACTATATGCATCGGTGTCTCATAGATTCATTTTATATATCACTTGCTTGATGTCATGTTGCTCTTCAATTTTCATATGCGGCTGAAGCTGCTAACCCTTCATTGGTCAAAAGGATTGCAAGCTGCTGGCGATGAGGCATCTGCAGAGGCTGCCACCAAGTTCTTGTCGGCCCCACCTTACGGATGCTTATATAAGCTCAAGTCCAAGGACCAGCCGGGCCGTAACCATCCAAGGGTTCGGGTATATTTTCTTAAGCCACATATACATGCCATGATTTATGTATGATATTATCACCGGCTCTGTCTAATGCTTTTTGGAATTCGGAAACACCAAATTAGCATGCTTATATTCATCATACACTAATTTTCAACTGTTCGAGTTTGTAACATAGTGTTATGCACTCGCTTGTCAACATTTGCATTGCTCTGAACTATGCACTTTACACAACCTAATTCTTCCACTTACATTCGGCGCTACGCACCGGTAGTACCTCCCATGTTTCCTTCACCATCCCGATGCCGAGCTTGCGGGAATATGGCGGGCCCATGTACATACCCCGCATATAACACCTCCTATGGCTCTATCTACCTTTCTAGTAGCTCCTTCACGAGTTACGGGTATGTATTCTCGGTGGTTTAGCATGAATTGGCATATAGTAAAGTCTTGTTTTTAGTCTTCCTGCTTCTTACATTTGTATCAATTTTCACATGCAGACTGTACCTTGTGAACTTCGTCCTATGATTAACCGGATGTGTCCGCATGAAGGGTCTTTCACTATGCATGGCAATGGCAAATTGATGAACACCTACACGGTCTATGAGGTGTATGTCTACAAGACGCGAGGCCATCACATATTTGTATGGACATGATTGGAGAAAGTTTGCTTTTGACTACGGTGCGAAGAAGAGCGACGAGTGAGGATCGAAACTCAAACGGGCGAGATATACGTAGCGCTTACGAGTTGGAGACACTTCCAAATATATAATATGTAACTTTTTTCTACTCATATCTTTTGATAAGCTATTACGGCAGTTGTTCTAAACCATTCCCTCTGTTCTAGCTTGCTTGGGTTTAACATGATCAAAGCTGCAGATCCCACGATGGAACATGAGCGGATGTCACAAAGGGCAACCACACCGGCACGGCACCGGCTTCCCACTCTCCTGCATCGGCACCGGTTCACTGTACCAGCTCCGTTTACTGCATCTACCCGGCAGTCCCCTACATCGGCATTGGTTCTGTAGAGGCCCCATATACTACACACGCCCGGCGAGGCTCACTGCATCGGCACTTGGTTCCTCTAGGCTGCACCGTTTACTGCACTGCCCAACGAGTCTCTGCATCGGCACCGGTTCCTCTAGAGGCACCGTTCTGCACACTGCCCGGCGGTCTCCTGCATCGGCACCGGCTCGTGTACCAGCCCGGGCTCCTGCACTGCCCAGCCAGATCACCGAGGTCTCAGCTCATTGCTGTGGCCACCCGTGTGGTGACCAGGACGCATCTGAAGGCTATGTTCGTGAGTATATGACAGCATAGCTGCTCTTATCTTGATGTCTTCTCTGCTCAAAGTCTCACATGGTTCAGTGCATTGGTGCCATTGACTAATTTTTGGTGGTATCTCTTGCTTTGAATCAGAAATTGCCTAAAAGTATCGCCAAGGATCTCAATGCTGGCCGAAGGGGCAAGATTTCCCTCGTCATGGAGAGTGAAGGTCTCACCGTGGAGGGACGGTACTCCGTCGGTCCCACGAGATGGCCGCTTGGCTGTTACTTCCAGGTGGAAAAAGTTCATTGACGGTGCCAAACTTCGCATTGGATCAAAGTTGAAGGTCAAGATCTTTCGATGCCGTTGTGACATGCTTGGTCATAAAGTTCGCGGTTGTCTAGTTACTGTTGCCCCATGAGCCCTTAGCAAATGCATTTGTAGTTATACTTATATAAGGTTATCTTATACGAGCTGCTAATTAATTGTATGGGTGGTAAAACTACGGCAAGCTTTTGCTCTTAGCAAGTATGTATGTATGATCGGCTATTATGATAACTAATGTTTGTGTTCATCTTAATTTGCATTTCCGTTTTAGAAAAAAACTTAATTTCTATTTTGGCTGACCTGTTAGAGAACTATCGAGATTGAACCCACAACATGATTCAAATAGATTCATTACACCGAGCCACATGTCTTGACCTTGCTATACACTACTTCCATTAATCGGTGCAAGAAGGCTTACACAGTTGCACTGAACCATGGCGGTTCGAATCCACCTTATCTATCTAGAAATACAACCTTTGCGGAAAGAGGATTTGCGGTATGGGGAGGCTGACATTGGGGACCCATGAGCCGACGGCGTCGTCAACGTTTTAAAGGTGGCGGGAGATCGAAAGAAAAATAAGCCAAAAATCGGTTGGTAAACAAATTCAAGAAAAGAAACATTTACCTTTACGAGAGGATGACATGCGGGACCCATGAGGCGGCGGCATCCTCAACTATTTCAAGGCGGCGGGGGATCAAAAGAAAAAAAGGAAATAGCCGAGAAATTAATTAGGGTCAAAAATAAATCCATCAAAGGAAACTTTTATTGTTCATAGAGGATGACATGTGGGACCGACTTGCCGGTCTGCGTCGTCATCGTTTCAAAGGGGCGGGGGATCAAAAGAAAAAGGCAAATAGCCAGAAATTAGGGGAAAAAATAAATCCAACAAAGGAAACTTTTATTGTTCATAGAGGATGACATGCGGGACCCATGAGCCGGCGGCTTCCTCAACGTTTCAAAGTCGGCATGAGATTGAAAGAAAAAGGCAAGTGACATAATATCGGGAGCCAAAAATAATCCAAGAAAGAAACTTTATTGTACATAGAGGATGACATGCGGGTCCCATTTTATAGCAGCGGTCTCAACGCTTCCAAGGCGGCACGGGACCGAAAGAAAAATGAAGTAGCCGAGAAATCGGGGTGTGAAAAAAAATCCAAGAAAAGAAAGATTTCAATTGGGCATGTATCTGGACATCCGGGCCTTCGAACTATTCTGATGGGCCTTTTGACTCGTACAATTTCAGCCCACTCCAAAACAGGAAAGGTCGAATTTTTCTAAAAAAAAACAGGAAAGTCCTATGCTTCGCAAAAACAAAAAACAAGGAGATTCAACATATAAGTTTGTTTATGTAGATATAAAGATTTAATTTATCCGTTTGCAATAGCTCAGAGGCGAAATACAACGTTTATTGCGGTATGGGGAGGCTGACATTGGGGACCCATGAGCCGGCGAGCGTCGTCAACGTTTCAAAGGCGGCGGGGGATCGAAAATAAAAAAAAGCCAAAAATCAGTTGGTAAAAAAATACAAGAAAAGAAAACATTTATCGTTACGAGAGGATGACATGCGGGACCCATGAGGCAGCGGCATCCTCAACGTTTCAAAGTCGGCATGAGATCGAAAGAAAAAGCCAAGTGACATAATATCAGGAGCCAAAAATAATCCAAGAAAAGAAACTTTATTGTACATAGAGGATGACATGCGGGTCCCATTTTGTAGCGGCGGTCTCAACGTTTCCAAGGCGGCACAGGACCAAAAGAAAAATGAGGCAGCAGCATTCTCAACAATTCCAAGGCGGCGGGGATCAAAAGAAAAAAAAGGAAATAGCCGAGAAATTAATTAGGGGTCAAAAATAAATCCACCGAAGGAAACTTTTATTGTTCATAGAGGATGACATGTGGGACCGACCTGCCAACGAGCGTCCTCATCGTTTCAAAGGGGGCGGGGGATCAAAAGAAAAAGGCAAATAGCCAGAAATTAGGGGTCAAAAATAACTCCAAGAAAGGAAACTTTTATTGTTCGTAGAGGATGACATGCGGGACCCATGAGCCGGCGGCTTACTCAACGTTTCAAAGGTGGCATGAGATCGAAAGAAAAAGGCAAGTGACCAAATATCGGGAGCCAAAAATAATCCAAGATTTATTGTACATAGAGGATGACATGTGGGTCCCATTTTGCAGCGGCGGTCTCAATGTTTGTAATGCGGCTTGAGATCAAAAGAAAAAGAAAGTAGCTAGTAATTAGGGGGTGAAAAAAATCCAAGAAAAGAAAGTTGATGGACATAGAGGATGACATGCGGGTCCCTTGAGCCAACAGCTTACTCAACGTTTCAAAGGGGGCGGGGGATCAAAAGAAAAAGGCAAGCCAAAAATCAGAGGGTGAAAAAAAATCCAACAAAGGAAACTTTTATAGCACATAGAGGATGACATGCGGGTCCCATGAGCCAGCGGGTCTCTCAACGTTTCAAACGTGGCATGAGATCGAAAGAAAAAGGCAAGTGAAAAAATATCGGGAGCCAAAAATAATTCAAGAAAAGAAAGTTTTATAGTACATAGAGGATGACATGCGGGTCCCATTTAGCGGCGGCGGTATCACCGTTTGAGAGGCGGCGGGGGATCGAAAGAAAAAGGCAAGTGAAAAAATATGAGCAGCCAAAAATAATTCAAGAAAAGAAAGTTTTATAGTACATAGAGGATGACATGCGGGTCCCGGTTAGCGGCGGCGGTATCACCGTTTGAGAGGCGGCGAGGGGATCGAAAGAAAAAGGCAAGTGACCAAATTTGAGGTGCCAAAAAAAACTCCAAGAAAAGAAAGTTTTATAGTACATAGAGGATGACATGCGGGTCCCATTTAGCGGCGGCGGTATCACCGTTTGAGAGGCGGCGGGGGATCGAAAGAAAAAGGCAAGTGACCAAATTTGAGGTGCCAAAAAAAATCCAAGAAAAGAAAGTTTTATAGTACATAGAGGATGACATGCGGGTCCCATTTAGCGACGGCGGTATCACCGTTTGAGAGGCGGCGGGGGATCGAAAGAAAAAGGCAAGTGACCAAATATGAGGTGCCAAAAATAATTCAAGAAAAGAAAGTTTTATAGTGCATAGAGGATGACATGCGGGTCCCATTTAGCGGCGGCGGTATCACCGTTTGAGAGGCGGCGGGGGATCGAAAGAAAAAGGCAAGTGACCAAATATGAGGTGCCAAAAATAATTCAAGAAAAGAAAGTTTTATAGTGCATAGAGGATGACATGCGGGTCCCATTTAGCGACGGCGGTATCACCGTTTGAGAGGCGGCGGGGGATCGAAAGAAAAAGGCAAGTGACCAAATTTGAGGTGCCAAAAAAACTCCAAGAAAAGAAAGTTGATTGCACATAGAGGATGACATGCGGGTCCCATTTAGCGACGGCGGTCTCAACGTTTCCAAGGCGGCAAGGGATCAAAGAAAAAGGAAGTAGCCGAGAAATCGGGGGTCAAAAAAAATCCAAGAATAGAAAGAATTTTGGTTCATAGAGGATGACATGCGGGACCCATGATCCTGCATCGTAAACGGCTCGATCGGAGAACGTTGAACGAGATGGCGCGATCGAGAAAAAAAACAATGCCCGAGAGGCTGCCATCCGGGCCCTACATCCCTCGGCGGTGCGGATTTGCGTTGACTCGGCCGGCGAACCCGAGAATTCGCGATGCACCACGTCCCGGGCCACCATACGCGACGTTTTGGCCGCTTTCGTCGGGCTAGGTGGCCTCAAAAACGAGAAAAAAAAAGTTTTGACATGCACCACGGAGGGACCAAAATCGTCGGCCATGGTACACCAGCAACCACGGCGCGACTTCAACTTCGTCGGCCATGGCAACTTTTCTTGTAGTGTTATTATTCTCATCATCAAATATAGGAGGCATAGTATAATCATAATAAACTTTATCCTCCATAGTAGGTGGCACCAGAAGACCACTATAATTATAATCATCATATATGGGAGGCATATCATAATCAACATAAACTTTCTCCTCAATACCCGGAGGGCTAAAGAGATCATTTTCATCAAAACCGACCTCCCCAAGCTTAGAACTTTCTATATCATTATCAACAATGGTGTTCAAAGCGTTCATACTAATATCATTTCTACTAGCATGCAAATAAGGTTCCATAGGTTTTTTAATTTTCGCATTAAACCATTCATGTCTTGACTCGGGAAATAGTTTTAAAAGCTCACATATGTTTTCCATTATGCCTTACTAGTGTTTAACAAGAAACAAAAAGATGCAATTGCAGGATCTAAAGGAAATAGCTTCGAGCACTCACACACCAGCAACAGTGCTAGGAAATAGCTTAGTAGTCGGAGGATGTGAATACCTTTTACCTTACCTCCCGGCAACGGCGCCGAGAAAAGTGCTTGATGTCTACGGGTGCTTCTATTCTTGTAGGCAGTGTTGGGCCTCCAAGAGCGAGAGGTTTGTAGAACGGCAACAAGTTTTCCCTTAAGTGGATCACCCAAGGTTTATCGAACTCGGGGAGGAAGAGGTCAAAGATATCCCTCTCAAGCAACCACTGCAATCACGATACAAGAAGTCTCTTGTGTCCCCAACACACCTAATACACTTGTCGGATGTATAGGTGCACTAGTTCGGCGAAGAGATAGTGAAATACAAGTAATATGGATGTATATGAGTGGTAATAGCAATCTGAATAAAATATGGCAGCGAGTAAACATGCAACGGAACGATAAATAAACGGAGTTTCGATGCTTAGAAACAAGGCCTAGGGATCATACTTTCACTAGTGGACACTCTCAACATTGATCACATAATAAAACCACTCTACACTCTTTTGTTGGATGATGAACACCACTAATTGTGTAGGGCTACAAGCAGAGCACCTCAATGTCGGAGTTAACAAGCTCCACAACAGTCGATATTCATATTTAAATAACCTTAGAGTGCATGATAGACCAACGCAATTACACCGAGTACTAACATAGCATGCACACTGTCACCTAGACAGAACTATGAAAGGGGGAATAGATCACATCAATACTATCATAGTAATAGTTAACTTCATAATCTACAAGAGATCACAATCATAAACTACTCCAAGTACTACATGATGCACACACTATCACCATTACACCATGGAGGAGGAATAGACTACTTTAATAACCTCACCAGAGTAACACATAGATGAATAGTGATACAAAGCTCATATGAATCTCAATCATGTAAGGCAGCTCATGAGATCATTGTATTGAAGTACATAGGAGAGAGATTAACCACATAGCTACCGGTACAGCCCTTAGCCTCGATGGAGAACTACTCCCTCCTCATGGGAGACAGCGGCGTTGATGGAGATGGCGGTGGTGTCGATGAAGATGCCTTCGGGGGCACTTCCCCGTCCCGGCGGCGTGCCGGAACAGAGACTTCTGTCCCCCAGATCTTGGCTTCGCGATGGCGGCGGCTCTGGAAGGTTTCTCATACCGTGGCTTTTCCGTATCGAGGTTTTAGGTCAGGGAGGCTTAAATAGGCGAAGAGGCGGAGTCGGAGGGGGTACAGAGCCGCCACACAATAGGGGGGCGCGGCCCAGGCCCTGGCCGCGCCAGCCCCATGTGTGGGCCCCCTGTGGCTCTCCTCTGGTGGCTCTCGGGTGTTCGGAAGCTTCGTGGATTTCTAAGATGCTTTGGGCGTTGATTTCGTCCAATTCGAGAATATTTCCTTACTAGGATTTACGAAACCAAAAACAGCGGAAAACGACAGCGGCCCTTCGGCATCTCGTCAATAGGTTAGTTCCGGAAAATGCATAATAATGACATAAAGTGTGTATAAAACATGTGAGTATCATCATAAAAGTAGCATGGAACATAAGAAATTATAGATACGTTTGAGACGTATCAGTTGCCAATCCGGTTGACCGGGCGGCACGCCGGGCCGGCCGGTTGAGAGGCCGGTTGACCAGGCTGGTGACCGGATCTGTCGACTTGTGTAGTGTTGCCCAGATTTTCTACCACAAAATCATGCAAAAACTCATAAACTTGAATATAGACTATAGCAATAGTGTGGAGTATGTGCATTGTGTTGTGAGACACTCTAAAGGCATGAGGACTTACAAACCCTAACCCTAACCCTAAAATTTCCTCAAATCTTGTCAAGAAATTGCAATGTGTGATGAGGACTAGAGAATAGGGAGAAAGGAAGAGCACATTACCCGAAGACATGGTCCTCCTTGATCAAGAGAACAAGAAGAACACTAGGTAGGGCTTGAAACCCAAGAACTCCAAAATTTCCCAAAATAGCTTGAGAGGGACCAAATCCTTTGGTGGAGTTGTTCCAAGGGGCCCGATCTATGGTTTGGTGGAGTTTGGGAGGATTCTTGTGGTGGGAAGGTCCTAGAACGTGGTGGAGGTGGTGGAGGCGGCGGCCATGGAGGTTTGGGAGTTGGGGGATAATGAGGAAGAAGACCCCAAGGGGTATCCTCTCCCACACATATCAGGCCGCACGGCCGGTCGGGCGCCCGATCGGCCGGACTGGCGCCGGCTGGTCGGCCTAGAGGCCGGTCCAAGCCGGGCCGAGAGACCGGCCGAGGACAAGCGCCCGGTTTGTCTCGTTTTGCCTCGTTTTGCCCCTATGCTTTGTGTAAATGTGTGTGAATGCTCAGATGATGACATGTACATATAGATAGATAGATGATGATGAGATGAGCATAGACATGGGGTTGGAAACACAAAGTTCTCTATGCATACCCATTGGAGAGAAAATCCAAACAAGATGTAAATAGCAACAATGGGCATGATTCGAAATATATATCAAGAATCATAAGTCATTTTGAAATGAGTTTTGCAATAAGATCATTTGGCCTTATATAGTCAAATCAAGTTGTAATGAAGGCTCAATGAGGGGCGGGGGAATACCCCCCCTATGTGAAAGCGCAAATGTCATGAGACCTCGAAGAGACATGCTTGGGTCCATGATGCGTGTAGTTGACACGTCCGTTGGGAACCCCAAGAGGAGGTGTGATGCGCACAGTAGCAAGTTTTCCCTCAGAAAGAAACCAAGGTTTATCGAACCAGGAGGAGCCAAGAAGCACGTTGAAGGTTGATGGCGGAGGAGTGTAGTGCGGCGCAACACCAGGGATTCCGGCGCCAACGTGGAACCTGCACAACACAATCACGAGAACTTTGCCCCAACGTAACGGCGAGGTTGTCAATCTCACCGGCTTGCTTGTAAACAAAGGATTAGATGTATAGTGTGGATGATGATGGTTGTTTGCGAAGAACGAGTAAAGAACAATTGCAGCGGTTTGTATTTCGGATGTAAAGAATAGGACCGGGGTCCACGAGTTCACTAGCGGTGTCTCTCCCATAAGATAGCAGGATGTTGGGTGAACAAATTACGGTTGGGCAATTAACAAATAAAGAAGGCATAACAATGCACATACATATATCATGATGAGTACTATGAGATTTAATCGGGGCATTACGACAAAGTACATAGACCGCTATCTAGCATGCATCTATGCCTAAAAAGTCCACTTTCGAGGTTATCATCCGAACCCCCTCCGGTATTAAGTTGTAAACAACGAGACAATTGCATTAAGTATGGTGCGTAATGTAATCAACACAAATATC